>NC_136802.1:18813031-19073031 GCF_951216825.1 Electrona antarctica
TATAATGTCAAGTACTTCGGACTAGTACTAGTCCGCACTCTCGCCTCACATAATTACATTCAGAAGTCACTATAAGTGGTCATTGCGTGTTTTACGAAAAGTGGGAAGAAATAGCATTAAATCTATGCAAGAACAATACAACAAATAACTGCCTTCACCTTCATGAATGTCATTACTTTATTAACGTAAAGTGACTTATAATCACACTACAATGCACTATAACAGTGAGGATAATACATTATACAATAATCCTACTATAAATTCACCAAGTCCCTGTGTGTACGTATGTCTGTAATCCACGTAACTCGAGAACCGTTTTACCCACCGACGCACGTGTCAAATTTGAAATTTGACACGCACGTTCCACACCCCGGGAGGGAGTGGAACGTGCACGCACAGGGAGTGCAGTGCCCGGTGTCGAGTCCGTCGGATAGCCGCTTGTCCAGAAACAGCACAAAAGCCTCTGCTCGGGATCCGGACAATTGATCACAGCTGATTACCCCTAGATCTCCATATATGAAGTTGGCCTGTTCTGACATCACAGTGATGTTCTGACATCTGCATAGACTCCATATGTGGGGATGCCTGACAAAGAACTCCATATAATGGGCATAAAAGGGACACAGACGTAACTAGAAATGCACTCTGTTGAGGTGTCAACTGCACTCAAGTAGGCAAGCAAAGCGCGCAAGTACTGCCGACCTCTACGAACTTACGATCAGCCCCTCTATAAAATATATACCTTGAAGCGTACCTTAGTTACATCACCGTCAACAGCCAATAAGGGACCACCATTCTTACTGACATACATACATATGTATACATGTATGCATACGTTACCTTTTACCCACCCAACATTGAAACATATCTTAATTACGTCACCATCAACAGCCAATTATAACCACGAATACCATGCATACCACTTTCGATCCAACCGACCACAGTACTTGCGCGCAACGCCGCAAGTAATAACTGGGTGGGTCATGCATTTCCAACTTGCATCATTCCAAGTCGGGCACCTCTCTAGTATGGATAATTATACACTATGATCCTTCCCAAAACAATGTCTGAGTGTCAAGAAATTCAAATGTATTTTAATACTTGATGTTAAAATGGCATTATAAAATGCTTTATAATATGTAACGTACCACATTGTAAAAGCAATATGAGTATTTATGAATTCTTATAACTTTAATTAATTACACTGTGCTTTTATAAGTATATTTAAATGCATTCTAAGTATGTTTATAAGGCATTATAGACATGGGATGCATAGGAAGTGTTACTACAGCAGACATACTTGTGAAGGTTGTCTACAAAAAAAAAATCACAAAGGTATGCCGAAGCCTTGTAGTGTCACATTTATCTAATATTTTACACACTGACGCATTTTTCATTTCAATTCTCAGAGAGATCTAATGAATGACTGGGCAGTTGACAATGTCATTACTATATTTTGAGCTAACATACCACAACCCTGCTTTACTTTACCGCAAGCTAGGATGAGTAATGACTGAGAACATACAGTATGGCTAAGGCTGACAGTGAAGAAAAAACCCAAACATGTGCCTGATGTTGTTTTCTTTTCTTTTTTTCTCTCTTTTTTTAGTTCCCAAAAACTGTCCCCTAGGCTAAGCAGTTTTAGTGAGGCTGTAAAGAATTCTTATATTGTACCTAAGGCAGAACTGTTATAGTTCACCACATAGTACTGACTGCTATTTGCACTATGTATATAGGACTGGTTGCCAATTTTTAATCCTCATATCTTCATTGATTGCTAATTTATTCATCCATTATTGATTATTCTATGTATATTTTACATTCTGTTTGTCTAACAACATAAGAGACTGTTTTGACTCTTGTCTTGCCTCCACAAGCTACAATATTCCCAAACTAGACTGTGCTAGGAAAATATTTAATACTGGGATTAGGATGTCAGTGCCCGTATTGTATTGTACTGTATTGCAATATTTTGATAGTGTTTTTTGTTTGTTTTGAATCAATTGTCTTCTTTGATCATGCACTGCTTGGTATGGTATATATCAGGGTTGCCCAACTGCCCACTTGATTCAAGGTGACTTGATTGATTGACATCATTTTTAACGCTATTTTCAGCAATGAGATACTATTTTTCTTTTCTTTTTTTTGGTGGGTAGAGCTTGTTGAGCTGGTAATAAGTAGTTCTTAAGTCAGAAAACTGTGGGCACCCCTGGTATATATCAATGGATCAGTGCTTATTAGTTTCTTGTATAACTGAAAACTGATTCACCATGCACATATTTCATTTGACCTATTTTTAAATGACAGTAGTTCAGAGTGTTTGACTCCTATAATTATGTGACTTACTGTACGTCCCCCACAATTCATTTTGTGCGGCCTTTCACAAAGGTGTTCTGTTCAGTAGGCCTACTGCCCTAGTCTCGCATTGCCAGAACATCTGAGATCTCCTCCTACTGATACAGTATGTCTTGGGAAATCTAAATTCAGCGAATGGGCTTAGACGCCGGAGAAAACCAGCAGTTAATAAAACTACGCCCACTTCTTTAAAAACCCAATTCTGATACCATCCCATATGAAGGACCACCCTCAAATCTTTGCATTGGTTCTGTGAATGGTGTAAATGTGGGATAATGTGGAGCTTGAGCAAATAGTGAATAGTGACGCGGTGACATGTAGACTATGACAATATTGATAATGAATAAAATATAAGCAACGTGGAATAATCTCAGAGAAGCGATGATGAAGACTGACCTGGTCCCCAGTTGAGTCAGACTAACATCAGTGAGAAGTCAAAAGGAAGTTCCTGAAGATTGAGCATCAGATGTCTTAGAGCTGCCCCACAAAGATGACACCCAATGGCCGGCCTATAGAAAAGCAGAAGAAATGGCTGACAAGAGCATTGCATGCATTTTATTTTTTATAAATGGACATTACAGAGAAATATGTCAACATTTACGCATGTAGACACAAAATTAAACCATCTTGCAATTTCAATGTATATTGTACGTACGTATGTGCACACAGCTGGCCAACCACTTAAATCTTATATACTTAGTGACCGGGGTCCCCCAGGGCTCTTTAGTTGATCCATTCCCGTTTCCCTCTGCTCAAATCTTTGTCAAAAATAGCTGATCTACAAGCTCACAACGTGCTGCAACACGTCGACACATGCTGATACATCTACTATTTTAAAAATTTCGCCCCAGAATAAGGATGCTAGTGATAATGTGGTTAAACTGGCGCGATGGAAAGTGCAGAGTGTGTCACAGGACTAGGGCAAAGGGTGGATCCCTCAGAGTATCAGATGACGGAAGTGGGGTTTCAGCACGAAACGGCTGCTAAGTGATTCATATCCCCGAGGCCAGCGAATCAGGCCATGACCAGCATACTTGCATGAGCACAGCAGTGAGTAGGCCCAAGATAGTCCGTGCCGAGTCACAGTAACACTTTCAGTGCAAACTGGCTAAAGTGCTATGCTAAAGTGCAAAATAAAATTGTGTACGGTACACACAGGTAGGAAGTACTAGATGAATTTGATATACTAGCAACTACCGGTACAAAGTAAAATGCGCAAAAGGATGCATAAAAGGGAAGGAGAAGAGGAAGAATAGGTTAGGGAGAGCGGCTGTTGCCAAAGGAGACTGGAAAGGATAGGTGGAAAATCATCTGGGAGGGGTGCCTGATATGGTTCGGGTGCTTGGGGTGGGGACGCAGGGCTGGAGGGAGGGATCGAGGCTGGTTTTTCCACTGCCAGAGAGAGAACGGCTAAATCAAATTAATTAGCTTCTTCATCTCCAGGCAGCTACTCAGGCATGCCGTACTGGCGAAGACAGAGAGATGAAGGGAGGGGGGGAAAGAAGGAGCCTGTATGCATAAGAGAATAAGAGTGAGTTCAGAAGGAGCAGCAGGGGTGTGCTGTGGGGTGGGGGTGCATCATTCTCTGATAAGCACAAGGGTTGTTTTGCCAGGGCCGGTCCTGTGCTGTGTAATGAGGAGGAGGAAGTGGCTGCTGCTTGTTGACCGACGACGAGTGCTGCCACGTTTCGGGGCTATGGTACTTCCTGTTTCTAGACAGCATGTATTTTGAGGCCACTGTACCGAGCCCATCTCTTCTGTGCACATCTTTAAATAGCATCTGCACCTCAATTTGAAATCTTCAGTGGGGGTGGCGGAGCGGGATGGCTTGTTGAGGGGGGAACCAAAAAGGTAGCGTGCCGTGCATGTGAGCGAGGAAAAGAAAACAGGGCGAGGACATAGTGGATGATCATGTAATCATACATAGCCATCAAAAATAGAGAAACTTCACTGTAAAGTTGCAGAAGGAAAAGAGGCAGTAATAAAGGGTGGCAAAAAAAGTGAGGCAGATGGTCAGAGGCAGTGGCACAGTGCCAGAGGGGACACAACGGCGGTACAGCAAAGAAACTCAAGAGAAGAAAAGAGGAAAAACAGTCACGAAAGGCAATAGGGATGAGGAGAGAGTTGTGCATAGTCTGTAGACAGCATGTGGCCGTCTCTACGCCTTAGCATGCGTGAGAGCGGGATAGAGGCAAAATGGAGCAAGGGAGCTGGGAAGATGGGGCCGAGTGAGAGAGGGCGTCAGAGAGAAATGAGGTTCAGAGCATCGGGAAGATTGAGGGGAGGAAGAACCAGTAAACATGTGACAGTAAACAACCCGTGTGCTTATCAGAGAATTATGCACCCCCCCCCCACCCCACTGTTTTAAAATGAGAAAAAATACAGTGCTGAAAAGCTACCCTGACAAAGTAACGCAATAAGGCTAGTGAGCTGAAGTATACCAACTTCAGACAAACTCCAGACAAACGTCTCAAGGAAGAGAGATGTGGAGAACTTGAGCATCGCTACCAACCTGGAGTTAGGCTCCATTGTCTGTGAGCTAATTGCAACACAACGCAAGTTATAGATCAATTCATTTATCACCCAGTCTGGGTGAGACTACAAGAACCTTCACAAAATGAATATGGATGCTGGGGTTCAAGTGGCTAAAAATAGAAATAAATTCAAAGAAAAGAAAGGTGGTGTGTTCTCTGGAAAAACAAATACTGGCAAATGACTGCTCAAAGTCGACCACAACAAAGTTTTTCAACATGATGCACGCACTTGGCTGTAAAAAGTTGTTAGCATGACAACGCTGGAGTGATAAATTATGAAAGGAAGGATTAAAAAAAAGAAAGATGGACACTCTTGGCAGGGGCTTGCTGACACATCCAAAACAAACACTAGAAGAACAGGACATTCCCTCTGCAGACAGAAAGGGCTGGCCTGTTCCAGTGGTCTCTTAGGAGGAGCTCACCCGCACATCCCCCATTTTTGAGTGGTGCAACCACTCCTATAGACAGCTATGTGTGTCCCTGGGTCTGTCCGAGCACGAAAATAGCTTTTGGTTGGTTTTCACAACCAAGTGACACTGTTGACACAGTGACACAGCCTAACACACACACACACACACACACACACACACACACACACACGCATATTAACTGTATATGATGATTTGGGGTGTTACAGTACAGTACAGTAAGGTAGAGGGACCCCCACATGGTAATTCTGTCATTTCTCAACCTTTGAGAAATGACGGTTCGCCGGAACCGGGCTGGCCCCTGGACACGTTCCTGGGGGTCTGGATGTTCCAGGGACCCCCCAGGGACCCCCACACGGTAACTCTGTCATTTCTCGACCATTTCGAACCGGGCGGCACCCTGGCCGTGTTCCTGTGGGTCTGGAACTTCCAGGGACCCCCACACGGAGTTGTACCACTCACTTCACACGGGTGTGATTTTGCATTACTAAACAACAACCAGGAACATAACTTCAGGGAGGACCCATCCACAAAGAGAATTAGTGTTATTTCAATGATAGTGGACAGTTCAGTAAAATTTGCTAGTCAAGGCTTTCTTTGTCATTATCAAAAGACAAACTTTAACAATGCTTCCGTGAGTAAACGTAGCATTTTAATGATAGAAAGAAGGTAACAATCATTGTGTTGGTTATACCTGTTAGTAAAGGTCCACGGTTTCCATCATGCCACCCAATGGAGTCGGTTTTCCTACAGGGATGGCATCACAGGTGGCTGTGTTCCTCTTCTTTCAATCTTTGGGAAAGAACTGTTTACATATTCACTAGCTAACTTGTATGAAGAAGCAAAGGTAAATGCTATGGGGTTTATTTTGCCTTAAAGGGATAGTTCAGATTTTTTTAACTTAAGTTGTATGAAATACTTGCCATTAATATAGTGGTTGCAACTGTATTAATTGATTGCCCGAGTTCCATGGTGGGAGTTCTGCTCTGGTTTCGGTCAATATTAAGTAGTTCCGGTCATTTTGTGGGGGGCACTGGGGCCACGCAGTAAAAGTAAATGAATCCACAAAACGAACGTAATTTGTATTGTTTACCTATTTCTAAAATATTAGCGCGACTTTCGTTCAACTTTGACCCCTCTATCACATGGAACTATTTTTTGGGCGTAGTGATATGGACACAAAGAACATAGTTCTGTGTGATAGAGGGGTAAAAAAAGAACGGAAGTTGCACTAATATTTTAGAAATAGGTCAACAATACAAATGACGTTAGTTTTGTGGATTAATTTACTTTTACTGCGTGGCCCCCAGTGCCCCCCACAAAATGACCGGAACTACTTGATATTTCACCAAAACCAGAGCAGATCTCCCACCACAGGACTCGGGCAATCAATGAATACAGTTGCAACCCCTATATTAATGGCAAGTATTTAATACAACTTAAGTTCAAAAAAATCTGAACTATCCCTTTAACTACAGGGCTTGAAGGTACAATAATTGTATCTGGATTTTGGAACAGAATGCTCTATTACAAATTAATTACTATGAAATTGTCTCTTCCAATTTAATGCACGGTAAGGTTGAAGTGAATTTTTGGAAATGGGCCTGTGTTCCCTAACCCTGCTAAGCGCCTGTCTTCCTGGCCTGCCCCTTTTATTATTGTGCTACACAGCAAGCCCCCCCCCCCCCCCTTCCCTTACTGCCAGGCAAACACTGACATCACCAGTCAACAGCTCCCCCTGGTTAAGTGAATCTTCACCTCCATCCAGGAAAACAAAACCCTCTACAACGGTGGTTTTCAACTAGTGGTCCGGGGACCACCAGTGGTCCTTGAGGGGACCTTCCAGGTGGTCCCCCAGCTAAATGATATGGAGAGTTGGTAACCAAATGGACCCTTATAGATCTTTAACTCTTGAGAGCTTAAACTGAAACCAAATGGACCATTTGGGTCCATTTGGTTTCATTTTACACTCTCAAGAGTTACATTATTGTTAAACATCTGCATTACTTAATTTACAAGAAGTCTACACAATTAGAGAATGTAGAAAAAATGTTATTTTGATCGTTTGCCAACAGCATGGAATTGTGTCAACGATAAAAAAATATTCTTTAGTTTTGTGTCTGAGAGGCTAAATGTCATCAAATGGTGGACCGTGGCTCAAATTCTGAATAAATAATGGGCCTTGATGTGAAAATGGTTGAAAACCACTGCTCTACAATAATAATACACAAGCAGCAACACTAGAGAAATAACAGGTAAAACAGCCTTGAAGGCCGTTATTAATGCTTGTAAAGAAAGTTTGTCTTTTATTACAACACTGCACTCTACAATACCATATGGCTTTGTTATTCCTGATGGTGCCAGCTTACGTGTACCAAATACAAACATCAACATCTGCTTGGTAGGCGCAGAAGGTTGAATAATCATGATGTTGCATTGATGACTCAGGTGCAAAACTCATGAGTGGTATGTTCAATGGGACAACAAAATTATTGTTGTCAAAATTATATCCTAATATAAATGTACCACGTCTATGTGTACGTACTGTACATGTGTAGGTACGTCCGTAATCCAACATAACTCAAGAACCGTTCAACACACTCATTCCACACGACCACAGGGAGTGCAGTGCCCGGTGTCAAGTCCGTCGGATCGCCGGTTGTCCAGAACCAGCACAAAAGCCTTTGCCCGGGCTCTGCCCACCGTCTAGCACTGACATCAGACTAATAGAAACCCCAAATATGGGTATAAACGAGTGGCATCGTCATCATGACAAGCATCCAGTCAGTGCCTAGACTCTGGACATCTCCATATGGAGCTGGCCTGTTCTGACATCACAATGTTCTGACATCTGCATATACTCCATATTTGGGCATGCCTGACAAATAACTCGATATATGGTCATAAAAGGGACAGACATAATAACTGGGTGGGGCATTCATTTCCAACTTGCATCGTTCCAAGTAGTAGTACGTTATTTTTGAGGGGCGGCTAGCCCCTCCTATATTCAGCTATAGTGTAGAATCTACACTGTAGATTATTGTCCAAACAAAAACATTAAATAATAAATACCATTGACAATGAATGGAGAATGTCATACGTGGACGAGCAAATCGGCTCTTTTGTCCGACTCCTAACACAAACATTAAATGCCGGCAGTGACAATGAATGGATGATGTACGATGATAAGAGCGCCCCTCACTTCACACAGGTGTGATTTTTAAATGTGTAATTTGCACATTGCCTGCCTGTTATTTGCATTCATTGCAGTTACGACAATTAAATCTGAGTGCAGGTCAAAAACTGACACTCAGTTTAAAGGGTAGTCACATTCTCCCCTTATATATTTCATTTGACATCATACAAATTTCTATTTTAACTTTTCTGATCCAACAGGAATGTACAGGAAGCCATGAAGTAGATTAATTTCTGATTTCGTATATTTAATACAATAACGGACGAATCCCCTGATTTCTGTCAAGTGGCCATGTGACCTGTCACTTTTCCATACCATTATGCGCAAACCTCCTCCGAGCAGTAGAGGGAGCAAGGATGTCAGCATCCTCTATGGCCAGCATTCGGCCTTCTGGAATGCACTTCCGCATTGAAAGTATGGTTGTGCAATTTCACCACAATGGTCTCTTTTTTCACCAGAGGAGGGTGCTAACTGCAATATAATAGCTCCTTTGTATGATCATGGAAGCTGCATGCCTGGCACATGGTTAACACAGTGGAGTGCGATCACATCATCTTTTCTTTAATTAGACCTACATGTTAAGTAAAATTGTTCTTTCATGCGATAAGGATACTGCAGATATACAATCTGTCCCTGCTCTTGGACTTGAGAATGTCATCTTCCTCTGTGCTGAACCTGCCAAAAACACATGGTCAAGCATATAGCAGGTGAATCACAAGGCAGTTGTCAAGGTGTACTGCAGGTTACTCACACTTCAGATATAAATAAGTCATAAGCACAAGTTTGTTCAATATCTTTATTTGAATATGGTTATCACTTACATACAGGATGGTTTCAATGTAACAAGATTAACAACACATTCACTTCACTGACTGGATCATACATCAGGCATTCCATACGGTCATGGCAGAATGTCATCTTTAAGCGGTACATTACTTGAACGTTATTCACATCCCTTTTGATTGATTGAAAACAGTTTGCAGAAAAAAGCACAGGAAAGTACAGTTCACAACCCAAGAAAGCACTATGGATTGCTTCCATTGGAGTCCTTCAGTTTCAATTCATCTGAACATGTAATGACACAAATATGCATACAGTAGGCTACTATAGAAATCAAAATAAATAGTAGGCTGCTATAGAAATCAAAATAAATAATAAGTACATTAAGGAAGGGGGCTTTGACTTTTTTTTTTACTGGGGCCAGTTTCAAATTGCCACCATAACTGCTCTTTGAGAGCGCTTTTGAAGGAGTAGGGATTCACACCCTGACCCTATAGTACATAAAATGAAAATAAATACTACAGTCATGCAAGATTCACGCATTAACAAATAGTAGAAACCCTATACAACTCTGAGTAGAAAGGTGTATGTTCTCGCTTGTGACCAGTCAACATCGACTAGCTACTTGTCTAGACTGTCCCCAAGGAAGGACAGGGGAAAACAACCTAACGGGATTAATGTGCACCATTGTGTAACGGGCCATTTTCCTCAAAACAATATCAATGCTAATACATGTCCTTTACATTATCAAGCTGCCATAAGTCAAGTTGTCTATGTATGAAGTTGTCCACCTGGCTACTTTTAGTGGTCAATCACGTCGGGAAATGTGGCCCGAGTAGCCCGACTTGATGGAGCTCTTCTTTTTATATATTATTATAAAGAGGCTGGGTTGTGCAGTGTGTCCTAGGCTGCTAGCTAGCTGGCAAAATGGCTTCACCACAGACGAGTATTCAGAACCTTAGCCAATGAGCGCCCTAATAAGTTAAAAACGTTATGCCTGTATTTACTGAGGACATGGACTTTCTTATCAAACGTGTTCTCATTCAGCCCGTCGGATTCAAGAAAGAGGGACATCAGGTTGAGTGACCAAGTTAACCAACAAGACGGTCCAGACTCCATTTGTCTGGTTCACAACAGCCTACAGAGCAACACACCGCCGCCATATTGAAAATTCACGGAACAACACTGTGGCTAACACTATTAGTTAGCCACAAGCTAGCTAGCCAACATAACTTCAAATCTATCCTGCAGTGAATAGAAATTTCAATAAACACGCAGTGTGCTATCCATTAAATAACATTTTCACCATGACTGTACCAACCAAATAAACATGTATCCCGCTGGAAACAAAACAGACTCGGCTAACAAGACCAGGGGACTAGCTAGCTAGCCAAGAGACTACACTACAATACACCGACACAAATTACACAACTCGTATACAAAACACGACCAGAAGGCCTAAAGTTACGTTAGCATGCATTTATCAGGTTTTAAAACAAGACGCAAAAGGCCTAAACAGTGATACAAACGTAAATACATTGGTAACGTTATAACACTACCACAAGAAAGGTCTAACAGGAAGACTATAGTCCGATATACGAATGATAGACGCACTTGTTCATGGTCAACAGATATACATCGTTTAGCTGGATTTTGGGGCTATATTAGTTTGTTTACGCTGGTAAAATATGTAAACACAGAAGTCAACCAGCACTATGTTTTGGTAATGGTATTTACATTAACCTTTAACATTAACATTTACCATTTACATTTCAACCAATTCAATAATGTAGCCTAATCATTTTTTAAAACATCTTGAATATGGCCTGAAACCAATCTATGCTGCCACACCAAGTCAAATGTATGAAAATAAAATTAAGACTTACTAGTCAGAAACAAAATCAAGAAATCAAAAAAATACAAGGTAACTTTCGACTGGGATAAAGAAAGTTGTAAAGCAAAAATGCATATAGTAATACTCTTCCGAGTTAGCTTAATGCCCATTAGGTTTATGTACTACAATTGTATACTTTTATCTTACCTGCCAAAACAGTTTAACTGAATAAGTGACTAATTTCGTGATATGTCAACGTCTTACCGCCAAAGCCAAGAGGCGTTCAGACTGCTCCGAAAAACCGTGGCCTGCAAACAAACTTAACATTTTAACAAAGAAACGATTTTTAAATGCAAATGTTGTTAAACAAAATGAAGTCTAAGATACATTCACAGCCAGTCTATACAAATTAGACAACATTCTTTGCTAAAATGCCATTAATTCAACATTGTAGGCTTCTCCCGAACTTTCCAGATAACGGTGCGGGCAAATGCAGTCCTTTAGCCAGTCATGGTTCGCACGCAAGTCCGAGGATTGAGGCAAAGTCCCGTAGATACAAAAATCTCATCCTAAAAAAACAGATACTTCGACGTGTACTGAAAACTGCAGTAAAAACAACCAGTGTGAAAATAGTTTGAGTTGAAAATGTTTAGAAAATATATGTTTTTCCTATGCTTTCATCAAGCACATTGATAGGCCCGAGCCCTGAGCTTCTTTTCTTAGAGCAGAGGCTGATCCAGAGCGAGACGAACGAGACAGCACAGATTTTTTTTATTTTAGCTCTGAGGGAAGAAATTCACATCGGACACGTTCGGCAACTCTCGGAAACAAGGCGGGTTCTTGGCCTAAATTATTCATAGCCTTCATATACCAGCAGCGATTGGTCGGTGTTTCCTCTGCCGTTACATATTAATGACCCTAACGGAAAATTATGCGAAATACATGCATATTCTAAGCTAAATTTAAATAGTACGGCCTCCTTGCTCTGAATCTAGCCATTGAGATAACATTTAACCTGAATGGAACGCCCTCCTCCTGTTTTCATTCGCTGGGGGATATAAACGTGCGTCCTCACTGGCTGTGCGTACATTCACGTTGATTATTAATGCGGTTTAGTGGTAAAGCCAATGAGCTCGGGGTTGCCAGATTGTGTGAGAGAAACAAGTAACCAGGTCATGAAAACAAGCACAAAAAGCAAGCACTTGAAAATAGTAGATCCAACAACCTCACAACGCTACCTTGTATCTACTATTTTCAAATAAATCTTGAAGAAAATTTGAAAAATATAATATATTAAACACAGATCTAAAAATTAAACACAAATATTGTATGGGGGTTCCTGCATAACATGTTTTGAGACGGGGGTCCGCAGACAAATATATATTAATTTGGGGGTTCCATGATTTGAAAATGTAACCCTGGTTTAAACAACATTAGTTAACAAGTAAAAAAAACGCAAACCGCAACTACAAAATATTTACAAGCAACTTTACAGGAAAAATAAGCCCAAAGCCGCTTATAATAAGCGGACATGGCAACACTGAATGAGCTCGTCACTACGTGAGTTGACGTCACGCCCCCTGAGCGCTCAGCCCCTGCTTCTTCGTGTGGGTGAACCCGTGGCTCGCGTTCGCTCTATATAAGCGGCAGTTGGACCAGTTCTCACTCAGAAGCGCTTAGAGAGCGCTACAGTGTAGAACATAAAAAGGGAGGGAGACAGCCGTTAGCCAGAACAGTTGGGAATAAAACGTAAATAATTCGGTCGTTAGGGGCAACAAACAACTAGGGTCTTGGGATATCGCCTTCGGAGACATTCCGGTCACCGTTGGCAGCCTGGCCAGAGCCCCGGTGGCAGTTTTAAAGGCTTGTTCCTTCTCACAAAGCGGCGTGCCGAGGGAGGACGCGTCTCTTTGAATAGACAGGATGCATGGACCGCCCTCCGGCGACAGCGCATGCCCACTGCGCCTCATCAAGAGAGTACAATTCGGAATCATCAGCCCAGATGAGCTTGTAGGTTTTCTTTTGGGTAGCGGGTGGGTAGCGGGCCTTTTCTGTATTCTGCAAACATTCACATATTACATGCAATATATGGCTATTCTTCTCATAGATACACTGTTGATGGTAGTTGACTACATGGGTCTGTTTTTACCAAGACAATGGCAATGCTTGCAGTTAGCCTAGCTAGCACATGCTAAGCTAGTGGGAGCTTGGGCTAACTAGCAAGTGCATGTTGCAGGAAGTTTGGGAAAACTTTCAGTGAGCACAACACTTATGAACCAGATCATAACATGAAATAAACGCCCTGTTGTATCGAAAATGTTACATGTAAATTCACACACAACTAAGACTGATTATTGTTTGTTTTATTGACATGGTTCGTTAAATGTGTTTTACGTAGATCACACAATGCCTTGAAAGTAGCAACAGTAGTCTCCGTTGATGAATCCAGTTTGTCGTTTATCGGTGACAAACTTGAAAGTTAATCATTTAAACACACGTATCCTACATGTTACCACTAAATTGAAGACTAATGTTACGTTGGGAGCTGCAAGGCATTATGGTCTGTTAAAAATACTGTTTTGTCTGAAGTTGTGCATGCATCTATTGTGAAATAAATTACAATAAAATGTAACATCAACAGTCAGTGTTTTGTTTTTTATAAACTGTGTATATTCCTTGGTGAGCACCTCCATACTTGACAAACTATAACGTGCAGGTCTTGTCTATTAGCTCATGTACTTTTGTTGCTCATGTACTTTTGTTGCATGATGATAGATTTACCATTTAAACGGGTGGAAAATGTATCGGTTTGTCCATTTACATGGTAACTGTTTCCCCAGAAACGGATGTCCGTCACAGAAGGGGGAATCAAATACCCCGAAACCACAGAAGGAGGGCGCCCGAAACTTGGTGGCCTTATGGACCCAAGGCAAGGGGTTATCGAACGATCTGGAAGGTGTCAAACATGTGCAGGTACAGATTTATATCAATATAGTTATGATGACATACCAGTCAGTGACAGTTCTACTTGGTGTCAATCCCATCAGTGTCCACACATGCTGTTAACATGACTTTTCTTCACGCTCTCAGGTAACATGACAGAATGTCCAGGCCATTTTGGACACATAGAGCTGGCAAAGCCAGTCTTCCATGTGGGCTTCATAACGAAGATCATGAAGGTTCTCCGATGTGTGTGCTTCTTTTGCTCCAAGCTGTTAGTGGATTCGGTTAGTACAGCCAACACAGTCTTGCATATGCTTAGATCCCTCCAATGTTGCTCTTGGGATGAACTGTTATTTGAATCATGTTCGTGACTTTTTAAACTTTGTCTTCTGTTTTCACGTCTAGAATAATCCAAAGATCAAAGACATCCTGTGCAAATCTAAAGGGCAGAACAGAAAGCGCTTGACACATGTATACGAGTTGTGTAAAGGTAAAAATATCTGTGAAGGAGGAGAGGAGATGGACAACAAATTTGGAGTCGAGCAGCATGAGGCAGACTCGGAAGACATAACTAAGGAGAAGGTACAGTAGTATATCAGTAGTAGTAGTATATCAGCCATGTCAACTGTGTTTTTTTGTTAATGTACCATACCGTAATCATCATATTTGTACATCAAACTTATGGATCTTTTCTCTCCAACCCACTCAGGGCCATGGTGGCTGTGGACGCTACCAGCCCCGTATCCGCCGCTCTGGCCTGGAGCTGTATGCCGAGTGGAAGCACGTCAATGAGGACTCCCAGGAGAAGAAGATCCTGTTGAGCCCTGAGCGCGTGCATGAAATCTTCAAGCGCATCTCGGACGAGGAGGACAATATTCTGGGCATGGACCCCAAGTTCTCCCGGCCAGAGTGGATGATTGTCACTGTTTTGCCAGTGCCTCCACTGGCCGTCAGGCCAGCTGTAGTCATGCAGGGCTCTGCCCGCAACCAGGTGAGCCTACAGTATATGATCCTTGATTACTTATTGTATTGAGTTTCCCCATTTCAATCTGTTGCTGAGTTGTACTGAATTTCCATATTGTTAATGTTGAATGTTAATAGCTGCAGCAGTAATAATGAATGTATTCTTTAATACAGGATGACTTGACACACAAACTGGCTGATATAGTCAAGATTAACAACCAACTGAGAAGAAATGAGCAGAGTGGTGCTGCGGCTCACGTTATCGCTGAAGACGTCAAGCTCCTTCAGTTCCATGTAGCCACGATGATAGACAATGAGCTGCCAGGCCTGCCCAGGGTAACTATGCAATTCCTTACTGTCTGCTTTAGAGCAGTGCGTTTCAACCTTCTTCATATCACAGCCCATTATTTATAGGGCATTTGAGCAACGGACCACCATTTGATGAGATTTAGACACTCAGACCCAATACTTAAAATATTTTGTTGTCGTTGGATATGATTTTGTCCACAATTCCATGCTGTATTAATGTTGGTACCATAGGAGAGATAACAGGCAGATGTTTAACAATAATGTAAATCTTGAAAGTGTTGGTTTTCATTTTACAAATGGTAAAATGCAAACAAACACTTTCAAGAATTACATTATGCAGCACAAATCCCTAAATATGGAGTCATAACATCATAGATGAATGACGTCATAGACTTGTCCATATATGGAGTTCCAACCAGCCTGGCAAAAACTCCATATATGGGGTAACTCCATCTATGACCTATGACCCCATATTTAGGCATTTGTGCTGCTCTGCCATAAGGGTCCATTTGGTTTCATATTACGCTCAAGTGTTAAAGATGTATAAGGGTCAATTTGGTAAACCAACTCCATCATATAGCTGGGGACCACCTGGAACCTCCTCGAGGACCACTGGTGGTCCCCGGACCACTGGTTGAAAACCCAGGGCTACCAATTATTAAAATCCAATTAATTGGTACTGTGATTTGTTGTGTGGTTGGCTGGATAGAATTCACCCAGCCTCTAGTTTGAATAGTCGTCTAAATGTAATTTAAACATATCCATTTTTATCTTCAGTTGCTTTCATATGGTTTCCTAAATTGTTCATTTGGTCACAATCTTTTCTTCTCATGCACTAACTTGGCATCTCTTCCATTTCTCAGGCAATGCAAAAGTCTGGCCGCCCACTCAAATCCCTCAAACAGCGTCTAAAGGGGAAGGAAGGCCGTGTCCGTGGTAACCTGATGGGGAAGCGTGTGGACTTCTCAGCTCGAACTGTCATCACCCCGGACCCCAATCTGCAAATTGACCAAGTGGGCGTTCCACGGTCCATTGCAGCCAACATGACCTTCCCAGAAATAGTCACACCATTTAATATTGACAGGTACAATTAACAACAACATCACAGGTTGCTTAACAAACCTTTAACCAAACCAGTCTGTGTGTGGTGATGTGCAGGGTACTTGCAAGTGAGTACATGTGTGGGCTTGTGAGTGAGTACATTTGTTTATTGTTGAGTAGTATAGTTCATTGTTGAGTGTTTGTATTGTCTTCTGCTTATTTTTATTTCATGCTGCTGTAAAACCTTGAAATTCCAATCACATTTTGTTGATATATATATATATATATATATATATATATAGTATATAGTTTAGTACATTCATTGCGTGTAGTATACAATGTACTTGTATTGTGTAGTACATTGCGTGTAAAGCTTAACAAAACATTTTGATGGCCTTTCCAGGTTACAAGAGTTGGTACGGCGAGGCAACAGCCAGTACCCAGGAGCCAAATATATTATCCGTGATAATGGGGACAGAATTGACCTACGGTTCCACCCCAAACCAAGTGATCTTCATCTACAGATTGGCTACAAGGTAAGATTCTCTAGATGAAAATGTCCTATAGAGAAAAGGAGTCGAATATGAATAATTGAATGTCTTATTTTTCCATATCCTTTTCCCCTATTAGGTGGAAAGACACATGTACGACGGTGACATTATCATCTTCAATCGACAGCCCACACTACATAAAATGTCCATGATGGGCCACAGAGTTCGGATCCTTCCGTGGTCCACCTTCCGACTTAATCTCAGGTGCCAAATTAATTCCCATTTGAACTAGACAGAACTATTACATGGCACATTTACTAATAACTAACATGGTGTGTAAAGGCCTAATGAAATGAGTATGTCGTATGATTTGCAGTGTGACCACCCCATACAACGCTGACTTTGATGGCGACGAGATGAACCTGCATCTGCCCCAATCCCTCGAGACCAAGGCAGAAATCCAGGAGTTGGCCATGGTGCCACGCATGATCGTTACACCCCAGTCCAACAGGCCTGTCATGGGAATTGTGCAGGATACGCTCACAGCTGTCCGCAAATTCACCAAAAGGGACGTTTTCTTAGAGAGGGTAAGTTCGAGTTTACATGGCCAAACAGTACAGTAGAGGTCAGTGATGACACAGGGACATAGAATTGGTCTAATAATTGGGATAAAGGGGGAGAAAAAAATAGTTTGAAAAAGTATGTTTATAGATAATTCAGTAATCAACTGTATACTCATAAACAATGCAAAGAGCAATCACTTGATTAACTTCTCAAACAATTTCCCCCCCCATATTTCTCCCACTCCAGGGTGAGGTGATGAACCTGCTCATGTTCCTCTCCACGTGGGACGGGAAGGTGCCGCAGCCAGCCATTATCAAGCCCCGCGCCTTTTGGACAGGCAAGCAGATATTCAGCCTCATCATTCCCGGACACATCAATGTCATACGAACGCACAGCACCCATCCTGACGAGGAGGACAGTGGACCTTACAAACACATCTCCCCTGGAGACACCAAGGTACTACAGAACTCTGCACTACGTGGTGTTCTCAGGCTTAAACATGACATGGTAGTTTACAGACAAATAATAATGTCACTTCACTGTTCTGTTCAATATGTTGCCCTATGGCTGATGCCGTACCCTCATCTCCCTGCCCTCTTTTACTTTCCCTGTGTAAATAAAGCAGAACTAGCTTATGCACACAAATGTTTTTATTGCCAAAGCTTTAATACTTTTGAACCGTTTTCACCCAGGTCGTAGTGGAGAATGGTGAGCTGATCATGGGCATCTTGTGTAAGAAGTCTCTTGGAACATCAGCTGGCTCCCTGGTCCACATCTCCTACTTGGAGATGGGCCATGACATCACCAGACTCTTCTACTCCAATATTCAGACTGTGATTAACAACTGGCTGCTCATTGAGGGTAAGTCAAATCATATCATGTACCCGATTTATTTAACTAATTGAGAAACAAGTATTTGGATATTCGCTTGGAAAATGTGGATATCCAAAGCTTGAAATAAGTTATTGTCGATGCTCCCTGCATTTATCTTTATGGCCCTTCTGTTGCACCTTTGTCTAGGTCACTCCATCGGTATTGGTGACTCCATTGCTGATGCAAAGACTTACCTTGACATCCAGAATACCATCAAGAAAGCTAAACAGGATGTGATAGAAGTAAGCACATTAAAAATTCGCATTTGTTCTGTTCTTTTGTTTTCTGTGGTTTTCAAAAACAATTAATGAAAACGGACTGAACTCACTTACTTGCAAATCTGTCTGACACTGTGCACGTACTCCCCCAGGTTATCGAGAAAGCCCACAATAACGAGTTGGAGCCGACCCCAGGTAACACGCTGAGGCAGACCTTTGAGAACCAGGTCAACCGTATCCTCAATGACGCCCGTGACAAGACGGGATCCTCTGCTCAGAAGTCCCTGTCAGAATACAACAACTTTAAGTCCATGGTGGTGGCCGGGTCCAAGGGATCCAAGATCAACATATCACAGGTGGGCTGCAGGCCTCAAGAGAAAGTGTTGGGGCTCAGGATGTGTGTGTGTTTATAAGGCTTTTTTTTTTTACCTGAGCCCCATGCATACAATTGACACCACTTAGGGGATATACATGGCTATGACCGAACCATTATACCGTGTCTCACCATTCCTTATCTCCATTGCGCTCTATAGGTTATTGCAGTGGTGGGGCAGCAGAACGTTGAGGGTAAGCGAATCCCTTTTGGCTTCAAGCATCGCACGTTGCCCCACTTCATTAAGGATGATTATGGCCCTGAGAGCAGAGGCTTCGTAGAGAACTCCTACCTGGCCGGCCTGACGCCCACAGAGTTCTTTTTCCATGCTATGGGAGGCAGAGAGGGTCTTATCGACACAGCTGTCAAGACTGCTGAGACTGGTAAGTGTTTACAGATTACATTAGTATAGTGGGCAGACTGGGCACACTATCGATAAACCTACAAAATCACCTCTTTCAATGAATTAGTTATGAAGTTGGGAACGAGCAGTTTTATGGATAACACCGATTTCACTATGCCAAACTTTTTGCCTTCCCTTCAATCTCAAGGTTACATCCAGCGCCGTCTGATCAAATCCATGGAGTCGGTGATGGTGAAGTATGACGCCACGGTGCGTAACTCCATAAACCAGGTGGTCCAGCTGCGCTACGGCGAGGACGGCCTGGCCGGAGAAGCTGTGGAGTTCCAAAACATGGCCACGCTCAAACCCTCAAACAAGGCCTTCGAAAAGAAGTGAGTAACACTAAAAACACATACGTAGAGATGGAGGAGTAGAAGAAGCCACTCCATCAGGCTTAAAAGATTCACCAACATAAAAAAGAATTTAGTACTTTGTTACTGGACCATTCGTGAAGTAAAGAAATATAATAATCTATTATTGGGCCATACATGAAGTAAATAAAAATAATCTAAAAGCTCAAATTGCACATTTGCTAAATGTGTTCACTATTGTGGCAAGGAACGGTAAGCGCACTGGTTTTAGTCAGGGATTCTTCCACTGTATTGGGGAATCCAGCTCACACTAGAATTTTCATGATCTTGTTAACTGCAGTTAGTTGACTGTAAGTGAACTCTAGGTCAGTGGCTTAACGGTCTTATCCCCCCTCCTTAATCTTTCTAGGTTTAAGTTTGACTACACTAATGACCGGGCACTGAGGCGCACCCTGCAGGAGGATGTGGTGAAGGACGTGTTGGCCAACGCTCATGTGCAGGGCTCCTTGGAGAAGGAATTTGACAAGATGAAGGAAGACCGAGAGATCCTCAGGGCCATCTTCCCCACTGGTGATAGCAAGGTGTGTGTGGTTACTTGGCCTGCATTTTATTCATAAATGCAAAATACACATGCTGGTGATGATGAGTCTAACAGTGTTGCAATGCTCCCCCCGGGCTCTAGGTGGTGCTGCCATGCAACCTGGCCAGAATGATCTGGAATGCCCAGAAGATCTTCAGAATTAACATCCGCACCCCCACAGATCTCAATCCTTTTCGAGTGGTCGAAGGTATGCCTCAGAAACTGCACCTTTGTAAACAGCTTGACATTTTGAATTCCCCAACAGTGTTAACTGTTCTCACCATATCATTAGCTCTAGTGAATCAGGTGAAGAACTGTCTGACTATGGGGATTACTACTGGGAGGTGATAGCATTGCCTCAAGAACTGCTTATATGGCTAAATAAAGCCTGCTGGTCTATCTATGCCCTGTCTGGTTCAGAGCTGCAAGGATCACACGGGAAGATCGTAGCATCGTTGTGTTACCAGTGCCATGTGACGCATACAGTTAATAGAGTTGTGAACTTGTCATGTGGTTGACTGTAATGGCATAATAAAGTACCACATTAATCAGAATTAAATATACCTTTAATAGTCAGGGCGTCTCCATTGCAAGCCATGGTGTAGTATTTTCATTTTCAAGTCCTCCTTTTATGAAGGCCAACTTTGAGGATATTTAACATGAATGCTAGGACATTAAAACCTGACAACGCTTCCCAATGAGTCGTGTTTCGAGCTTGCTCTACATGCATAGAAAGTATGCAATATAGGTCTTGAGATTTTTGTGCGTTTTTGTACCTTTTGTTGATCATAGATTACACTAGGTGAAAACGTTAATTCCCCCGACTGTGCACAACATAATGTTCAATCATGAATTTCCTTCTGACCCATTAGGTGTCCAGGAGCTGAGTAAGAAGCTGGTGATTGTGAATGGTGAAGACCCACTGAGCAAACAGGCGCAGCAGAACGCCACACTCCTCTTCAACATCCACCTGCGCTCCACCCTCTGCTCCAAACGCATGACAGAGGAGTTCCGCCTCTCCACAGAAGCCTTTGAGTGGCTCCTAGGAGAGATTGAAACCAAGTTTAACCAGTCCATTGTAAGTTTGGCACGTATACTACACGCTGCTGCATACATGTAAGCGTGCAGTGTTATACAAGTTTTATGGGGCTAAATTACTAAACTTGTCAAAAATAGTTGTATCTTGCACCCAAGATAAAGGAACTGCAGCCAATAAGTTGCTCCCATTCACTCCTTATTAATCTCCCTGCTCTAGACCCACCCAGGTGAGATGGTGGGGGCCCTGGCTGCCCAGTCGCTGGGAGAGCCCGCCACCCAGATGACCCTGAACACCTTCCATTACGCCGGTGTGTCGGCCAAGAACGTCACGCTGGGTGTGCCGCGTCTCAAGGAGCTGATCAACATCTCCAAGAGACCCAAGACCCCCTCGCTGACGGTCTTCCTCTTGGGCCAGGCGGCACGGGATGCAGAGAGGGCCAAGGACATCTTGTGTCGTCTGGAGCACACCACCTTGCGAAAGGTTAGACTTAGGATGGAGCAAAAGTGGAATGAAAAGTATAGGTTTTAAAACAAATCAGTTGGAAAAGACAAGAGCTCCCCCTTGTGTCTACGTTATATAACTGTAGTTACACTTTTAGGATATCTACAATCCTTGACATCCCTAACGTGAGATGCACATTTGCCTCTTTTGACTGATCAGCAAACATCAAAATGTTTTACTATATTTACATGCAATGACTAAACTCTCCCTTTTCTGCTATAGGTGACGGCCAATACTGCCATCTACTATGACCCCAACCCCCAGAGCACAGTGGTGAATGAGGACCAAGAGTGGGTGAACGTCTACTATGAGATGCCTGACTTCGACGTGACCCGCATCTCTCCCTGGCTGCTGCGTATTGAACTGGACCGCAAGCACATGACTGACCGCAAGCTCACCATGGAGCAGATCGCTGAGAAGATAAATGCCGGTGAGTGGCTCATATAGGCCAGATTATTCAAGACATTGGAAATACCCCTCACACACACAGTCCCCAGTAACATAAGCATAATGTTTCCCCCCCAGGTTTCGGTGATGACCTGAATTGCATCTTCAATGACGATAACGCAGAGAAGCTGGTTCTGCGAATCCGTATCATGAACAGTGACGAAAACAAGTTCCAGGAGGTGAGAAACGGCAGCCATGTTATAAATCATAAAGCCTGGATAAGAACTATTGCCATAGTATCTAAAACTGGTTTACATGAATGTCCAGCCTACCAGGAAACGTCCTGTAGCGCTGTATTTACTGTACTTCCGCTTTGAGCAATAGGCTTTTTTTGTTTTCTAGATTTATGGCTTTTGACCAATTTTTCTTTGTCTAGGACGAGGAGGTGGTGGACAAGATGGATGACGATGTTTTTCTGAGATGCATTGAATCCAACATGCTGACAGACATGACACTACAGGGCATCGAGCAGATCAGCAAGGTACTGGACGGAAAGGCACACTATCACACTGAATCCATCAGTCAATTCAGATATAGTCTTAGAGAAAGATTCTGTTTTTGATGAACACTAAACAACGGAGCCCTGTCTAGTACTGGTTACAAGAGTCAAACCCAGAGTAAATAATATGCTTGGAAAGAATAAAATAAAAAAACATGCCCCCCCCAACAAGTGAAAATACTAAATCTACAAGCTCATGTGACACGGCTCAATGTGCGCTTGTAGATTGGCTATTTTATTATCAAATGGGGCTTAAGTGGTTAATTCATAATGTATTTGTGTTCCGGGGAGACACCACATTTCGATTTTGGGTCTCAAGTTGAAAAGGCTTAGGAACTGCTGGTCAAACCCGTCTCATTCTCTCTCTTTCAGGTGTACATGCACTTGCCCCAGACGGATAATAAGAAAAAGATCATCATTACGGAGGAAGGGGAGTTCAAGGCCCTGCAGGAGTGGATCCTTGAAACGGACGGAGTGGGCCTCATGAGGGTCCTCAGCGAGAAAGATGTGGACCCTGTCAGGACCACCTCCAACGACATTGTGGAGATCTTCACGGTACGCCATGAACACGAGTAGATGCGTTTGTCTACTAAACTACTACTAAACTTCTACTACAGTTATTATAGTCAATATTATACAATATCATTTTGTGCTGAATTCAATATTTGTGCTTTAAATGGCTGAATTAGAAATTGAGAATGTCATGAAATTACTACAATGACCATCTTTGACATTTTGAAGGGGTTTAGCCAAGTTTTCCTTGTTGAGGAAGTGTGAGGTCATATTGAAGGGGTAAAATGTGGATTCTCTAAGTCTTTCAAGAAAGTACAATTGAAGACCCTGCTCTCTACAATGCAGGTGCTGGGTATCGAGGCTGTGCGCAAGGCTCTGGAGCGTGAGTTGTACCATGTCATCTCATTCGACGGTTCCTACGTCAACTACCGTCACTTGTCCCTACTTTGTGACACCATGACATGCAGGGGACATCTGATGGCCATCACACGTCACGGCATCAACCGGCAAGACACGGGACCTCTCATGAAGTGCTCCTTTGAGGAGACGGTGAGAAGCGAGCCATCACGTATTATGCAGAGATTAGCCGATGCAGTATAATTCCATTAATAAATCGTTTTTGTGATGCACTGCTTGTGTAATCGGATACATTTTTCACCAAATAAAATAATTTGCATTTCATACTGATATTCCCATTTTCCTTGCCGATCCAGGTGGATGTGCTGATGGAAGCGTCCTCCCACGGAGAGAGTGACCCAATGAAGGGTGTGTCTGAGAACATCATGCTTGGTCAGCTGGCTCCAGCTGGGACAGGATGCTTCGACCTGTTGCTGGATGCCGAGAAGTGTAAATATGGCATGGAGATCCCTACAAACATCCCCGGCATCAGTGTGGCAGGACGTAAGTCAGGGGGGGGACTTTCTGGACACGTGTTCTATTAAACTCATTATTTTGTTTTTATTACATGAATGCAGAGCATTGATATTGACTTCTCTGCATCCATCCTACTTGCAGCCACTGGAATGTTCTTTGGTTCGGCACCCAGCCCCATGAGTGGCATGTCACCTGCCATGACCCCGTGGAACACAGGAGCGACCCCAGCATACGGTGCATGGTCCCCTAGCGTTGGTGAGTTACACGCCTTGGATTCACATTGCTCATCTTTTTTTTTCTCTTATGTCTGTGTATTGACTTATGCTTTTTAACCTCCAGGAAGCGGCATGACTCCAGGAGCTGCAGGCTTTTCGCCCAGTGCAGCATCCGATGCAAGCGGCTTCTCTCCAGGCTACTCACCAGCATGGTCCCCTACCCCTGGGTCTCCTGGGTCACCTGGCCCAGCCAGCCCATACATCCCCTCTCCAGGTTAGACAGCAGAGTTTGAAAATGTGTCTTCAATTTTCCCATGGAATTATAATGTTAATTTTCAGTTACACAATGCAATGACAGATTTTTAGAACTTAAAGACAATTGCATACCGTACAATGCGACAGGTGCGTAGGAGAATAGTGAAATCCAAGAGTGAAATGGAGTGTGTGATCCCACACACTGTAACATTTTTGTCCTTAGACCTCCACAAGGACAAACGAGAGAATTTAGAGTTTTAAAAAAGCACAGAGGGCAACCAGGTGCTCAAAGGAGATCATAAAGTCTAACTCTAGGATCAGCCGGAATGCAGGCTTAAAAGGCTGAGCATTCAAAAATGTGGAGGAGAGGTTGTAAAGTTAAAACAAAGTTTATTATATATAATGTTTCAACCAGTCTTCTTCAGGGTGAGAACTGGCTAGTTTATTTTGTTGTAACATTTTCCTCTTTGTGTCACTTCAGGTGGAGCCATGTCCCCCAACTACTCGCCCACCTCCCCGGCATACGAGCCTCGTTCTCCTGGTGGCTACACTCCGCAGAGCCCGGGCTACTCCCCGACGTCGCCCTCCTACTCGCCGACATCCCCCTCTTACTCCCCCACCAGCCCCAACTACAGCCCCACCTCTCCCTCCTACTCTCCCACCTCGCCCAGTTACTCGCCCACCTCCCCCTCCTACTCCCCGACTTCCCCCTCCTATTCGCCCACGTCACCGTCTTACTCGCCGACGTCCCCGTCGTACTCCCCTACCTCCCCGTCCTACTCCCCCACCTCTCCCAGTTACAGTCCGACGTCGCCGAGCTACAGCCCGACGTCGCCCAGCTACTCGCCCACGTCTCCCTCCTACTCTCCCACCTCCCCCTCTTACTCCCCCACGTCACCGTCCTATTCTCCCACCTCCCCCTCCTACTCCCCGACCTCGCCCTCCTACTCGCCCACCAGCCCAAGCTACAGTCCCACTTCGCCCAACTACACTCCCACCTCCCCGAGTTACTCCCCTACCTCGCCCTCCTACTCCCCTACATCTCCCTCCTACTCGCCCACCTCGCCCAACTACACCCCCACCAGCCCCAACTATTCTCCCACCTCTCCGTCTTACTCTCCCACCTCTCCATCCTACTCCCCCTCCAGCCCACGTTTCACCCCCCAGTCGCCCACCTATACGCCGAGCTCCCCCTCCTACAGCCCCAGCTCGCCTTCCTATTCCCCTACCTCTCCCAAATACACCCCCACCTCCCCCTCCTACAGCCCGAGCTCTCCGGAGTATACCCCAACCTCCCCCAAGTACTCCCCCACTTCCCCCAAGTATTCCCCGACATCACCCAAGTACTCGCCCACCTCTCCGACTTACTCCCCCACGACTCCAAAGTACAGTCCCACTTCACCCACTTACTCCCCTACGTCCCCTACCTACACCCCGACCAGCCCCAAATACTCCCCGACCTCGCCCACCTACTCCCCCACCTCACCCAAGTACTCGCCCACTTCCCCCACATACTCGCCCACTAGTCCTAAAGGCTCCACTTACAGCCCCACCTCCCCGGGCTACAGCCCGACTTCACCTACATACAGCCTCACCAGCCCGGCCATCAGCCCCGACGACAGTGATGAGGAGAACAACTGAGCTGCTACAAAGACGGGGTGGCAGCAGCTGAGGATTCCCCCCTACTGCCCCCCCAACCACCGTGACCACCACCACGTTCACCTAAGGGGTTGGACAACTGAAGGATGGCACCCCCAACCCTGCTGGATGGCGCTTTGAGTCGCAGCTAAGCAAAGCCACAGGGGCTCCACTTGTGAATTTCTTCTTTTTTTTTCTTCTTTTTTTTTTTACTTCAGGGAATCCCCTTTTATTGGATAACCTGTGACCCCAGGCCTGACCATCTTAGGGAGGGGGTTCCCCAAAAACATATTTACTATTTGATAGACTTGAACCAGGAGAAAAAGCCTGCCTTTTGGAAATTAGCAATTGTTTTTAACTATTACACACGGGGTATTGAAGCAGAATTGAAAGTCTGTGAACTATGAGAGGGAGATGTGGACACATTAGGGAGGGGTCCATTTTACCCTCCATTTCACTGCATCCAGTCGCTCTCTCTCTGAATTTCAGTGTTGGCTGTATTGCCAAAAGCCTTTAAAACCCTATAAACGGATTGTATTTATCACTTAAAGCATAAGCTTAAAAAAGCAAATATATAGGATGTTGCGCTATAGGGTTGCGCTGATCTTTATTTCATATTGCAGAGGCGAATCTTCATTAACCTTATTTTTGTTTTG
The DNA here is from genome assembly GCF_951216825.1 of Electrona antarctica. NCBI lineage: Eukaryota > Metazoa > Chordata > Actinopteri > Myctophiformes > Myctophidae > Electrona > Electrona antarctica. The sequence continues at coordinate 18,839,864 of NC_136802.1, forward strand.
TTTTTCCTCTTTGGTATATGTGTAGTTGCTGCCAACTATTAGGGGGTTTTGCGTGAGGAATGACAGATTGTCTCTGCAATTCAAAGTTGATAATTAAATTAATTCAGTAGTTCATTTATGTGCCCTCTGGGCAAGTCTAGCATAGTGCTGTTCTGTAGTGGAAGAGGGGGCTCAAATCACAGATTGACATATATCCAAGACGGGGAGAGAGAAACTGGAATAGAGGAGATAAACTTGTCCTATTTAATTCCCCTGTTGATTCCCGGTTCCCGGCCACCTCCACAGCATCCTGCCAACACATCCACATGTATCACCACCCTCCCCTCTTGTCCGTTCAATGCCCTAAAGATACAAACTTAAAACGATGTCATTAAACATCCACCAGCATCCTTTTGTCCTTTACCATGTGGAGTCGATGAATGCAAAAAACAACATTTTTCTTCAGAAAGTATCCTTGGACACTCCTGGGAAGTTAAATATTTATAAAAAAAATGTTAATGATATCACGAGAGTTGTGCTTGATTTGATCTTATTTTTCCAAGGAAAAAGTCAGGGCATAGAAGGTTGGCAAGGGATTCTAGTTTGGCATTGCTGCTTTTGTCACTGTTTGCATGAGTAGCACATGTTTAAACCAGCTTTAGGTTGACTCATGGGTCCCTCCCATTCTAAAGTAATTCTATGCCCATTTCTGATTATCTAATGTGTTTTCACTTCATTTGGACTCTATTCAATTTATTTATGTAAAAGTTAACTATTCTGTGTGAATGAGAATAGAGTAAAAAAATACAACTTTTTTGCTTTTCTTAATTTGCTTCTGGTGATGTAAAACAGTTTGCAGCATCCTGCTTTCAGATATTGTGGATGAAGGGGCTGTGGAAGGAGGGGAGTAAAATGTGAGAGCATCAACTCAGAATCCACTATCCTTTTCCCTAATAGTCCAAGTTCTGCTTCCATGGCTCTCTTGATTAAAGCAAGATGAGTTATAGTTTATTCAGCAGTTGTACAAAATGTTGCATGCTGTCATTCTTGAGGCTTCGTTCTGTAATGGTATTACCACATTGTGGCGTCTCTTCAGTTCAGGTAGAAGCGCTCACTCAAGTGTTGGACACAGGAGGGCGGCTTGCCTTCTCTGGAAGCCAGTTCACACTTCCTAAAGAGTAACAGACTCTGTTCAATCACTCTTGGTTAGTTAAACATGTTTCAGACTGTCTAATGAAAGAGCACTTTTTTGCCTCTTATGTTCTCTACCCACTACATTAGTGTAATTAGTTTTGGATCTGACGGACTGTTTTCAAGATGCTTTCATGTTATAACGAAGTATGTCTGAATTTAGGGAGCAACGGTGAGTTCACGTGCCTGACTGACAATGGAACATACTTTTTCTTCCCCATGTTCTGTATGGTCGGTAAAGCAGGTAATAATTGACTTGATTCCCAATTAACAATTAGTTGGGTCTCCTCCATCTCCCCTCTTCATCCACAATGGATCCTGGTCGTTTATGTATTTTTTTTATTTTTAAACCAGTGTATGTACCTATGATGATTGAGGTAAGCTTGGAGCAGGGGAGGGAACACTGCATCCGACTGGGAGTCTGCAGGAAGTGAAATTTTGACCCCAGAATGGACCACACTCATAAAAGCTTTGTTAACTGTCTGAAAACTTTGAAATCAACCTAAACTTTATAACAAAATTACCAGATACTGAAATTATTGTGCATCTTTGGCCTAATGGTCTTTAAATTCACACTGGTTTGGCTTTGTCATTGATGTTTGCAAGTATTGTGGTGGCTATAGCTCTGGTCATTTTGGCGGCCACCGCCATAACATCCAGTCCTATTGTCTTAATTGTGCCGTCCATTCAGTTCAGGATGTCAGGACTCCCAGTTGTATCAATGTGAGTGAAAGTGCGTGTGTGCGTTTTTTTTAGGCTGGGTTGAGTATGTCAAAGGCGACAGGGTTTCCTCAAGTTGGAGAAGAGACAAGTCATGTCTTGGGAAAGGAAGGTTTAAATTAAAGAAAATGCCACTGTATAGAAATCAATCCAATATCTCATTCTCTGTATCTTTGTTTTGTTTGTTTTTTTGACTTGATGAAAAATAATAAAAGTTTTACTATATCTTGTCTGTTTTTGTACCCTTTATTTGAGTTGCTGGGGTTAAATGAGTACATCAAGCTGGGATGTGTATAGTTGTCTGAAACCTTGAAAGACCAAATCTACTTGATATACTTTCAGGAGTTCAAGGGCCTTAATAAAATATTTGCAATAACCCCATTGGTTTTAGTGCAAAGTTTGAAGGCACTTTCTTATCTTTGCCTTAGTGGTAGTACACTGCCACCTGGTGTCCAAAATACAGCTACTTGTAGTTGCAGGTGCCTGCACTATTGTAACAAACGGTACAGAAATCAGTTGGTACAGTACATGTTGGTGTTAGTTAAAAACTTAATTTATATCAAATTCCTGTTCTTCAAATGCCACTCAACGATCGGAATGAGTTTTCTTTTGAATTCAAACATGAATACATTGAAAAACAAGTTGTTAGGCGACATCATCAGTATCGTGTATCTATATTTTTGCATATCTATATTTTTTGCATATCTAATATGATTCTTCCACTTCCACAAATCCGAAACAGAAATCATCAGTTTTGACACTTGCTTTGCACTACAAATTTTGACAGTGTGTCTTGAACCAACGGTGACTCTTTATGTCCGGGATGGAGATGCGCCCCTCTGGACTGGCCGTCGTCGTTTAAACAGCAGACTAAGTGGTGTGATATTTATTTCGTTCCAAGGTGTCAAGTAGATTTTCTTCTCGAGCAAGTCTGTCACTGGCCTGGGATCAGGCCATTCTGTCACTGGCCTGATCCCAGGGCAGCTTTCCGGTCAGCCTGGCGGTCAGAACCACCCCACAGGCCCACAGGTCTCTGGACTCCGTCTGGCCGAGAACCTCGGGGGCCATGTATGAAGGTGACCCACAACCAGTGCCGGCCCGGAGCAATTTGGTGCCCTAGGCAGGATTTTTCGTGATGCCCCCTTGACCATGGCCCCCTTGTATTCTAAAGCACTGTGTTTTATTTTTTTGCTTGGTGGATGCCCCCCTCCCCTCATGATGCCCCAGGCAACTGCCTGTTCTGCCTGATGGGAGGGCCGGCCCTGCCCACAACACCAGCTAAGGAGACGCTCGCTAGACCGAAATCGGTCATCTTCAGGTTGTGTCTCTCATCCAGCAGGATGTTCTCGGGCTTGATGTCTCTGTGCGTGACCCCCAGACCGTGAAGGTCATGGTGGAGGTACTCCTGCACGGCCGCCATCAGTTGCATACAATGAGCTTGTGGCTCTTCAAGCCCCATGCCAGGCTGTATGTGGTTCAACAGCTCTCCTCCACTGCACTAGGCTACTGCAGGATGGAACAGATAGGCCTATTAGGCCGTCCAGCCATCGGTTCGCTGGCCAAAGAAGTGTACATACATTAGTGTACATACAGTGAACATACATTAGTATGTTCACTGTATGATCATGATGGACCATTGAATGGTCCATTTGGACAGTCAATAACAATAACAATAACAATACATGGCATGAAATATAATAAACAAATGATAGGGTAGTTTTGTTTTGCTGTATCATTACAATTATGTTTATCTAATTATAAGTGTGCCAATAGTCAGATTTTGCAATCGGACTATTGGCATATTATTATTCATATTATTGTAGTAGTGGTTTTGGTTTATGACAATGAAATGGGTAAGAATGATTTTGATTGAATTTATTTTATACAAATTCCAATGACATCTAAAAATGTACACGTGGTTGTAATAGGCCGTGAGCCAGGACCCCAAATCTGGGGTCATCTGTACCGATGGGGTGAATAAGTCTCATAGTGATTTTTGGGAAGGTATACATCCCTAGTGCTAGGAAATATGTGATAGCATTGCATCTGTGGTAGCTTTCTGTGTGTTATCACTCCATTTATAACCACATGCCAAAACACAATTTTCAAAATCCGAATGGAGCATTCTACTTCAAACTGATGGTTCTCTCCTATTATTGATCATATATCTTTGAAGAATGGTTGGGATACAGCTCAGACTATATATTTCTCTGAAAAGTTGTTAAAATTAGCACATCTAGAAATTTTATCTATTACAGGAGAGACAACATATAGGGACTATATATTACATTAGACGTACTTCTGTTTTCATGAAAGATGCAGCACAAAGGTTCCCTCTGTAAATATTTAAAACCATCTTAGAACATAAATTCTAATGAAATGTTTTATGAAATTCAATAAACTAAATATAGTGTAAGTGTACAGTGTAAGTAATGCATAAGATAACTTTCCGTTCACCATTACAACACCTTTTAGTCCATTTGACACTTCTATCTGTTCAATACCAAACCTAATAATGCTGTTTCATATTACGTTTTTGTTGTTGATTTGTATTTGGGGACAATTTTAGCTTGGTTGCCCAAACTTGTAATGGTGTACTGGTAATTGGCATAATCAAAAAAGGCCTTTATATCAGGTCAATCTCACATGTTAAAGGTCTGGTCAATGAAACAGAAACAACTATTTCTATTTCTATAACAACTTATACTTATACATTTGTAATAATAGCATAAGAAAATATGATAATATTTATCTTTTGCAACTACATTCAATATATGTAAGCTTCAACTCATAATCAGGATCATAAAATCAACCCACCACATCCCCCTAGCCCTCCTGATTGGCAGCAATATCTTACCCAAATCCTGATCTACCTCATCGTCAAAAGTATATCCTCTTTATTATCAACATCACTTCTCATTTGTAGCTTCAACATCTCATCAGGTGTCAGGTCACCCTTAGCAAAATGTGGATCTCCCATCCAAATTGTGTGACATCACCTGAACTTTCAAATTGAGCTTGGTGGTCTGCCACATTCCACTTGTATATGAGTACAACTGTCGTGGTACAACAGCAGCAACAGATTGTTACATTGTGACACCCAACTCACCCAGCACATCAGGGTAGTCTGGGAAGTTCCCTGCCAGCAAAGTATTTTGTGCTCTGATCTTGCCTTTGCACATGGATATGAGGTTGCACAGGACTGTCCCATTGAAGGTCGTTAATGTCAAGGCAATTATGTTTATGCACTATCAAATAGGTCTACATCTATTCTATGGTAACATATAGCTGTATAGTCATATTATCCTGCTCATTACTGTGCACAAATGTATACATCTTTGTGTTTGAGCACAAATGCATTTTGAGAACCCCCACATTTTCAGTAAAGCGTGCACGCTGTGCGGCCCCCACACACCATCATTCTACAGTTCAATCTAGTTGAATACCGCTGCTGTAGGTTACAACAACAAACAGCTGCATATCAATGGTAAGGTGAATACTGTGCATGTCAACCAGTGACCATACTGTATCTGCTGCATGCTTGGACACACCTGCTTATGAGACAGACATTGACCTGACCTTTTAGCACATAAGATTGACCTACTTATAAGAAATTGATTTTATGTGACAGTTATTCTGTTCATTTTGTAATTGTATTGTTTTTACATAATGCAGTACAATAGAACATCACTTTGGGTGTGGTATGGACACCATTTTGGATTTGGCAATACATAATTAACTAGTGATGGGAGATTAATCGGCAAACACATCGGTATCGGACGATTTGAGTTGTTTTTAGATTAATCGGCATCGGTTTGATTAATCAGACCGATTAGGTTTTTCAATACACTTTTCCCTACTCCTTTTTCAAACATAGTAACTGCGAGAGTGAGGTCTAGCCAACACCAACTCGGGATTCCTGGATCGCTGCCCTCCACAATGTCCTATCCAACATCAGGTTATTGAGCTCTGCAGTGTTGTTAGCCAAGCTGTCGCGCCGCAGCACGTCTACATAGGTGGTACGCTTCTTTCCCCCCCTTGGCTTTGCCCTGGGTTTGGCTCCCATAGTCAATTTACTTGCCTCAAGTTCTGGGTACCTGACGCAGTGCCCTGCCAGCCTCATCCTTCTCTCTCTGACTTTGTTCGTGACCTGACCCGTGGTAGGTCCCCATAGAGGTCCACATTTCTGATGTGACACCTAGTGCCATTCGTAGCATTCTTGTGTAGACTCCATCCAGGGCTTTTTCCTGTTGTACTGTGAGGGTCCATGTCTCGACAGTAGCTATGAACAGCCGCCTCTTAAGGTCTTCTCCCATGTCTGATTTCCACACTCTCCTCATCCCGTGCAAGGCTTTCCAGGCAAGTGCTCTCCGAACCTTCAGATCCTTTTCAGTTGAGGCAGTCCAGGCCCCGAGGTACTTGAAGTCCTCGACTCGCTCGAGCACCGTCCCGTCTGCAGTGGCAATGGTTTTGTCCTCTGTGTTGACTGTCATTACCTTTGTTTTCTTGGTATTGAGCTTGAGGCCGAACTTGGACCTTGGCTCGAGTCTGGCTGTAGCTTGACTCTATCATCTGGACCAACTTTTCTGGAACTCCGTAGGCACATAGAATACTCATGCGTTTCCCCCGGTGGATGGTGTCGAAAGCCTTTTGGAAGTCAATGAATGTGATCACCGCTGACAGGTTGCGCTCCCATACCCCTTCCAATATCCTCCTCAGTGCCAGTATCTGCCCGACTTTCGAACATAAACATAAGTTAAGGATTATGAAAGATCATTATTATTATTATTATCTTTGGACGTTTATTTCCTTTGTCTTTTCTCATTTATATTTGAACATGTTTGGAATAAATAAAAAAATGAAAAAAATGAAATGAAATTAATTAATCGGTCTGTCTTTACAGATAAACAAGCCCAAAGTAACAGTTTGAACAGATCTACAAGCTCACAATATTATAAAGGTATTTAAGTTAGATGTGACTTGCCTAAGCCTGCAGTGCAGACACCCTGTTACATGTATTTTTCAGAATAGACAAAATTATAATCTTTCAATACAGAATGAGATCGACATTGGTAATATTGGTTATCGGCCATAACAGCAATTAATTATATCGGATATCGATATCGGCCAAAATGTCTCATCGGCACATCCCTATAATTAACTGATCACTTTCACTGATTCAGCCACATTCCTTTAGTCCTAAAACCCCAAATAATGATGAATTAGTATTAGTTATAGCCATTTTAAGCTCCTGGCAGCCATATTGGACGCCATCTTGAAAATGACGCCTTTCCAGAACATATATTTTCCTATATTTTCAGTATATTCTTAAGCATGCCTAGAGGTACCAGAACCAATTGGAAAAACCTTTTCTATCATTTTTGGGGGGTGTATTACAATTTTTTTCCCCATATTGATCCATGCAATTTTCGCCTAGTGTTATAAAATAAAATGCATGATAGCACTCATAAAGCTACCACGGGTGCAATGCTATCACATATTTTCTAACTCTAGACATGTATACCTTCACAAAAATCACTATGAGCCTTATTCGGCCAGATGGTACAGACCAACCCCCCTGGCTCACGGACTATAAGTAGCCTACACACTGTAGGCCCTAACAGTATGCTTATTGGTGCTGCGAGGATGAGGGGGTACTGGGAAAAAATCTCCCCTCCTGGGTCTAAAAAGTTTGAAAACCCCTGCACTAGAGGTAGGTATGGAAAGGGGTAGGCTGCTAGACAAATATGACAGGGGGCTCAGTGAGGAGGAGGGGCCAACCAGCTGGACTGAAGAGCACATGAGGACAGCAGCCACTGTTAAAATACTACAGCTCTCAGTCAGGGAGACTAACATCTGCTCACTGAAAGAGGGTATTCACATTGCTTTTCTCCAGACTACTATGGACCACATATCAGGGCAAACTCATCTTGGCTGCCTCATTATATTTAATCTGCTGATGTCAACCCATGTCGATGGTAATGGCAAGTATAGGTTATTTTAATGTCATGTGATAGAACACTCATTGATAATAGTGAGATTATATTTTGGGGGCTCTTAAATGTAGCTGCTATTTTATAGCACAAAGAAAATGCACTTTGGAAAAACCGTCATCATGTTGTTGTTGTTGAACTTGAGCGGGGTATAGTATTCCCAGGGGGTATTAAACCTCGCGTCATGCTTTCCATAAAACAGAGTAGTGGGCGGCACCCGCTTCGAATGCACTCGAATCCCCATATAATGGTGGGCTGTCTGAAAAAAATAACATGTCAACAGTCGAACAAGAGCAATATGCGATAACTACCGGTAAATATTGTGGTGAACCTCGGGTAACAGGTACGGTCGCCCCACTACTCTACTCTACCTATAGCTGTAAATAACAAACATAAATTCATGTTGGTGATTATATAAAAGGTATTACATTAATGTATAATTGTTAAGTTCACTCTGTAGGCCTATATCCCCATCGATTGAACCGCGATGTCTTTGGGATCACTATTCAGACACACTGACAGGCTAGCCAATCAAAACCCACCAGAAGAACATCTGGGAATGGCGTCGTCCCTCTAGTGTCGTCCTCAGAATCAGTGTTAGATGAACTGGGATGAGCCGAGGAGACAATTATGAATCATATAGCCCTATGTTATGAATAGCTAAGCTAACGCTAGCTCGCTGGGAAATGACCATATAGCCTAGCTATCTCCCCATCCATAATGCATGGGTCCTCAAGAGAGCGAATTATGCATATCCTTCCCCTGTCATAAGTTCATAACGTAGCGTAGGCCCAAGGAAGGACTATTGCGTAAAATAAAAAGTAGGCCTACATAAATAAATAAAACAAAACAAATATCAAATCAAGTGCATGCTGCACTTTTTGGACCACATAACACACCATAGTCTGATCTGACCTGCGACATCATGATCATATAATTGTCTCTCTACATTCCAGTTCCTGGAAAGGTTTGTCTTGTCAACTCTAAATTAAGCATCGGGTGACAGCCGGTGACAGCCCTCCATGGGTAAGGTGGGTAACAGGTGTTGCGCATTCCCTTGTTGTTCTCAGTCCCACCTGAAGATGGCGCCAGATAATCTGTTTTCAAATGGCTGCTAATAAAAATACATTTGAACTTCAGAATGAATCAGTATGTCAAGAAAACAAACAAAGCATTATTAAGCCAAATAAAGCAAATTAAGAATGGTTTTGTTTGAAGAAAATAAAGTGTTTAAAGATAGATATTAAAGGGATATTTCACTTTCAAATAAAATACAATGATGGCTGCAAACATCATTCAAAACAACGAATTACAGAATCATGATATTCTTTTTTTTAAAACAAGACAAGACAAACTCAAAAAATAAAACAAAAAACAGCAAAAACAACCCCCCACCCCCCACCCCAACCCCAGAAAGGTAAACTATACTTTCATTTATTTTATATTTAAATGTTTAAAAAAAGAATTACTTCTAAAGTGAAATATCCCTTTAAAATTGTTTAATTTGTAACTAAAAAAAAGTGTGCTCCTCTCAGAGGGCAGCTCTTGGGCAGACCCATGTTGGTCCAGCGGTGCCAAAGCTGCTCAGTGTTGCTCAGTGTGACAGACAGACAGACAGACAGACAGACAGATTGTTCTGAATGTGTGTTTATGCTTCATTTGTTATAGTTTGATTTTGCAGGATTATTTGGGTGAGAGCATAATAAATCCACCAGTGAGAAAGAACTACCTGCCTCGTTCTTAGCTGAAGGGATTGGCATAATGTTTCCATTGTTGTTTTCAACAGGTGGGGTTTCTGTCATCTGTCCCACTCAACCAATTGTCATAAATCCTGGAGAAGATGCAACTCTGTCCTGTCACCTGGAGCCTGAATTCAACATTGAGAACATGACTGTGGTGTGGACAAAACTGAACCAGGTAGAAGATGGTCCTAAGAATGAGAAGCAACCCAAACGCTACCTCCATATACACCAACATGACGGCACATTTCCTCAGAAGGATCTGTCTCACAAGGGACGGACATCACTGTTTGTTGATGAGCTGAAGAATGGGAACGTGTGGCTGAAACTCTCCAGGGTGACGCAGTCAGACACAGGGAGATACAGACTCTTCATCCCTGAACTGAACAGCCAGGTCAAGGATGCTGTTGTAGAGCTTGTTGTAGGTGCGGCTCTTTGGCTTGTCTACATACTGATTCAAATCATTTGCACCAGGTGAAATAATAATAATAATATTTATTCCATTATACAACATTGAAACAATATTCACTGTGGTTTACAGAAGAATCTATCAACACAACAGCTGAAAGTGGAATAACAGAGCAGGGCCAGAAAAATGTAACTCAATTGGAAGGTAAAGATCAATGTTTTGAATGTTTATTTACAGTCATGTTTCCCCTCACAGTTATGAATACATATTTTGAGTTGGCCTAATTGCATATTGACACTGGAATTAATCATTTCAATAGATCCAACTTTTATGTACAGTATAAGATCCATTAATTCTGGAACAATGTAGACGTACTAGACGCAATCCGTTTCAGTGCAGCTGTAAGGTATTCCAGTTACACTATAAAGTCTGTGAAGAAAACCATGAGAGAGAATGTTGAGATCAGATTTAAGTCTTCCTTTTTTCACTCTTCAAACATTGTGGCCAATCCCTCATATCCAGTGGTAATTAATCAGTCTCTAAACCTTTCCATGAGATCATAGATTGTCTTATCTGTGTTTTCAGGTGACATTTCTTACTTAGTAGATCCTTATAAGACTGAGGTTACTACCATGGACATCGCGGCTGTTTGTTGTGCGGGATTGTTTCTACTTGGTGCATTGATCTATGCCTGTTGCAGTAAGTTGAATGTATGAATATAAATACTTAATTATGGACATGTGTACACTACAATACTACTGTGAAACAAGGGATTCTATTGTCTGTCTTACAGAAAACCAGACCCCAGATTCAGATTCACCACCTCCCAACTTTACTCTTCTTCTACAACAGCTTTCTGGTAAATAGAGAGAGAGATAGAGGGGGAGGGGGTGTTATTGTAGGAATGTGCAAACCTTAAACTTTGTCTAATGTGCTGACCGTTAATCTCCCAAGACAGTTTACTGTAGTAGTTTCTCCTGTTGTTTACATTCACCCTCGAGCCAAAACAGACATAGCATTAAATTAATTAGACAAATCCCTCCTCCACCCATCATTCGGCTATTCCAGTGATTCTCAACTCAAAAAGAAATCTTGAAACTGTTCGCCGCCCACCTATCTGACCACTTAAGATGGCAGCCTTTCGGCTGGTCAGTGGTCAGATGGGTGGGTCCGATTTTCAAGTGGGCCTTAAGCAATGTGTAGACTGACAAGGCTGAGCGAATCATCACCCCAGTCACAATCTGCTGCGAGGCAAGTGATACCGATGTATCAATAGCCATTCCACCAGACTTTTGAACAGGTTCCACCACCTGGCTAAATTCAGATTATCATGGTATTTCTGCACTGTTTATGAGGAATATTTGATACATCATCTGACCCGTTTTCCTTGTTCTTACTTTATTTTCACCTAGATGTAAAGTAAACCCATGATATGACAATACAGTTGAACTTGAATCTGAAATTGATGGCATATTTATTTTTGTCTTATTAGAAGAATTTCAAGCTTTATGTTGAGACTGCTGCACATCCCCCATAACACTGTTGTTTTATGAAATTACATTTATCTTTTCTTGCTTTTTTGATAACCAGAAGCAGAAGATCAGCCTGTGAGAAATTCCATGGGTGACCCGGTGTCTTCGTACTGTAACAAGAACGGCCTTTTTGCATATGGAGGGCCAGGTCTACCTGCGGGAGCTAACTATTTCCGTAGACAACGCCCTGGTAACGTCTGTCCCAACAGCCAGGAACCTTGGTGTCCTGGACAGTCAGCTCTCGTTCAAAACTCACATCACAGCTGTCACTCGATCCTGTAGGTTCACACTCTATAACATACGACGAATTAGACCGTTCCTCACCCAGGAATCATCCCAGCTCCTAATCCAGACAACAGTCCTGTCAAAACTTGACTATTGTAACTCTCTCCTTACTGGCCTACCGGCATGTGCACTGAAGCCTCTCCAACTGATCCAAAATGCCGCAGCTCGCTTGGTCTTCAACCAGCCAAAATTCTCACATGTCTCCCCCCTGCTCCGCTCCCTGCACTGGCTCCCGGTCGCTGCCCGCACAGAATACAAAACTCTGATGTTGGCATTTAAAGCAACCAAAGGTATGGCTCCCCCATATCTTGCCAGCATGATTGAACCCTACAAACCCTCCCGCGCACTCAGATCAGCCAACGCAGGGAAGCTGGAAGTACCCTCACTAAAAACGCCGGGACAACGCTCCACACGTCCCGAACTCTTCTCCCTTCTGGCCCCAAAACTGTGGAATGCACTTCCCGTTGCAATCAGAACTGCAGCATCACTCCCGATCTTCCGCCGTAGTCTGAAAACCCACCTTTTCAGACTCCATCATGGCCCATAGCACTTACCCTACCCCCCTTAGACAGCACTTCTTAGACTTATATAGCATTTGAAACAGACTTATAGCATGTCATGTAGACAGCACAATAAGTGCATTGTATGTAGTCATAGCACTTCATAGTATATATGTACAGCATAGTATAGCATATATGTATAGTGTCATTATATAGATATGTTCTTGTCACGTTCTTAGCTTATGTTTCGCGATAAATGTATTTTACATATGTGATGTATTCCCATGCTTTTTGTTCTTGCTTAATGTAAATCGCTCTGGATTAAGAGCGTCTGCTAAATGCCTAAATTGTAAATTGTAAATTGTACCTGGCCCTGCCCCGCCTACCAGCTAAAGGAAGCACTGCAAACATTTATCCATGGGCTTTTGCCCAAGGGGCCAGTGAGGCTATTCAACGTTGAAGCTCTGGGCCCTAGTGGTAGGAGGAGGGACTACAGGCGGACCCGTGTATTCATGACCGGGAAACCCCGTGCAGCTGGGCTTTAACATTGAGCGCTCGGTTGCACTTCCGCATTTGACCACCAAAATTTGGTGGTCAAATGCGGAAGTAGACGTTCTGAGACGGTACTTCCGGCAGTCTTCCGGGTGCTTCAAAACGCCACTGAGCAACTTCCACTGACATGAATAGCTGGGGGGGCGGAGCTTCGCGCCAGTTCAGTCTCTATCCTTTTATATACTCTATGGCTTTTGCCTATCAGCCACGCCCAGTGTCAGTGCATAGTTGCACACACACTGTAGCGTCACGAAGATGCCAAATGCCGCTCGCGGCAGGAGTCTCTTCCTGGTTTTTAAACGGCTAGTGGATGGAAAATGAAGCTTGCGCACGGCTTCCATTTGCCGCGGGGGCAAGCGTTTCCCGTTTTCTGGCCGACGCTGCATTTTGCCTCGTGGGTGGAGCTTAATTTCCATCCACCAGCTGTTTAAAAACCAGGAAGAGACTCATGCCACGAGTGGCTTTTTGCCGCGCCTTGACGCCCATATCTGCTTGTATCCTGAGGAGGTGTCCTACAGCTACCAATGTAATATCAGCCGATGGCCTGATTTACACGGCTATGTTTTTTATAAGCCAGAGTTCCTTCTGTGCTTTCAGGTACATTAATTAGCTATACAAACTGGTACTCATGAGGACAAAAGTGTGACTTGGAAGAAATTTAAAACTAGTTATTATTATTTATTGTATTATTTATTTTATTTATTGTTAATCTCTTTTTGTTTAGATGATCATGAAAGACTTTAATTATGTATTAGGAAACATACTGTTTTTACATTTAAGGCATGGGGGAAATACATTTAAGGCATGGGGGAAAAGATTTGTATGTGTGGGCCTATGAAATTGGTTTTCTTTTCTTTTTTAACATTGTTGTCTTCATCATTATACTTTTGCAATGTTTATACTGTAGGCCTATGTTGTGTCCTTAAGTCCATGTTTCATGGACCAATGGTGCCAAGCGCACCTTTGGTCCATGAAACTAAAATCGAATCAATCATCATATCGTCAAACCGTAAAACTCTACTTATTATTAAATTATAAAACATTAATTTGCTGAATTATTTTCAAAGTTAAAGAGTGTAAAAGTTAGGCAATAATGTCCACAGGGTGGTGCTAGACAACACCGATAGGCCTATTCCTCAGTAAACTGATTATGAGACCATGAGGGGTGTGTCCAGGTCGACCATGGGTTGATAGGGTTGATTAGCACCTGGCCGACCAATGATCCCTGAAGCTAGGAGAGAAGCCATATCCAGTAAGTCTTCTCTTCTTGCATTGTAAAGGAGAGTGAAATGAGCTAATAAGTAAGTAGCCTACCTACAAAAGGACGTATTTTTCTGGTATATTTAAAATAGATTTTAAATTGATTTTATTAGGCTACGTACATTTTCACTACTAAATTAAATAAACAACAGAGGCGGAGTCGCTCCGTCGGCCTTCCCAATTCCATCTATGGACACAACCCTCAAGGCAAGTGTGTGTGAAATGAAATTAAATGAAATCTATATTTACCCAGGGTATCTGGGCTAAGCTCAAGAACTTGTTTCCAGCCAGGCCCTGCTCATAGAACACATTTCATCGTAGTGGTTCAATGCCTTGTTCAAGGGCACTTTCAGCGGTGGTAATTTTTAACGTGTCGGACGGCTGATTCGAACTGGGAACCTTCCGGTATCAAGACCGCGCCGCTATCCGTTCGGCCACCACTGCCACTTGTGTGTGTGTGTGTGTGTGCGCGCGCGCATGCGTGCTTGCTTGCTTGCTTCAGTTGTAGTGTGCCATTATGCAGTGACCCCTTTTCCACCGGTTCAGTTCTTTTTGGTTTTTAGTCCATGAGCCAGAGCTCCAAAATTGGTGGGCAAACTATACCCTATATTAAATTGTTTATAGGATCAATACAAGTAAATGAATACATGATAACCCTTCCACAGTAGTAGCTTTTTCATATTTTCGATTATTTTGCATATTTTCCTACATAACGCCTCATTTGCATATTTTAAAATGTAAAATTTGTAATACAATAAATCATTGTCTTCGTGTAAGTACTCAATTGGGGAAGTTTAATGGTGATAACAATCTAATATAGGCAATTAAGTATGGTTTTGCCCACTCAATTCATAATTAACGTTTCAATTTTGGAGCTCTGGCTCATGGACTAAAAACCAAAAAGAACTGAACCGGTTCCCATTGGGAACCAACCGGTGGAAAAGGGGCCACAGTGTGTCACACAGTGCATGAGTGAGTGTATACAAAGGCTGCGTGATTCCCAATAGGTGTGTCTCAGTGATGAGTCATGACTAAAGTCTAATGTATACTTTGCGTCAAATCTATTTTTAACAAAGTATGAACTAGTCTGTGTTTGAGCTTCTTGTTTGTTGGGGTTGATTTCTGCCTATAAGCCTAAAAGCACAGTAATCCTGAGGAGGTAATGAGGTAATAGGGGTCATCACCAGCTTGTGATTTTCATCAATATTTCATTTTTAACACATAAGTCAAGATAGGCGATCAATACTTTTACCTGAAATACATAATGAACGCCTAATGTGCCATAGTGTCTAGCTGCCGATGTGCTACACATTTTACAATTGTGTGTGTGTGTGTGTGTGTGTGTGTGTGTGTGTGTGTGTGTGTGTGTGTGTGTGTGTGTGTGTGTGTGTGTGTGTGTGTGTGTGTGTGTGTGTGTGTGTGTGTGTGTGTGTGTGTGTGTGTGTGTGTGTGTGTGTGTGTGTGTGTGCGCATGCAGAGATATGAGACCATATGGCATGGTGAAAGTCTATTCCATATTTTGGATTTGAATCTTCCATGCACGTTACCTGAGCAAAGGGCCATATTGGTGAAGAGTTCTACCTTACCAAAAAGTTAAGGTAAGGTAGCTTTGACACATGATGACATCTAGGAAGCCAGTCCATATCAATGCAACTCTTTGCAACTCCTTGCAACATGCCACTACTTGCAACCACTATACCCAATGGAAGTTGCAAGGAGTTGCATTGGTGTAGACTGGCCTTAAACCTGTTTTGTTGCAAGGAGTTCAGTTCAGTTGTGAGTCGTGACTATAGTTGCATTGGTGCAGTCTGGCCTTTAGACCTTGCCATGGTTGTGATGTGGTATGCCAGTGGAAAAATAAAGATGATAGTCAAAACCAACATGAGTGATTAGATTATGATAAAGGGCATGACATGATTTAAAGGAATGCGGTTTTACTTTGATCAGTTTGTTCACCTCTGAATCAAAGGTGAACTTGAAAAAGTGGCCCGACCAGATCTGGTCTGGTTGTGGCGCTATAATAAGCCAATGTGAAAAGGGTGCCATTTCTTCTTACGCCTTGGATGGCAATTTGAGGCATTTTGTTCCAAAAATGTGTTTTGCAAAATTCCACCTGTTAGTGGCGCTACAACAGGCCAATGTGAAAAGGGTGGGATATATTCCTCAGTAGGAATGCCTAGTAGTAATATGTAATATGCCTAGTAGGCATGCCTAGTAGGAACGTTTGTGAAAGATAAATTGCACACTGCGTTCATGATTTGAGGCTTTTTGGTCAAAACGGGCCAATCCTGCAAATTTTGAAAGCCAATGTTAGCCAATCAGGATGGAATATGAAATATCGGACAGATCCGTCTTGAGCACATGACTATAGAGATAGTGTGTAACGATTTGCGGGATATTTGGACAAAATATGGAGGAGTAGTATCAAAAAATGTGTTTTACAAAAGTCGGCCTCCTGGTGGCGCTATAACTGGCCGTTCTGGAAAGTTTGGGGCAGAGGTTCGTCGTTGGCATCCAGGGAGTGTGTGTGTTGCAAGTTTGGCATCGACCAGGTTGCCGGAGATTAGCTGGTAACAGACGGACGGACACACACACGGACACACACAGACACACGGATGGAGTGCAAAACATACTCTCTCCCCATGCCTTCGACCTGGAGGTGGGATGGTGATTGTGGACCCCCAGGCTGTGGATCAATTGGTTTCCACAGATTATGATTGTGGAGTGTGATTAGTTATATTATTGTTATTTTTTGACACTCTAGGAACAGATCGGTCTTGCCACGGACACGTGCTGATGATGATCCGTGTGCGGATCATGTTGATGACCCGTGGTAATGGTTAAAGGGACAAATAATACAACTCTTGGATTGGAATAAATATATTTATTGAGCACAATTATAATATTTATTGAGCATAAGCATAACACATATTTTGGCATCAAGGCGCTGTCCTTGGCATCAAGGAACTGACAAATATATATTACAGCCTAGGTGAAACAAATAAGGCTCCTCTTGATAGAGAAAGGCACAAAGCAGCAGCAGTGGCAGCACAACAAAGTAGCAAGACATCAGAGCAGCTACAAGCTGAATTTTAAATAGCCCACGCCAATCAGATGAATGGTGTGCATGTGACTGATCACCTGATCAGAAGTGTGCCTGAACTAGCTCTTATTATATAATTTTTTTAGCATAGCAATGTATGCATGTGTACTTTAGGTCACCAATGCTGCAAACAATTACTTTAAAAAATGTTATCTTTCTCAACTCTTTCTATGAAACACAAAGAGGAAATGAATGCCCTCTATAGGGAAGTAGTTCTTTTAGTTTTTGCTTTTAAGCCTAAAGTTTAGAACTTTTTCCCCTTCTTCTTTTTTGTGGTTGAGTCATGGGCCGGGCTATAAAGCAAGAGACGAGGGCAGGAAAAAATGTCTTTGTTTGTTTTTGTGTGTGTGGGGGAGAGAGTTTGCCAGTAAAGAACGTGCCTGTCCTTGCCTGTCCTGCATTTCCCTTCTTTCTCTCCATCGGCGTGCAGTTTGCTTCCACCATCAATATTTGCAAGGTAAGTCTCACCAGGAAACTCTTGGCTGCATATTCATGTCTGTTTTGTCATTTTTCTTTTTTAATTCTCACTCAATTCTTATTTTTGCCAAAAGCTCACCAAAAAGAAAGCGCTTTGTTTGTTTTCTTCCTGTCACGTACTGCATTCCAAATCTGTTAATCAGACATTCCTTTTAGATAACGGGTGGAAGGGTGGAACAATCAAATCTCAGTTACTGTCCCATAAGTAACAGAGTCTTCCCTCCCTTAAGAGTTCTCACTCTCTATGTCTTTCTCCTGTCCTCCGTTTGATTACTTTTCTACTACAGTATTTCAAGGTGAGTGTTGTAACTTAGTTGAGGAGATTTATAGGTAGGTCATGTTAAAAACAAGTTATTACTTCAAAATATGTGTAATCAGATAGTAATAGTTAATATCTCATAAAAATTCTGTTATGTGTCATACCGGTATGTATCTTCAGCTTTGTATTGGCCGTTAAGCTGTTCGTATTTGGATTGCCTTTTTCATTTAATTGCTTCAGTCTCCCCTTGCATTACCCAACCCCTTCATCTCCCAGACATAGAGTGGCTACACCCTGCCCACAGAACACAGTACACACACCACACGTGCACGGTCGCACACATATGCATGCATGCGTGCACACACACACACACACACACACACACACACACACACACACACACACACACACACACACACAGAGTCACAAGTCAATCGACAGATTGGTCTCATATCTCTCCACGCCTCCTGCTCTGTCTGCCTGCATATTGTCAGCTCTCATATTTCTGTCTGGTTACTAACGCATGAATGACTGATGATTGGTTC
The DNA here is from genome assembly GCF_951216825.1 of Electrona antarctica. Classification (NCBI taxonomy): domain Eukaryota; kingdom Metazoa; phylum Chordata; class Actinopteri; order Myctophiformes; family Myctophidae; genus Electrona; species Electrona antarctica. Next base: position 18,858,408 of record NC_136802.1, read on the forward strand.
AGTGACCCATGTAGCCTATCTGATCTCTGACCTTATATCTCCCTTCTTCTCTCTTGCTCCAGCCCTCTGTCAGCTCTCTTGATCCTCTCTGTTTCTCTCTCTCTCTCTCTCTCTCTCTCGGATGTGTTTCTGTCTTACACCTCCGCCTCTCGCTCTCTGAGACTGGACTTCCTGTTGCGTTAACAACATGCTTCCTTGGTCCCATATGTAAAAGTTGTCAGATTGCAGATGATTGGTCTCTGAATGGCAAAGTAAAATCAGTGCTGGCTAAAGAGAGTATTAGACGGTACAGATTACAGTCTACAGTTGATTCCTCTTCACCTCACTATCTAGGCCCTGTGCGACTGCCCCCCTTGACCCCCCCCCCCCCCTCCCCCTGGATTCTGAAAAGTTGACCAAATGTACACATTAACAGGCAATATATAATAAATGGCAAAATAATATGGATAATCATTTTTCATTTTGGCCAAATTGTGCCGCTATGGGATGGGCCATAGGGTCACCAAAATCTTTAGGGGTCATTCTCAAGGGAGCATGAAGATAGCAATAAGTGAACATTGCAGCAAAGACACCCTATCCTTTGTCAGTTTCTCTGATAAAATATGGAGCCATACCATGGGGGACAGCGCGGCATACAAGCTCTGCCAAGGCAAAGGAACGGAAACGGCAGAGGGACAAAAGGAAGAAGCTGCAAAACTATAGCTCTCTCAGCTTGGCGTTTAGCTTTAGCAACCAGGAACCAGGAACCCGACTCCCCCCCGCCCCCACACACACACACACACACACACACACACACACACAAACACAGTGCCATATCCACGAGCCGTGGGTATCATCATCCCAGCTCCTGTTACCACCAGCATATAAGCTAACCAGGCCAGGTGAGCGCAAACACTCCTCCTTGCCGGCACCCCGTGATCCCTTACACACACACACACACACACCAGCACGCTCGCACACACGCCAGTGGACAGGCAGAATGGAGCCGGAGTCAGGCCGGAGTCCTGGGGAGATCATACAGTTAAGTGGATCGGGGCATTTTCTCTCTCTCTGCTTACTTACTTTTCAAGTAGCTTGTCCAAGCATTGTAACCCTAACCTGCCCGGGACCTTGTGTGTTCTGTGGCCCTCTCTCTTCCGCTCTTTGCTCATGTCCTTCCTAGTATTTATGCGTTCAAATATTTACTCTTCTACTCTGTCATTCTATCTTTCTGCCATGACAAGACACTTTTACTAACTTGTTGTCCTGTTAGGAACTGATGCAATGATGATGGTGGTGTCGGTGACTCTGCTATAGGGTTGCAATAAATTACCGTAGCTTAGGCTTACAGTGCAACATCATAGGGAGTGATGTAAATAGTTTTTCAATGCAATGGGTCCCGGGACCCAGGGGTGATCTTTTAGATGGGTCCCAGGTACATTTTATGAGTCCTACTTCACCAACGTTAGAGTACAGTACTGAGTACAGTATTGCATCCCAGGACCCCCGGAGGGTGACATGATTGCGTCCTTTCTCAGTTTAGTGAGTCTAAGGATGCAAGATGCAGGCTATTTGCATCACTGCATAGTACATGGTACATACTGTAGTGTGTATACTGTAATACAGTATGATATCAGGATGCAGGAATTATGATTCAGGGTCCGGTGTCACTAAGGCTGCTTGCTTACCGTGGCTTGTAAGAGGTGGTAGCATCAGGACAGGGTCGAGCTGCCGTTGGCTTCCTGTGTATTACACAGCTGTTTGGTGACCTCTCCCACACAACAGCTCACAATTAACTCAAACAAGTGTCCTTTCCCCCCAGTATTTCTGGGAATACATCTCATTATCTGCAATCAGGAGATAAATGTGTAGTTTGTATGCAAAAAATGCATCTCTTGAGGATGGTTCAGAAAATGCATCAGATTTGCAGACCCAACCTTGTATGCATAGCATACATGTGCGAGTGATTCATAAATGGCACACTACACTATGGTCAAGCAATTGAAGCAAGCAAGCAAGCGCACACACACACACACGTGCACGACAGACAGACAGACAGACAGACAGACAGACAGAGACACACACACACACACACACACACACACACACACACACACACAAAATGATAGATTAGTGGTCAGTTATTGTATCCTCTCTTACTGACTTTAATCTTTATAATCAACTGAGGCAATTAGATTGAGCACTCTATTTAATCGACCCTGTTGAGCCAAGTTGTAATGGAGCCATATTAGTGTCAATCATGCCCTATGTTTATTCTACGCAAATGAACGCAATAAAATCCTTAGAGTGTAAAATTGGACCATTTCAGAGTTAAATAAATTAACACTGAGGATTTTGCTGTGTATATATGTTTTATCAGTATTGTTTACTCCTTGGTGCTACTGATTCAAAGCTAAAGTTAAATGCAAACTGATTTTGCACATTTACATTATTACTTAGAGACAGATGTGCCTACTTTATTACATTTACAATTATTGAATTAGAGATGAGACCACAACACTGTTGCAGCAATAGTTTTACAGTTTTTCCATAACTATAACTCCACCGGTTTTCACAGAATGTTGTGCGTGTGTGCGTCTTAAACACTAATGAATCTCACTCTGCATTATAATCAAAGTTTTAAAGGAAATTGTGTGCTCTTGTGTGTAGTTGTAAACTAGGTACTAGTACAGCAGCTTTATACGTTCATTCTGAATTTCCACCAAAGCACAGAAGAGTTTGGGAAATAAAGTCATGCATTGTACAACCACAGCTGTATAATGGATTTAATTGCAAGGCATGTCCACGATGCGTAGATTGTTGTTCTTTCTATTCACGCTCAACCCCCATTTTATACTTTGCAGTATGACTTGTTGCACAGTGATCTTTTTGGGCATGTCACGACATGCCCAAAATAGAGATGCTGGGTTAAAAGTGATTAAACAGTTCTTATATGAGGCAATCTAAAATCCCCCTATGGGGATTACAATGCAAATAAAAAGTACATGACCCCGTGGATTTGCGCCCTCTACCGATATTGACGTCAGACTTCGGTGCTCTATGTGAGCAGAGATCTGAAATACAGATATCTCTAATGTGAGTGACACAAACATATACTATATAGTTCACTATCACATGCCTCAGTCCCACATCACATGTGATGTGACATGATCCAACTTGAGTACAGATCACACCCTACCTACTTGTATGGGTGTGTCTGTATTCAAGTGTTCTGTTCTAACTCAACATGTTCACCAACACCCCTACTCTGAATCTTAAAATATATATTTTTTCGTATGACTCCACTCGAAAATAACGAGCAGTAGTAGTGCTGGATAAATTGCCTTACTTACTTAGCAATTGGGTGAGTGGTGAAACACCTTTTAGTCATGAGTCATTTTCAGCCAAAAGCCTTTAACCACAAAGATTTAGTTATGTTCTAAGTTTGCTCTCATCTGACGTACCCCTCCCAAACCACAAGTAAAAGACATAGATACTCCCTCCTTTGGTGACCAGTACACCACTTCCTTTAATAATAATAATTTTCCATTAGCACCCTAGCTCATTAGAACCCACAACTTCACCCTCGGACCCTCCTCCATTCAGGGGTCATCACTTTCCATCAATATTGTATTTTTCCCACGGACATGGCATTTTGTTTTTAAATAAAATCAAGGGGGGAATGCCGATCTACAGGCTCACAACACATCACAGCATGTTGTGAGCTTGTAGTGACCACATCTCTTCTCCTCTCTTCTTGCAGAATGCTCCCGTTCCAGGCAGCACCAGGGCAGTTTGGACCAGAGGTCCGGGAGCCAGGGCTCAAGGCATGGAGGGTGGAGAAGTTGAAGGCAGTGCTGCTGGATCCCTCGGAGGTGGGGGCCTTTTTCAGCGGAGACTCGTACCTGGTACTGGATAACCGTGGATTCATGGGGGCCGACGTCCACATGTGGATAGGTGAGAGCCCAGTGAGCAACAGAAGTGGACATAATGGATGGCTTTTGTGCCCAAGCGGAAACTAAGTGCAGACAATTGAACAGCTTTTGTGCTAAATACGTGTCCACACGTGTCCTCAATAAAAACGTGGGATGCTAAGGACGTGTAGGCCTATAGGCGTCTTTAGTTTAATGATATAAAACGGGATCGCTGTAATCCATTTTATGGCAGCTCCCGTTGCTAGGCAACGCCTTGCGCACAGATCTTTGTTGTTTTGCGCATGTGCGCAGCCGCTCACTTCCTTGTTTACGGGCCGACAAATGTTGCTCATATCTCTGAATCTACGCCGCTCTCCATGGTTTTGATCAGAACGACAATGTTCTGTCCTAATTTGTGACTTAATCAAGCATCTCGTTTGGAATATTAACGCTTCTAGAGAGAGATCAGACGAGGTAGCGCGAGGTAGTAATGGAACATTATACCTTTATACCATTATACCCATGGAAGGCGGGGCTTTTCAGTGTAAAATCTGCCCATCTCCTTGGCACTCTAGCGCCTTTATTCTGACAAACTCTGGCAGCATCATAAGTGTTAAACTAACTTTATGTATTTATAATGAGTACAGAGAAGGAAAGTTAATTTAAAACGGAGTGTCCTGTAGAACAGTGGTTTTCAACCAGTGGTCCAGGGATCACCAGTGGGCCTTGAGGGGGTTCCAGGTGGTCCCCAACTAAATGATGGAGAGCTGGTAACCAAATGCACCTTTATAGATCTTTAACTCTTGAGGGCCAAATGGACCAAATGGACACGCCCTCAAGAGTTACATTATTGTTAAACATCTGCATTACTTAATTTATAAGAAGTCTACACAATTCAACGTTTGCCTGTTATCTCTCCTATGGTACCAACATCGATACAGCATGGAATTGTGGACAAAATCTTGTCCAACGACAACAAAATATTCAAAGTTTTGGGTCTGATAAGCTAAATGTCATCAAATGGTGGTCCGTGGCTCAAATGCTGAATAAATAATGGGCCTTGATATGAAAAGGGTTGAAAAACACTGCTGTAGAACACAGAACAGTGTATCAAGTGGTATACCTGTAGATCCCCAGCCTGATAAACGGGACATAGTTTTGCCAGGCAAGCAACACTCTATCAAGATGAACTGCAAGCCAATGGCCTGTATAACGCACCTAATTACGGCTGTGGCTGTTAATAATTAACCTTTCAGAGCAATTGTGGCTGAAAAGCTACGAACCCTTCAGCTAATGTGACGATGACACCCGAGACAGGACACTGACCCTACGCTACGCATAATTATGCGAGGAGGATGTAGATTGATGGGACAATGATGCCGGGGGGGTAAAAGGTGGAAAAAGTACTCACACTTTTGTGTATCAATACCACAATGTAGAAATACTAGTACAAGTAGAAGTCCGGAATTAAAAATTGAATGTAAAGGATTGATTGATTGATTCATTAATTTATTAACAGTTTGCAGAATTACAGTACATTTCAGGTACAACTCAATACAAAAACTGTTAACTGTGAGTGGACAACACCAAAGCATTACACTTGTTTACAATAGGGCCCACCATTTTCAATTAATCAAAGGTATTGGTATCAAACTATACTTAAAGTGCCAAAGATAGAAAGTAGTCATTATGCAGAATGTCCCATTAAACAACTTTTCAAATGTATAAAATGTATACAAATCTGATCTGCTATTTTCAAATGGCTGAAATGTGTATATAGGGCTGAAGTGGTTAATGTATGTTTAGTAATAATAATCAAAATCAAAATCTATTCTATTTGTCTATTGTCTATTGTACTTGAGTACAGCACTTGAGTAAATGTACTTAGTTACTTTTACAACAGCGGGACAGAACTCCCAGTGGGATGTGCCATGCATGGCTCATAAAAAATGCAGGAGCACTCTTACAGAACTCAAATGTGGTTGTTGTTTCCAGCATGTATCCTATCCGGTGCTTAGGTAACACTGAGCTGGTTGTCACACAGCTGCATGGGAGAGGCCTTTCACCCATGCTGCTCACGCATGGATCATCTCGCATGACCCATTGACCGCTGTGCTGTTATTGTTTACCTGTCGCTCGCCTGCGCTACTAATGCAGGCTACGTTTGTTTCCGTTCCCTTTGTTGATTTGTTTTCCCTTCACGTCCCAATATGACGACTTAATCTCGCTTTGCATCATTTACTGTTTCCAATTCCCCACCCCTCTCTCTCTCTCGCTCGCTTGCTCATTAAAGGAGTCACTTGCAGCCAAAAAACGTTACTTGCCAAGTGTACAGCCTCAATAATTTAAGAGGAAATAGGAAAGAAGACATTTAAAGGTTGAAGCTAGCATGGACCATATTCACATGGAGTCCATTTTACTTTATGTCATGTTTGAGGTGGCAAACTGACATAATTATGCAGTGTAAAAATTCTAAACTTGTCTCTAACACTTCAAGCCTCTATCTCTCTCTCTCACTCTCTTTCTCTCTCTCGTGCTCTCTCTCTCTCTCTCTCGCGCACTCTCTCTCCTTCCCTTCCTGATAGGTGAGAAGTCATCCCGTGACGAGCAGGTGGCATGTGCCATGCTGGGCACCCAGCTGGACAACTTCCTGGGTGGTGACCCCATCCAACACCGGCATGTCCAGGGCTACGAGTCTCCAGAGTTCATGAATCTCTTTCCCAGAGGGGTCAGCTACAAGGTGGGGATTACTACTACTGTATTAGCATGACAGCTTCTTTCATTCTTGCATGGGTCACACAAACACAACATGAACATTGAACAGCATACCGGAACAACTTAGCTAAAGGTGTTATTTCAGATTTTTATGACGGCTTCATGGGAAACTAGAAAAAGTGCCCTTCTGGGCACAGGTCTCCACCAGGAGGATAGGAGTGTGAGTGTGATGTTTGGCAAAATGTTTAGGAGCAATATAAACGTGCGTGTGCGCGTGCGTACATGCGTGCGTGTGTGACGTGGCTTGGCCTGTTGTAGCGCCACCATGAGGCTGATTTGAAAACTGTCAAGTGGCATTTCTTCCAAAGCCTAGTGGGAATATGCATGAACAGTTTCAACACAATCGGACGCTGCGTTGAGTAGTTGTGGCGATTTGTACAAAACGGGTACAAAGCGGGCTACTCCTGAAAAGTTTAGAAGCCAATCGTAGCCAATGAGGGTGGATTATGAGAAATCAAACAAATCCGTCTTGATCACATGACTATAGAGCATGTGTACTGATTTGCGTGAAATTTGGATAAAATCTGAAGGAGTAATATTAGAAAATGTGTTTTACATATGTCGGCCTCCTGGTGGCGCTATAAAGAGCAGATGTGAAAGATTCCAGGCAAAGGTTTTTCCTTGGCCTCTAGGGAGTTGGCATACAAAGTTATCCACAGATCCGTGCAGTTAGAGGTAAAAACACTTTTCTGCCAGTTATAGCACCAACATGCTGTTCATGTTCAAATCACTGAGGTTTTATTATAAGGATAATCGTTTCACAATATCCACAATATCCAATCTACCTATCAGGCCATCAGCAACGACCATGCATGTGATTACTATGAGTTTCTTGCCACATGGCTACTTCTGCAAGTGGCATGTGGAGGAACGTCTTGTTTCTTGCCAGTTCTACTTCTTCCTTCTGCTTCTGTCTTTCTGTACACAACAGTACTTTTTATTTTTTTACTCTTTACCAGTGGGTTACTGTATATTATACCACAGGTCGTTTCGAGGAAGCAATCTGATTGGTTGAAACAGCCTTCTAGCCGTGGGTTAAACCAGCACCATTCACCACCTAATCAAAACAAAGAATTCAGCTGCTCTGTTCTCCCAGAGCGCTAGCAAACTCGGTGGCTAGGCTAGCTAGTTTCTTGGGACATTTGTGATCTTAGTGACTACATCTGTCATTAAAAAAATATATTCTTTCAGCGATTTTCTTAGTTTTAAGGGTAACTGTTGTATAATTGCAATATTACACTCGAGGGTGTGGGTTAACGTGATTATTGCCACTTCAGTGATGCTTGCGGAACTCGACTTCGTCTCGTTCCTCACCGCATCCCTGTCGTGGCAATAATCACGTTAACCCACACCCTCTCGTGTAATATTGCTTAATAAACACACTTAGCTGGCAAAAAATAATGGAAAAAGGGGGCGGGGGGATATTGCATTTTGAAAAACTAAAATGTGTTTTACTTACAGGAAGGGGGCGTGGAGTCAGGATTCAGGAGGACCCAGGGTTCCGGACCAGTCCACAGGTTATTCCAGGTCAAAGGGAAACGAAACATCCGTGCCAAGGAGGTGGAGCTGTCGTGGGAGAGCTTCAACAAAGGAGATTGCTTTATCCTGGACCTTGGGCAGGTGAAGGGAACATCCATCTACATTAAATCATTGTAGATGCAAAGCAACACAACAAGTCCCAAGGATTATGCATTTGTTTCATCACTTGTTTATCTGTAGCCTGGCCTTGATAAAATTAGCAAAGGATAATGTATGACGCAGCAGTAGTTGTTGAAATATAATGACCGACAATGACAGTTAATTAAACATTGTTTGTTTTTCACTACCTGGGGGTCCAGGAGAGGGGCTGTTGTCTTCTCTCTCTGCCTCCATATGCAGTGTGGCCACCTTCACCTCCCCTACCTCACTCACTCCATACATGGTCCTGATGGAGGGGGAGAGAGACAGAGAGAGAGAGATTCATTTCAAAAACCAATCAGCCTGTCAACCAAACAATTAGCAAACCACTCAGTCAACTAGCTAGTCAAAGATGATAAATGGTGCATTTATATAGCGCCTTCATCCAAGGCGCTTTACATAGATTGTGCATTATACATTCACCCACTCATACACTGATGGCGGAGGAAACCACCTGCACACATCGGGAGCAATTAGGGGTTCAGAGTCTTGCTCCAGGACACTTCGACACCAACTCTGGGGGAACCCGGGATCGAACTGGTAACCTCACAGTTCCCATCCAGCTGCTCTACCGGCCGGCCACTCTACCCTGAGCCACTGCCGCCCGTTTACGGCTGATCAGACCCCGGCCTGTGTCCAAGTGGCATGCTACAGCCCCCACTGTCTCTGGCCTGTGTCCAAGTGGCATGCTACAGCCCCCACTGTCTCTGGCCTGTGTCCAAGTGGCATGCTACAGCCCCCGAAGTAGCGAAGTAGAATCAAGCATTCAACCAAGCCGTGTAATAAAAGTACATTTTATGGAACTATCAGCATAATCCACATCCCTCTGCTCCTCAGACTATCGTGTCATGGACTGGTTCCCAGGCCAACATGTTTGAGAAGCAGAAAGTGAGAGAGATCGCCTCGCTGATTCGTGACACAGACAGGCACGGTAAAGCCCACATCATTGACATCAGCGAGGGGGAGGAGCCAACGGAGATGCTCAAGGTAAACACTGCAGAGAATAATGCCATTAATGTTTTTTGAAAATGTTTTGAAATAATAATTAAAAACAAAATGTGGGAAACAAAGGGACCCATAAAAATGTGTCCACGACCCACAAATGGGACCCCACCCAGTGTTTGGGAACCAGTGCTCTAGACTACTAACCAAGACCGTAGACTAAACCTCATCCAAAACAACCCATTTCTCTCGAGTGACAGGTGCTGGGACCAATGCCAGAGCTCGCAGTGAGCACTCCAGAGGAGGACAGCAAAGCAGATGCTTCCAACTCAGCCTCTCTCTTCAAGGTAACCTCAGGTGCAAAATGGGTTTATAATATCAGTAGGCCAAAATATGCTCGTGTCTAAAGAGTTTTATTTTTATTTTATTTTGATAAATGTCAACATCTGTGTGTCACAGGTGTCAGACGCAACAGGTTCGATGACAATGACCAAAGTGTCAGAAAAGAGTCCATTAGCTAAGGAGCTGCTGTTACGAGACGACTGCTTTATTCTGGACAATGGGGCCAATGGAAAGATCTTCGTCTGGAAAGGTCAGGAATCTTCAAAAGTTGACCGACAAGAAAAATGCAATAACAGATAACAATAGTTTTCTGATACTGGTCATACAGTATCTAATTGAATTGCTTTATCTTTGTTCAACTGATTCTTTTTTTCTTCTTTTTTTTCTCTCTTTTGTTTGCATTTTCACTTCAATTTAGTCATTGCCTGACAATTCCCCCCATGTTTGTAGTCCCTATCCTCATTGAACAGCCACTCCAACCAAGCTGTAGGAGTTGGTAGTGCAGCGACTACTGTACACACTCCCCTGCTTTCCACCTTTGTTGGTTGGAGTGCCCGGTCAAGCCGGAGGCACCACGGAGGAAAGTCTCCACTGCACCACCCTGATGCATTAACTGAGTGAAATTGTAATGCTTTTAATACTTTTTGAGATTGAGAGATTCACTCTCCTCTGTCTCTGAAGCTGACGGACTACTCATTTTGAAACAAATGTAGCATTGAAATGTATTACTAGCACTACTGAACTAGTTCCTTGTTTGACAGGTAGTGGAGCCAATGCAGAGGAGAAGAGCGAAGCTCTAAAGATGGCAGATGAATTTATCCAAAAGATGAACTATCCCAGGATGAAAACACAGGTGTGGGTCACAAACTGTCCAGACTCTTTCTGTTTCTGTTTTTCTCTTTCTCTATCTTTCAGATAAATATCATTTATCATGTGACATACTGTATATGCACTGTTGCACAAACGTGCAGTCACAAGAAGTCTTAATTCCCGTCAGTGAGTGCAATGTGTATAAAACCAAAAGTCAAGTGTGCTATGAGCTCAACAACTAACAGCCACACAATTCTGTATATTTCTGATCGCCCTGGCCATTTACTAGGTCATAGTGAATATTTATTATTACTATTACTTAACCTTCTATTTTCTAATCCTGAGAACTGTTATTACTTTGCAGGTGGAGATTTTGCCACAAGGGAGAGAAACCATCATTTTCAAACAGTTCTTCAAGAACTGGAACTGAACATTGTCATGTGGCATTCAATGTTCTCATATCTTGCACTCACATTCAGTTCAAATCTTAGTCTTATAATTTCAGTATAAATATTAGTGATGCACAATATAATCGGCCATATCGGCCATAGAAATGCCATATCGGTATCGGATCGGTCGCAAAATAATCCTGATTATTTTCACAGATATTGACGCAATAATAATGTGAGCATCAATGGCTTTGTGCTCACAGAGCAGCCAGTCTCTTTAAGAGCGCCAGCTGTATAGTTCACTTCTGCTTTCAACAGCAAAACAAATATTCAAGTCCAAAAATATAATATAATAATGCAATATATCGGAATCGTCCGATATGACCCTGCAAATAATCGGAGATCGGATATCGGTCATAATTTCAATATCGTGCATCTCTAATAAATATGATTATTATACATTTATGTAATTGTAAGGTACTGCACGAAGAAAACTTGCATTAGACATGGGTAGACACAGTGATAGGATGTCATCTGTACAAAGCAAAATCTGCCAGACATTTTTAATTATCACTGTCATCGGCCCTGTCACAGCAATCTCTGGTAATCGCTCTTTAGAGCCAACAACAGTACCTCCTATCCCTGTGTCTCCCTTAAATGAAACAAGACAAATTAGTAAATGGTTGTGAGAGTGTAAAAATATATTGTATTTTGAGTGCAAAGATATTGGAGTATTTAAAGTACATTTCAGAATGTGTCTTTAATTTTAAAAGAAAATATGCAATATTGAGGATGACCACCCACTGTTGTTCAATCTTTTAAATGGTCTAGTTGTGTAGTTAACCGTTTTTAAAGCCAAGATTCCATGAAGCCTCTGTTAAATTAGTTTGGTCTCTGTCTTCTTTTTTTTTACATTTGTTTAAGAATAACATAGATGTAAGTATTTTCCTGCATTTGAAAATAAGAAAATAAATCATAAAACAGGACAACTTGTACAATAAGTGGTTTGTAATTGTTGATCCTTTGCCTATCGTTATGTTGCATGGACATTGAGAATATGACCTAGTACAGACTACTGTAACTACTACAGAGTCCTATCTGATTATTAACCTTATGACTGCAATTGAGGTGATTCAACGGTTTCCAGCTACAAACGATCCTTTTCACCTCCACGCTCTGGGTAGGGCGGGGCCACGCCTCCATCCATAATGATGGGACAACCACATGTTATTTACACAACCTGCACTTAAACTCTGGCCCTGCAGCTGTGCGGCTGCTACATAAACAGTAAACACTATAGGCCTCCTGGACACATACAAAAACAAACTTTTGAAGTTATTATTATAATTCTTTAATTCAGAATTTCATAGTGGGATGGATTGATCATACATTTGTGACCTCATTTTCTATAGATTTCTATAGATAGGTTTACTGAAAAGAATGACATTCATGCCATTAGTCCAATAAATAGATTCCATCTTCTTGAACATTCACCGTGTTGCTACCTCAGACGCCTTTCTTGGTATAAATTAACCACTGTGCACTAGTCAGCACTATCAAGTTATGACCTAATTAGACTGATAACCTCACGTTCAATGTGTAGTGGGACGCCCTATAGACTGATAACCTCACAACAACATTAGGCATAATAACAGCATTAAAACACTTGTTTATGATCATTTATGACAACTTATAACAAGGTTTATGACGTATTATAAGTACTTGTCATAATGCATTTATAATATATGACAGGGAAGCACCATAGAAAACGGCAAAGCACCATAGGAAGCACCATAGATCAGGGGTGGGCAACTTTGAAGATGAAGAGGGCCACTATAGTTCCACACTCACTCCAGAGGGCCACATATACTGTCGTACCAAAAGTAGCCGATCTACAAGCTCAAAAAATCATAGATGAGGAGTAAATGACAGAGGACAGGACAAATAATAATAACAGTTTACTGTAGGCCGAAAGGGTGTGTGTGTGTGTGTGTGTGTGTGTGTGTGTGTGTGTGTGTGTGTGTGTGTGTGTGTGTGTGTGTGTGTGTGTGTGTGTGTGTGTGTGTGTGTGTGTGTGTGTGTGTGTGTGTGTGTGTGTGTGTGTGTGTGTGTGTGTGTGTGTGTGCACTACTGTGCACGTGTGTTCGGTCTGTGATCAGCTAATCTTCGGCACCATTGACTTGATGGCAGCGAAACTGTGCACACACTCCCTGGATGCCCACATTTTTCACATGGACCTGTTATAGCGCCACCAGGACATCGGATTTTGCAAAACACATTTTTTGACAGTACTCCTACAGATTTTAATTGTCCAGACATCACGCAAATCGGTACACAGCATCTAGTCCAGGGCTACTCAACTTAAGATGGCTCAGCATTCCACTCAGCAAAATTCCAAAAGTGCAAGCTAAAAATGACACATTTATTTTGTAACAGACTACACAGTCTAACTAGACTAAATTTCCATCTATAAGGCCAAACCTTGATGAACAAAAACATTTGATTAATGATGAAATTACAAAATGAGGCTACATATTCACATGTGAAGAGAACATGAACAAATATCACAGGTGAATAATATGAAACTAAATCTTTGTTGGGATATTCATGTTTGATAGTATAGTTGACCTGTGTCAGTTGAGTGTGGCTGATGATGGGTATTGGGTTGGTGTGTTCCTTCCATCACCTCCAGAGAGTGGATTGTCACATACATCCATAGAGGGGAATGTGACGCCATGGCTGCTGCCTCCTTCTCATTCTGACTTCCCCATGGATGGATGTCCTGCTCAGATCAATCAGCAGGACCAGCACACACTCATTATTTTTCTTCCAGTTTATTATACTTGTCGTATTATACGCGCCCCCTTGTGGCTGTAGACAATATGTTCTTCTATGATGACACCAGTTGGATTTAATCTCAGGGGGATCAAATTATGAATGAATTAATGAATTAATGAATGCATGTCTTATGTACAAGAGGTGGCCAGTGTTCAGAGGGCATATGTTTCTTTCGTTTTAGCCTGTAGCCTATAGTTAGGTTGTTGTAATAGGCATTTTAGATAACATTTAACTTCAAACCCTCACAAATCTTACAGTGGTCTCCCGCCTCTATAGATCCTTGGTTTGATTCCACTCAGTGAAAAAAATACTCAACGTCCTTCAATGAGTTTAGTCAAAGGATTAATACTGCAATCAATGTAGAAAGAAACACTCTGATAAAGGTGTGTGTATCCTCGGCCAGGAGGCGAACCCGAAACCTCATGTCAACAAGGCGCATTTGTTACCAGTCGACCATCGACATTTCGAATGTTTATACAAGTATATGTTTCAGACGATCGAGGACCTGACCTGAATGTATCATTTCAATCCATAGGTCTACTCTCTTTTCATTGTGTCATCCATTGTATCAAATTATTTCACTATTGTAATTATTCATTCCACCTCTTGTATCAAATAAATCCACTAAAGACCAGGCCTAGTTGTAATAATGAACACTGTGGTTCAAATTGTAACCTCGGCTGGGAGGCGAACCCCGGACCTCGTATCAACAAGGCGCATACGTTACGAGTGGACTAAAGAGCCAGACCTGATGAAGAACCAAACCTAATGTCACCAAGCACAGACAAAGACATTTGTCACGTTTTAAGTTATTTTAATATAAATGTTTATTTACATTTGACTTCTTTACTAAAGACATTTAGTTATAATTATTAATTCCATCGCTTAATTGTATCAAATAAATCCACTAAAGACTAGGCCTAGTTGTAATAATTCATTCCATCTGTTAAATCCATTAAAGATATAGCTGTAGGCTAACTTATTCATTCTATCACTGGGGAAATCTCCGGCGTGAGCGGACGTCCATACGCCGTTACTACGCGGTCCAAGAGAGAGACGGCGTATCATTTACATTTCATTATATTGATTGATTGATTGATTGAAGAATTTATTAACAGTTTGCAGAATTACAGTACATTTCAAGCACAAACTCAATACAAAGGCTGTTAACTGTGAGTGGACTGTGAGTGGACGACCCAATTCATAATCATAATCATAATCATAAGACATTGAAGTTCAATGTCTTATGATTATGAATATAATGAAATGTAAATGTATCTTATAAACCCATGGGGGTTGGGCACTTTGTGTGTGCAGAACACGAAAATAAAATAATCAATCAAAAATCAATCAATCAATCATAGCAAAAAGAGTTGAAAGTGAACAGCGCCAACGTTGTCCAGTTGAAAATGAACTACGCCGACACGCCACCCATACGACGTTGATACGCCGTCTCTCTCTGGACGGCGTATCAACGGCGTATCAACGTCCGCTCACGCCGTCGGACTGTTTTTGTCCAAAAACAGGGTTTTTTATGATTTCAGACAGTTGAAAGTGAGCTGAAAATGAACTACGCCGACACGCCGTGCGCACGACGTTGATACGCCGTCTCTCTCTTGGACCGCGTAGTAACGGCGTATGGACGTCCGCTCACGCCGGAGATTTCCCCAGTGATAGAATGAATAAGTTAGCCTACAGCTATATCTTTAATGGATTTAACAGATGGAATGAATTATTACAACTAGGCCTAGTCTTTAGTGGATTTATTTGATACAATTAAGCGATGGAATTAATAATTATAACTAAATGTCTTTAGTAAAGAAGTCAAATGTAAATAAACATTTATATTAAAATAACTTAAAACGTGACAAATGTCTTTGTCTGTGCTTGGTGACATTAGGTTTGGTTCTTCATCAGGTCTGGCTCTTTAGTCCACTGGTAACGTATGCACCTTGTTGATACGAGGTCCGGGGTTCGCCTCCCAGCCGAGGTTACACTTTGAATCAGTTTTTCTTTCTACCGTAGCTACATTGTTTTTTCTATCAGAGTGGATTCAAACCAAGGAGGATCTCTCCCACTTAAAGACTTGAGACGGTAGACCACTGTTAATTAACTCAATTAGAACTTTTAATGATTTGCGAGTTCAAGGTTTAAAGTTAAAGTTAAATGTTGTTATCTAAAATGCCTAACAACACCAACGACAGAAACATCTAGCTGCCCTCTGAACACTAGCCACTTTACACAGCGAGTGAGCTATAGTATATAGGCCCTACATAGGAAATGCATTCATTCATTATTTGATCCCTGCGATTAAATCCAACTGGTGTCGTCATCATAGACATTATTACAGTCACCAGGGGGCGCTCTGTATCAAGACGATCTGACGACGAACTGGAAGAAAATGTATTCGTGTCACGTGTGGTCCTGCTGATGAGCTGAGCAGGAGCCTGGAGGACATCCATCCAGCCATGGGGAGGTCAGAAGCAGAGAAAGGTGAAAAGGAGGAGGCATGGCGTCACATTCCCCTCAGCTGTCTGGAAATGACAATCCACTCTCTGGAGTCTGGAGGTGATGGAAGGAACCCATCATCAGCCACACTCAGCGACGGATACAGGTCCAGTGCCAGTGGGCACCTCAATGTTAAATTACCATCCCCAAAACGTAAGTCTATGCTTTGGAAAATGGTTGGAATAATAAATGTAAAGTATATGATTTGAACATGCCCAGTACATCTTTAAAACAACTTTATTGACCCTTCAATTCCTTGTTTATCCCCGAAATGACTGCACATCACAGGTTTTGTATTTTGTAGAAATATAGGGCCAAATATTGAGACAAAGCAGTGAAAGGTCCTGAAAAATACATAACGTCAGTCTTACCCAATACCCAATCTTTCTGTTTTAGGAACACAAGGCTGCTGTACTTTATACCTCATACTAAGCATTAAAGTATGATGTATAAAGTACAGTAGCCTTGTGTTCCTAAAATCGTCACGCTTTTTCGTCACGCTTCACACTAGCACGCCGTTTTTCATCATTTTTTAGGATAAAAAAAAGAAGACAAAAATCACTCCGAGCCCATGGTCTCGGAGTGATTTTCGACTTTTTTCTAATCCTCAAAAATGATGGGCTATAGCCCATGGCCTCGGAGTGATTTTCGTCTTTTTTCAAATCCTTTTCAAAAAACGGGATGCTATAGTATGCAGTCCGAGGCCATGGGCTATAGCCCATGGCCTCGGAGTGATTTTAGTATTTTTTTCAAATCCTCAAAAATGGTGAAAAACGGCATGCTATAGTATGGGCTATAGCCGAATACTGGACAACTCACCCCAGTGAGTTGTCTTAACTTTCTGACATGTCGGGGTGAGTTGCCTGTACTTTCCGCTGGGGCGAGTTATACATTAGCATGTGAGAAATTACAAGTGACATTATATAACCATTCAGCCATCTGGAGTAACCAAATTAGGAGGGGTTCAGTTCACATTTCTTCAGAAGTTTAAAACACACACACACACACACACACACACACACACACACACACACACACACACACACACACACACACACACACACACACACACACACACACTTTAATTCAGGAAGATAAGGTTGAATGAATCTAGATTATATTAAGGATAAATGGGATAAATCATTCAGATTATACAAGGAAATGAGTGGAATCAGGTTTAAAGACATTTTCAACAATTTAAGATCTCCATTTTGGCAGGAATATGCTTGGAAGATGGAAACAATGTTGCACATTCATCTAATCATATGGGTAGGCTACTGGGTAGCCTACATACAAACAATAATGTTTGTATTTGTAAGGTTTATTAAATGTATGAATTGACCTTGACATACTTAAAGGGGAATAGCACTCATTTTCGACATTTGACTGTGTCATAAATATATTTACATCTGTAGCCTATATTGTGATTGTGCTATCATGCCTTGACTTAATTATACTTATATATTATTGTAGAAATTGTTGTTGTTGTAAAGTTCTGAAAATAGACTACTTCAATATCCAATAGGAACTATGTCACCATTAGTTCAGTAAAGTATATAAAAGAGCTCAAAGGCTACATATTCAGTCAGACAACTCACCCCGAAAGTGAAGACAACAAAGTGGCCGAAAGTGAAGACATCTCACCCCCGAAAGTGAAGACATCTCACCCCTGGTGAGTTGTCCGGACGTTCGGGGTGAGTTGTCCTGACAACTCACCAAAAGTGGCAAAAGGGGTGAGTTGTCTTGTTACCGTAATGATTAATTCCATCTGTTAAATCCACTAAAGATATAGTTGTAATTTATTAATTCTGTCACTGAGGAAATCTCTTGTACATTTCCACAAAAACACCGGCGGCATGAGCGCCGAGCGGACGTCCATACGCCGTAAATACGCGGTCCAAGAGAGGGACGGCGTATCAACGTCGTATGCACGGCGTGTCGGCGTAGTTCACTTTCAGTTCACTTTTCAACTGTCTGAAATCTCACAATTTCACAAAAACAGTCCGACAGCGTGAGCGGACGTTGATACGCCGTTGATACGCCGTCCTGAGAGAGGTCGGCGTATCAACGTCGTATGAACGGCGTGTCGGCGTAGTTTATTTTCAACTGGACGGCGCCGGACCCGATGTTGGCGTTGGCGTCGTTCACTTTCAACTCCTTTTGCTACGATTGATTATTTTATTTTTGTGTCAAGCACACAAAGTGCCCAACCCTCATTGGGTCATAGGACACCATTTTAAATTTCATTATATTCATAATGCATCTGACTTGGACATTGAACGTTTTGTGACCTAATTGTGCAGAGAGAAAATACATCATTAACATATTTGTGCAATGTTTAATTTATACTCGGCTCATGCACTTTACAAGAAATTTGTGAATTTCAAAGTAGGCCTACTCCCTCCAGAAATGAACAAGGAGATGTGGGACACATGGGACTTGAACACAGAACCTCTGGGTTGAGAGCCTGATCATCAGACCAGTACACCATCTCTCAGTTGTTCCTGGAAGATCTTTATAGTATTGTTGAAGCGTTCTTTTATATTTTAGCAGTGAATTATAAGAAATGGACTGGGGGAACATGAAATATCTGTGCTGAGAGTCTGATCATTAGACGACTACACCGTCATTCAGGGCTGATATATGTCTCTTAACTGTTGTTCTTTTGTATGTTAGTAAAGGGAAGTTGAAATACTCCAGTCTCCAGCAATGAAATGGAGGACTGGGATTCAAACATGGAATCTCTATGCTGAGAGTCTGACCGTTAGACCACTATACCATACCATACCATAGTCAGCAGATGTTACACTCTAGAAGCGTGGTATGTTAGCCTAAAGTTAAAAAAATGTATAGAGCTTTTTTTTTTTTTTTTTGTTTGTTTTTAAAGATTTAGCATTTAAAACTATAGCTGTATAACTTTACTGTTCTACCCAGCATTTGTCTTGTTCAAAACAATGAAAATAACGAATTGTATTTTTATTGGTATGACCATGACGGGCCACAGATACATTAAGCAGGGGCCACATGCGGCCCACGGGCCACGGGTTGAGTAGCACTGGTCTAAGGGAAGCACCATAGAAGCAAATCTCTTTGATAGAAGACAGCTAGTGATGCGTTAACATCGTGAGAGAGTTATCAGATAGTCCAATAAACAGGCAGTAAACATGAGTCATGGAATATTTAATGATTTCCCGGGATACTTATCATACATAGCATATAGTCATTAAACGAAACACATCTTTCAGATTTCTATCCTCGGAAACCACAGGCGTTTTAGCCAGGGTGTTTCTGACTATCTTGTTTTTTATGCTGATGGTCTATTTGTTAATGACAACTGTCAGCTCTAATGGATGTATTGAAGGAAATCACAGTGTTGGATTTGAAGATGAAAATTATAGTTGACCATTGATTCATGTTACAAATCACCACCAATTTTTGACTGAAAAGCATGTCTCAATAAAAAATAAATCTACATAATGTTAATTTGTTTCAATCGATAGCATATAAATCAAGGGCTGCCAACTCACATGCACTGAGCCCAAGACAAAACTTGACCTGATGTCATGGATATATTTCAGAACCTGTTCTGACATTCCATATGTTGATCCTTCCCCATCCATCCTCCCTCTTCGATGTTTCCCTTTTGACTTATACCTGTCCATTCAAATTTCAAACTCTAGATGGGCTTGCCCCAAAGTTTAGTGCAGCCGTGCACGTTCATGATGACATGTGAACGCTGTTTCATACGTGAACGCGTGCAATGATAGTCAACGGCAGCGCGTTCAATGTGTTTGGGCCCAATCCATCCCAGAATGCACTCTGTTCCTACCCGGAAGGAGGAGTGAAATCGCCTCATGCGCTTTTGAGCAACTTAATGCAAGTGGATGGGAGGAGAACTCGGGTGCCGTCTCTATTAATATATACTCTAAGCTGTACACTCAAGAGAATGTCCCCGCTACCACCCTTAGATCTCCATATACTGTATGGACCTGACCTGTTCTGACATTCCATATGTTGATCTGACCTCATCAAACCCTGTACACTCAAGACATGCTCCTTATATGGCCAGTACATAATTAATTCCATGTTGATCTGACCCCCCATGGCAAAGTGCCAGCGCTCGCCCAGCAGTCGGCCGTCAACAAGGTTTCTCACCCTCAGGCGTCTTACTGGTTTATATTGCCATTAACAATTGCAATATAAATCTCAAAGTGCTACAGTACAGAATAAAAACATTTGCATAAAACAAAACTTCTCTTAAAAAGAGTCTAAAAAACAGTAGATTATATAAATTATAAAGCATATTGTGACATGCAATACAATACATTTTAAATGATAACTAGGAGTGCTTAACATTGCTTAACCAAAATTATATCACTGACGTACTGTCTTGTTTGATTGTTTCCCACTCCAATTACAGTAAGTGAGGTCTATTATAGCCTACTACGTCACAGAATATAGTTGGTAGACAGCTGTACACCACATCTCTTCATTCCGCATTATGTAATAAAACTACAGTGCTTTCCAGTAAGCCTGAAGGATCTCTTATGCTTGAACTCTCAGCCATAAAAAGTCCAAAGTTCACAGAGTAGTTGAGTAAATAGGGTAGAGTGAAGTACTGGCTGTCCAGTCTTCGAACAACTACAACTAGACCAACATACTGGCCCTCCCCCGAGGCACTGGGTAGGATTTTTGCTGATAATTGATGCTTAAATTATGAATATGATTTTCTGGCTGAGCTGATATGTTAGTTTACATATTTCAACATAAAAAACATTCTCATATTTCTGATGTGTAATTTTCATCATCATTAAAAATAAAATACATAAAAGATAAATGAATAATTTATATATTTTAGTATAGCAGAGTCTCTGTTAGCCTTGGTCGTGACAGTCTTGGATGATTTTCAAAATAGTGTACCGTTAACACTCCCGGTCCATACATCTACATATAATATGACAGTGACTTGTATCAAGGCAGGTCTCTGTTTGTTTCACTTTCCTTTAATGCCATTTTCAGTATCCATTAAAAATAATCTTTTAATTATTACGTTTTACAGTAGCCTACATTACATGGCTGGAGTGACAATAACTTAATAACAGTGAAAATAACAAGCAAATGCAGAGTAGACCAAATAATATCTTCGGGTTTCTATTGGTAACAAGTTAAATGGTCATTGCTGTAGGAATGAAAGCACGTTTTGCTTCCCGTTCCATTTTTTTCCTGAAAACCTTTAATGACATTCAATTATCAAATACCCATTTCTATTTTCAAAGGAAGGAATATAATGTCTTTTGAGATGAAGAGCATTCTGAAGACTAAAACCACAAGTATGTATTTCCCGCACTCTCTGATTACTGTAGATGAAATATTGTTGCAACATCAGTGATTGATATGATGACATTACAACCTTTGATCAGATGTTATTACATCCATGATCAGAAAATGTGTTAATAAAATCCAAATGTATATTTGATATTGTTGCTGTCGGGAGGAAACCACCTAAAACAATTATTTTGTTTGTTTTTTGCATAAATCACTGCTGTTGAACTCCCTTACGTCTGTGTGTTATTTCGAAAATATTGAACCAATGAGAAGTAGTAAAAAGAAACTACCTGTTTTCTGCTAATTATAGGTGAGACTTGTTATAGCCATTAACCCCATTAATGGCATCTTAGGTAACTGAATGCCTGTAGCACTTGCCCTAGCCTCAGCGACCTTACAGGCGTGTGTAAAGGCTTAACTTAAGTAGACATAGCACTCTATAGTGTACTGTATACGTATAGTTTCATTACATAGATATTCCACTGTTAATATCTTACATTTGATGTACCATGTTTTTGTTCTTGCTTACTGTAAATCGCTCTGGATTAAGAGTGTCTGCCAAATGCCTAAATTGTAAATTGTGAATGTCCTCTAAACATAAATATTTGCCCTTGCAGAGCTGAGGGGGGAGAGCACCACCCAAAGTAGCTCCCTTGGGGCGGTGCGCTGGTCAGTGCCTGAGGAAGACATCCAGGCCCACAGCTCAGCTCCTAGCAACCCCAACAGACTCAGCAACAGCTCCATACACGTTCAGGTATGATGACACATGCAAAAATCCCTGTGTAAAAATGTAAAGATATGCACAAAAATTGCTTTACTGTGACAGACAGTTATGTCTTTACTGCTCGGACCCAGGTCACAGTGCACACTCACACTATTATGTATGCTATTTTGTAAGAAAACACCATGTCCCCACCAAAATAGCCTTGGAAACCACAGGCGGTTTTGTTTCCAAAACAACTCCCTGAACAATTTAAGAAAAACACCCAAGAAAATCTATTCTGATAGTAGATTTCAGTTTTTTGTTTAATTTTTTCAGTGACTATCAAACCATTTCTCTACTGACATTTGGCATAAATGCTGTTTCTGCCTGGCAATTTCCATTTCCAAATCTGATTCCTTAAAAATCTGTATTTGAGTTGAGTTTCTATTAGGTCAGTGCATGTGTTATTATTATATCGTGCTGATACCTTGACGTGTTTCATGCAGCTTCCAACTCGTCAGAATGGTCTGAAAGACCTGCGCAGCTTGCAAGAGTGTTTCCAATTCATCAATCATTGGAAGGAACAAGTGGACCAAGTCTGCAAGGTAGGAAGGAAAGACAGACAGACAGACAGACAGACAGACAGAAGAAGCAAGTAACAACAAAGTGTGTACAGAAATGCGGCTACATTAGGTACTTAGTTGGTATTATTAGACCAGTGATGAGGACCAGGGAACATGTGTATTATTACATTTAAAATTAGTTTGCCACAGTTCATAACACATGTTGTGCCCAGTGACTTTTATAAAGACCCCTTTTAACATCCTCCACCCAGTGTTTGTTGTGGGATAGCGGTGTTGCCGGCTTTTTCCAACTAAACAATATCAGGCGTTTAACAAGTAAAGAGGAGAATGCTATAGCTTCAGCCTGATGGACCTATTAGAGTTTAGACTGATAAGCTCAAATGTACAGAACATGAGGTTATCAGTCTGATGTTTGGTGGGGTGACAAATAGGTCCGTCTCACAGGTTATGATGCAGCCAGTTGAAAATCACATTTTCCCAACGTAACCCAAAAAAAAAATAATAATAATAATGGTGGAAAAGTATCTGATCTACAAGCTCACAGTGCATCATGAGTCATGACGTGTGTGATCTGTGGATGTGCTATTTTTGGAAACCTTTGGAACACTTTTGAGAATGTTTGCCCATAACGATAAAAAGGTTTACAGGGGTTTATCCTGTCAATATCCCAGGTGTGATGTGTACTCTGTGTAATCGTTTCCCATGGCAACGCTTATCCTAATCTCAGTGAGTGACCGACATAAAACTGTTATGCCAGGTTTGTCCACCTTTCACGACCTTTCAACTGTATTTACAGGTGTACACATCTTTATCTACACCATTATCTGTCCATTTTAACAATGTAAAAGGAACACCTAAAGTGGTTTGTTTTTTCCAGTAAAGGAGAAACAGCTAGATTGGAGCTCGCCCCTCCTAGGATGTTATGTCATCTTAAACTCTTAAACTTGGAAGAAAACTGACAGAAAAAGACTTGCTTACTACAAAAAAATAATAAAGGAAACCTCCTTAAACCGAGAAAATAACATTTTTATTTTTATTTTTACATCTTAAGCTTGAAAGGCTTAAATATACAATCGTGGGCTCCACCCACCCAGAAATATGTTAAAGTTTGGCAACCATTTCTGTCCTATTTTAAGAAAGAGGGGGGCCCTCTTTCTCCCCTTTTTCCAAGTTATAGTTGATTTATTTATCTATTTTACAGTTTTAGTTTTTTGACGTTATATTTAATTGCATGTCGCTCTTAATCTCTCCATTCCATTCTTCCTTTTTATTTTAATATTTACTGTGGTATTGCTATTGTCTGTAATTTAAAATATCAATATCAATGCCGCTCTCTATTATTTTTGTGTGTTATCTGAGATAGCAATGATGTGAATGTAAAATAATGTGTTTGAGTTTATAGATTGGTATAGATGTTTTGCTGGTACAACAAAGCGTAGGGCTATTAGGGTGGTTAACAGAGTTTGTGGATGCTGATAGATCAGTCACGTACAAATTGTTTTATGACCCACTTAGATCACCTGCAGTACTGTACTGTAAATGGTTAGAACATCTAGGACAGGAGTAGGCAGTGGCTCGTAACATATCTGATGGATGCTGACATGTACAAGCCCACAGGTGTTGGGAGGCCCACAGGGTGTTTTCATAAGTGGGGCATATGGTGTGGTGAGTAAGAACGTTTGCTTGGACCTTTAGACTAGTTCAATGTATAAGCAGCAAGCATTTTACTAAAACAGCCTTTGATAATAGACTTGACAACTACGATTTGACCCTCAAACCAGTCAATTAAACGGTCAGTTCATTTTTACAGCTTTTACAGTATTTTACAGTATTTCTCGTGGGTGTGTGTGTGTAAATCACATTTCATAATGGATATTGATTGTGCTCAATACTGTACGTGCTGTATTTCTTCAGAAGGACAAGTCTGATGGGAGGGAGAGCAGCAGAAAGGGAGAGTCTCAGACTCGCTCCGAACGCAGCATGGAGGAGAGCAGGAAGTTAATCTTGGAATGGGCGGGAGAACTCCATCACATTGACAAGGTAGGTACAGGTCAGTACATAGCGTGTGTGCGTGTGTATAACCTTCCAATATGTTACCCATATTTTAACAAAGGGAAAGATTAAAAGTTTAATGCATGCAAAAATCAGTAGGTATCAACGATATCAACAATAAAAGATAAGCTCATACACTGCCACTTGCACGGTCAAGAGTGAAGTTTCATGAACATTTCGGCCCAGTAGACCTTCCTCAGGAATAAGGTCTATTTGACCGATTTTGGGGCGAACATTCTGCAAAAATAGCAGATGGGGGTCAATAGCCTACATAGAATTTAGGTGGTGAATTGAACAGTGTAATTAAGGACGTTTTGAAAAGACATTATGAAATGTTTATGACGTTTGCTTCCAGCTACTGAAAGACACACCCTGGAAGGTAGAGGAATGTGAACTAGAGGAGGAGAAGAGGAAACTGGAGGTGGATGCCAATGAGGAAGCTCAGACGAGGGTTATGGAGTGGGCCAAGGAACTACAGATAGCTTCAGAGGTCAGGGCTCAAATGACATGAGGGCAAGGAGGAGACTTGTCACAGAGCACAACAATGCATTAACCACTTCCTACCAACCTGGCATCCCTATTATGTAATAAATGTTAAAAAGGAGTAGGCTACAAATAGCAGATATATTAAGCACATACAGCTCTTCTATTTTCAACATTTGTCTTGTCGTAGTATATAGGCTGATATAGCTAGTCTACACCTTTTTAAAAATACATCACAATTATCATTTGCAAGCAGAACTGAGGGAGATGTTGTAAGATCATGCAAATTGAAGCAGGTGCGTAACTGTGTTTGTGTGTGTGTGTGTGTGTGTGTGTGTGTGTGTGTGTGTGTGTGTGTGTGTGTGTGTGTGTGTGTACTAGACCTGTGGTGTGGAGAGTGAGGAACTTGGTAAGCTACTGCGTTTGCTGGGCCTGAAGAAGAAACGTCTGGTCTACCTGCTCCCTCTGTTGGAGTTCATCACCTGGTCCATCCTGAAGGAAGACGGCAAGGTGATCACACAACACACGCACGCACGCACATGTTTCAGATGTTGTTTTGACTAGCAAGGAGAAGAGTTCCATTCTGGAACGTCCTACAGTATAAAACCTTATAGGAATAATACTTTTATTTATAAAATATTTTATCTTGGCATTAGATTCATTATAGGATTTCTGCCAGAAGGTATTTTAACTGACCACTTTACCTGTGCTATAGGCTATAGCCTGCATGACTATATCTGCATAAAATATTGCAGCTCTCTTATAAATTAAACATTTAATTATCAATGGTTAAATAAATAATAATGAAAACCTATAAAGCAATCCACAACATTGGGGTGCCAATAGCCGAGCGGTTAAGTTGTGTACTGAAGGCTCTGATGTCTGTCAGTGAGTCCTGGGTTCAGTGGCACGCAGACATCTAGAGCGGCAGGTGCTGAAGTGAAAAAGGTCACCTTGTGCAGTGCGTGTAACCACCGGTTGCCTTATTGGGGCATAAATAATAGAAGCTTTTAATCCACTGTACAAAACAAAAATAAAATGAACAAACTGTACAAAAAAAACGAACTTTCAAAAGGGCACATTGCTGTCCAGAGGACAAAAGGGCAGGTGCTCTAGCACCACCTAGTGTGCACTGGGTTCAATTCCTCGGCATGGTGGACCGCTTCCTGACTCTCTCCCTGTTTCCTTTCTCTCTACAGTCTGGACAATCAATAAAAACAAAAGAAAAATAACTCTTAACTTATTTTTGTCCTCCTTCAGAGAATGATTCCACAGTTGTGGTTGCTGGCGAAGCAGCGCACCTGGAAAGCAGGCATTCCACGATACATCCCCAACACAGGTGGGTGTTCTGTTCACATTTTGCATTATAATACGATATGTAAATGTAGGCCTATTGATAGTAAATGTGTGTTTTTTTTTTTCAGTGTGGACCTGGATTTGTAGTGCATCAGGTAAGAGCAACACACCTAGTGTGTGGGAGTATGTAGTTCAGTTTCTGCCAGTTTTATATAGGCCTACTGTACATTCATGAATCAGTTACACTATGATACCAACATCACTTTCACAATATTCTGAGCTGATCCCGCTATCAGCTTACAGTGTTGTATTTACACCAACCATCTCGAACCGTCCAAACAGCTGATGTGAGTCTTGACCCCACAACCATCCACCCATGGCTGCAGCTGTCTGATGACAACCGGAAGGTCCAGGAAGGCCTTTCTGCTGCAGAGCTCCCTTACAGCCCTCAGCGCTTTGACGGCTGGCCCTGTGTGCTGGGCTGGGAGGGCTACGGCAGAGGCCGCCACTACTGGGAGGTCGACATAGTCAACAACGGTTACTGGCGCATAGGAATGACCACTGCCGGCTCCAAGCGCCACGGCCGTTTCCCAATGACCCCGCGGCAGGGCTACTGGGCCCTGTGGCGCAGCACACACCAGTTCTTCGCATGCACCAAGCCGGAGACGCCCCTGCCCGTGGGTCTCGTGCCCCAGCGCATGGGCATATACCTGGATTATGAAGAAGGCCAGATCTCCTTCTACAACGCTGAGACCAAGTCCCACATCTACTCCTTCAACGGAGGCTTCAAGGAAAAGCTCTACCCTATGTTTGCTCCACTGGACGGACGCACACTGATGACCATCATGCCACCACACAAGATCTCATTGTGAGAGGAAGCTTGTTTTTTTCCCCAAGCAGGGAATATTTCAAATTGCAACGGGTGCAGGATCCAAAAAATGACTGAGGAAGGAGAGAGGAGATTTGCACACCGGCCTTCGTCAGGTGTTGACGAAGGTGGGTGAGGCTGAAGCGTTGGCCATATCTCTGTATCTCTCAGTCCTTGTCCCTTGTATGCCCAATTTGCCCATGGAGATCGCTGATGTCATCAGTATATGCAATTCCCCCTTTTGTGCCCATATATGAAGCTGACTTATTTCTTTGCAGCTGATGCCATGACGAGTTGACGACACATTAAAGGTTAGACAACACACTTCCACTGTCCTATCAATTAATGAAATTAAGCTGATTATTATTATTAAGATACTTATACCATGGCTCTTCCTGCCTTTGTGTTGAAGTGTTCTTGAGCAAGACACTGTCAGTTTTCGTTTTCTTTCTCTTTTTTTCTTCTTCTTTTTTTACAAGCTTGTTTCAAGCTTGACAAGCTTGTTTCAGTGCCTGAATAAGAGGAAAGGATGAAATGACTGAGGGGGCAGTTAGGGGCCTGAGTGGAAATCAGATTTAGCCATGCCAATGGATGCAAATGTTCTTGCTTAATTCCCAGCAACACTGCTGAGTGCTGACAGCTTGAGAGAATACTGAACCCCTAACTACTTCCAATAAGCAGGGTGGTATATTGCGTAATTGCTTCCACCAACGGTGTTAGAACAGGGGTTCTCAACCCGTGGGTCGCGACCCCTCGGGGTTTTTTTTTTAAATTTTATTTTCACGATTTTTCAAAAATAGCAGACCTACAAGCTCGTAGCGCGCCACTCGGTGGCGCGCTATGAGCTTGTAGATCTGCTATTTTTAAATAGCTAAATTATAACAATGCTTAAAACACCAAAAGGGGTTCCCGCCCAAAATGGGTTAAGGTTATTGTAGCAGTCAATTTATATTGGGGGTCGGGAGGGGGCGGGGCGGGGGTCCCGAGACATTGCCAAAGCATTTCCGGGGGTCCCCGGCCAAAAACGTTGAGAACCCCTGTGTTAGAATGTGTGTGTGAATGGGTAATTGCTGGATAAATCGCCTAGAGAAATTCAGACCTTTCACCATCTAAACACACAGTAACACTCATAACTTCAAGAGAATGTGCCATAACTAAACTACATGTTGTTAGACCTTAAAAGCAAAAACAAATTTGCTGAAAGAACTAGATTATTAAACTTGATTGGTCAGATCAGACAATGCTAAAGGTCTAAAATGTACAGTAAAAAAATTGTATATAATTTATTTTATTGATGTTTATAGATAATATCTATCAATAGTCATTAATTTTTTCGCATTCATGTATTTCTGTCTGTATGTATTAGGCCTATGCACTTTATACTATATTTTCATGCTCTGTATACTGTACATAATACATTTCATTATGGGCTATGTACCTTGTTGTCTCTGCACTCTGCTTGATTCTTTTAGGTAGGCCTTATCACTTACCCTCAACTATTGTTTCTTCAAATGAAAAAAGTTCGGTATTAAATTAGAAGTATCGCAGCACAGTTGTATGCCTCCACCAACCAATTGCCATTTGTATCCGTGTCTGTCCAAACGTATAGTCCAACTCCAAGCGCATATCGTCCGGTCGCATGGCCTTTTCCTTTAGGGCCCCCACCCTATGGAACGCTCTGCCCCTGGAAATCAGGCTCGCTGAGTCAGTTCCACATTTTAAATCTCTGCTTAAAACTCATTTTTATAGACTAGCTTTTAATTCTGTTCTCTCCTGATTGTGTTCTTTTGATTGTTTACTCTGCCTTGTATTATTATTTGCTTTGCATTGTTTCTGTGTTTTTCCTGCTGTGTGATGTTTCCTTTTGTAAAGCACTTTGTAACGTTGTTTTAAAAGGTGCTATAGAAATAAAGCTTTATTATTATTATTATTATTATTATTATTATTATATATACATAGTATAGCAGTATATTGCATGAAGACTTTGAAGGAATTTCATGGATATGTTTTGGTTAGTAATTAACCTTGACCTTTTACCACCTACTTCTGGATCAGTTCATCCTTGACTATAAGTGGAAGTTTGAGCCACATGTCGTGAAATTCCCCCTCAAGGATCTTGAGATATCATGTTTAGAAAATGGGCCAGCCATGGAGTCATAGTGACATTATTAAAGCGTAAGACATGTAGACATACAATCCCCAGAGTTGGGCAGGTGCTGGGCGAAGTACCGTATTACAAAGAGTAGGCTTATGTAATGTAAAATTGCTCGCCCACTAAGCAGTTATATTGCCCTCACTGAATGTCTAGTGATGTTCATATAATTATTATTCAGTCATATTCATCAGACTTGTTGGTCTGATGAAGAGCGTAAGCTTGAAATGTCACTATAGGCATCCAGTGGGTGCAATAAAGTTCCATCCAATGGAATACAAATCCAATGGAGCCCATCAGTGTGGATCTACCATTTGTGCCAAATGTCATGAATTTCCCAAAAGGTGTTGGAGGACTAACATCTAATAAGAGAAAGCTAAAAGGTTATTGCAATTTGTTACATTACCTTATGATGTCAAAATGTTTCAATAATCTGACATTGAGGGAGAGAGACAATGATTAACATAATTTATCTATTCCAACACAGGGTTTAAAAGGTGCTTTATAAAATAAAATAACAACAATGTTAAGGCAGTGAAATAACAATCAAGAAATGAAAGGTAAAAATGGTGCATTTATATAGCACCTTTATCCAAGGCGCTTTACATAGTTTGTGCATTACATTCGCCCATTCACACACCGATGCTGGAGGAAACCATGCAAGGCACAAACCTACACAGCGCGAGCAATTAGGGGTTCAGTGTCTTGCTCAAGAACACTTTGACACATACTCTGGGGGAGCCTGGGAGAGACTTAAAAAAAGAAATTGACTTTGCCAATCTGACCATAGGTCAAGCCATTCCCAAGAGTAGTTGCCCGGATGACAAAGGGCGCGTTCGGAAATACCGCACCGGAGCACACTCGCCTATTAGTTTGCATTGCACAGGGCGCTCAGTGCGCTATTTCAGAACGCGCCCAAAGACTCCATCACCTTGGTTGATTTAGGAACAACCAGAAAGGCAGCATTTGAGAATCAGGAAGTGAAGCAGCTTACAGGAACTTAAAAGGAACTGGGAACCAAGCCCTTCTGAGAAGTGATCAGTAGGATGCTAATCGAATTATTAGATTTATTTATTTTAATCTAAAAAGCATTTGATCAATAGTTGAAACCCAAGAAATGTGTTTTAATGTTTAGTGCTCGTTGCAACTGCATTCTGCTTCCACTTGAGCTCCCAAAACACTTCATCTTTCAATAGTTCCTTGAAATGTTCCTCCAACTGCAACAAAACACAGGCACAAACAATGAGCAAAACTCTTTCAATCATATTCAACCGTCTTGTATTCACCTTGCACAAGTCAAGTTCATTCCATCTCCCGCTGCCCTGCCAAATATTTTGAGATAAATTAACTCATCTTGGAGCAATATGAAACTTCTAAGAATTCTATTATCTCTAATAGAATGAACGACACCCATTCTGACATACCTTGTTGAATACTTCTGCTCTTGTAGTGCTATTATCACAGGAGAGCGCTATCTGGGATGAACACACCATGGACAGAGTGATCTTCCTCTTCTCTGGAGCTGAGAGAGAGAGAGAGAGAGAGAGTGTACCGGTAACCACTTACTGTAAAACCTATTTTATACTTCACTCGCAACATGTTGTGATCGGCTATTTTAGAACAAAACAAACAAACAAGAAGTCTTCCATTTCCCGTTCCAATTTGGACTCCTGTGATATTATACAACAGAATATATTCAACAGTGAGTTCCTGATCAGACCTTTTCAAATAGCTAAAAAACACCCCACAGAAACAGAGATGCATGGGCCCATTACCACATTTTCATAGTTGCAGTTTGTGCAAAAACATCCTTATGTTGTGTTCAAACAGGCAGACGCAAAGATGCAGTCTACCATTCATTGTAAATTTTGGAGCAGCTACATGCATCATTGGGTCTTTGCATCGTCATTCGCTGGCTTCCATTGACAATGAATGGTAGACTGCCTCTTTTACATCTGCCCGTGTGAACGCACCATTAGAGTTAATTGAAACACAGCCAACAATGTAGAGCAGAATATACTGTCTACTCGGGGGGAGAATTCAATGGACTCTTAAAGTAACTCAATTAACCTTCAAATGTGTTCCTTGTCTAACCTTTCCGATGCTCACTAGATTGTACACTGAGACAAATATCACCCGGCCATCTGCTAGTCAAAGCAGTTTGCATGAAAATCTAAAATACTGTCTGCAAAGATCATTTAACAAGGTCTGAATATCTCACCTGTGCAGGGTGATACAGTAGTGAATATCTCACCTGTGCAGGGTGATACAGTAGTGGGATTGCTCAACAGGTCCCCCGCCATCGTTCGCACTTCAAAGTTATACTTGGTCCCTGGATGCAAGCCGTCAAATGTATAACTGGTCTGGTTGTCAAACTCTTTTATCAATGAGTGATCCCAGAAACTGGCATTATATTTGACCTGGTATTTGACTGACACTGTGTTTTTGGGTTCGGTCCACTCTAGAGTGATGTGGCTCTTATTATAGTGTGTGACTCTGGCATCTGTAGGCATCACTGGCTCTAAAAGTAGAAAGAGGGCAAAGGGTGCAATGGAGACGAGAAGCAGACAATGAGACAAGGAAGTAAATTACCATAACATTTGCATCCAAGAGATGCTTCATTTCCCCACAACTGATATTGATGCCGATCAGGGCATACGTTAGAAAGCTGCTCACTGGTGAACATGGAGCCAGACACTGTGCTGCTTTTGAGATGGCCATTGAAGGCGGTGACTGACAAAGTGTAGTTGGCTGCGGACTTCTGGCTCTGAAAGGTGATATACGTGTTTGTAGTATTTTCTTGGTCTCCGGTGGCGTCACCCAGCTGGAGCCAAACGGTGAAGCCTTCATAGCCACCGTTAGGTCTGTCCCAGGTGGCACTGATGTTGACGGATGTTGTGGACAAGCTTAAGTTCTTTATTGGTCCAGGAGCTGTAGGAGGACGAGTGGAGAGAAGGTGAAGTTGCGATGCGGTGGAGAGAAAGAGACAGGGATATCTTTTAGAAAAGTGATTCTCTACCTTTGTCATTTCGAGGACCCCCTGTTCAACATGCATTACGCCACAAGCATAAGTGCTTAATTGATTTGTTAATACTGTATATAAAATGTAATATGTATAATACAGCGGTTCCCAAACCTTTTTGGCCATGCACCCCCTGTTACCTCCTGACCTAGCTGATGCACCCCCCCCCCCCCCCCCCCCCCCACATGGAAATATAAATTGCGTATAAATTACGTATATAGGGACATACATTTCCTATTTATCCACATATATGCACATATATGCAGCATAGGCTATATTCTGCATATACTTGCCATATATTGGCATATGTTAATATATTTAAAATAAAACCATAGCACCACCATTAGCCTTTCATGTCGCGCACGGCCTAGAACTTAAGGTTCTCGCGCACCACAGTTTGGGAACCACTGGTATAATATATAAATATATAAAATAATTGATAATTGCTCAAATAATGATCGAAAACATAAATATTATTCGATTAATCGAAAAGGTAATCTATAGCACAATTGCTAAGAAAATCATTTATAGTTGCAGCCCTAAACTCTACTTACTGGTGAGTTCCTCAAGGTCGACACTCTCCCCTTCCAGGGTCCCAATGCCCAGTGCTACCACACTGAGCCGAACCTTGGTGCCCATGGGAAGATTATCCACAGTCACGCTCTGGTAATGTGTCTCATTGAGTGTCTCATTGAAAAATATGAAATACATTGTTCTGGGAAAACAAACAAAAAACACACACACACACACACACACACACACAAAAAATATATATATAAAATAAAAATAATAATAATAATGCGGTTATGCCATGCAATGATATTCCAACTAAATTATGGACCAACAAAATAAAAATAAACATTATATTTACCATGCATTATGATTTTTTTTGTATGCTTGAATACTGTAGAAAACATTGTAAAGCATTTGTTCTAAATGTTGTGCCCAGGGAGGACTAGGGGTTCAAATGGACTTTGAGAACAATGATTTAACACTCTTGAGAGATAAATGAACACTGAGAATTTAAGACAAATATTTTACAGTGAGCCTGGTGGACCAGACGTTGAGAAACAGTGTTGTAAAGCAGTGGTTCTCAACCAGTGGTCCTTGAGGGGGTTACAGGTGGTCCCCAGCTAAATGATGGAAAGTTGGTAACCAAATGGACCCTTATAGATCTTTAACTCTTGAGAGTGTAAAATGAAATCAAATGGACATATGGGACCCTTATGGGTCCATTTGGTTTCATTTTACACTCTCAAGAGTTAAATTATTGTTAATCATCTGCATTACTTAAGTTAATTTACAAGATGTCTACACAATTAGAGAATGTAGAAGAATGTTTATCGTTTGTCTTTATCTCTCCTATGGTACCAACATCAATACAGCATGGAAATGTGGACATATTCTTTATAGTTTGGATCCGAGATGCTAAATCTCATCAAATGGTGGTCCGTGGATCCAATGCTGAATGGACCTTGATATGAAAAGGGTTGAAAATTACTGTTGTAAAGTATCGTATCAATTCATCCTTTAAACCAGCTTTCTATCTCCAGGCAGGGAGCCTTAGTCCACTAGACCAGTAGAAAGTAGAAACAGGATGAACCTACTCATTTCTCCATGCCTCCACACGGTAGCCTGTGGTGGCTCCCTCTGGACGATTCCAGTGAAGCAAGAGGGAGCGTTTCTTATTTTCTGTCACTCTCAGTGCAGATACTTTACCAGGTTCTGGAGAAAAATAAAATGTATATAATCAAATATAATACGAATAAATGGAAATGAAACAAACGTCAAGCATCACCGTATTCACCAGTCAGTCAGTGGCATTCATCAATTCAGATTTGCTTATTGGAATATTAATTCCTCATCCCTGTGAGAAGCCAGACTATTTCTTCACACAAATGCCACAGTTAGGCGGAAGTAGTCAGCACAACCTACTGACCTTAAATTCTATACATGCCATCAATACTTTATTCACAGTGTACAAAACATATACACATACGTACATATCGCATCCTTCACAGGCTTTTTATCAAAGACTATATGAGATTCATAACAATCTTAGAGTAACTGAGTAAGGAATAAACAGCTTTGGCATGGTAGCCAGATGCAAGGAAAATGTGGATTAAGTATAAATGTTTCAGTTTCAAGTATTTGAGTCATTAAATGTGAATCCTGCTTGTTGGGCTCTCTAACCCTTTCTAACCCTTCAGTGTTGTTTGAGCACCACTTGTCATCTCCATTTTGGGCATGTCATTATTGGCAAAAATGTTTGAAAGATAAATAGAAAAATAGCTACCATGTGTGAGCTTGTAGATCTGCTATTCTCTCTATATTATACTTCTTCATATGAATAAGTATAGTATAGATAGAGCTTATATTGCAAGACTATCATTCAAACTCACTGGTGTATGCTGAAATGCTGACTGAATCTCCATGTGTGAAGTCGCCAGCTCCAGTGGTGACATCGATAGTGTAAAAGCCTCCTGGTAGCAGATTGTTGACTTCCTGGTTCGTTGCGTTGGTCTTCCACCGGTGGCCAGGGTGATCCCTCACCTCTATGAAATAGTGATCAGAGTTTCCAACAGGAGGATCCCAGGACAGGAAGATGGACTTCTCCGCTTCCTTGGTGACAGTGAGGTTTTCCGCAGCCCCCGGCTCTAAGACAATTAGTAAGGTGATTGGGTTACATGTTTTTCTTTGCCTTTGCTTTACTTTCAAACGAGTAGCCTATATAGGGCTTAAGTGGTTAGCTTTTATTCATAGGTTATTGAATTTCCTGACATAATTAATTCCTGTTTGAAAAGCGTCTGATTGCTGCATGTGTAGGCTACATTACTAGTACTACCCCCCCAAGCCAGGATCAAATAAGTTGAAATAACAATAGACTCACTGGTATAAAATATGACTTTCTTAGACGGGAGGTCTCTGTCACACTTGACAGGGAACACCTGTACCAAGTAACCAGAGCCCTCTATCAGTTTGTCAAGGTCATAGGTCAAATCAGTCAGATTCCTTGTCAGAGACGTCCAGTCACCTCTGAGCGATCTGACCTCTAACCGGTAATGGCTGATGTCTCCAGGCCCAGCCTGCCAACTCACGGTGGCGTTCGTGGAATTCAAGTTGGTCAGTGTGGCAACGCTGGTGAAGCCCTCTGCAAGAGGAACAAAGAGGATGACAATGTGCTCAGGTGAAGATTGAGGATGTTAATAGGAGAGGAGACAGGTGAAAAACGAAATTAACCATTAGAAACAAAACTGACAAAAACACAGAAAACCAAGAAGGATTGCATTGCACTTGCATCAAGCTCTTCAGGGTAGCCTACTGATCTTTCCCATCAAATCTCAACAATATCCATTGTTGCATGTCTTGTATTAATATTTTGTGTATGCATGTCAAAACATTTCAGTCAGGACAACTCATGAATATAAATGTATTGAATATAAAATGAGCAATATATTTATTATGGTGGTAGCTGGGGTGGAGGAGGGTGAGCAGCAAAAGTTAAAGCAGACAGCAGCGCAGCAGTATCAGTGTGCAGCAGCAAACAAGCAAGCAGATTGAGCAGTGCAAACTTCCAGTTTAATAGCTGGTATGAAGATGGAATGAGTGTGTGATTGGATGAAGTGAATCATGTGAATGAGAACGTGATGCTGAGGCGGCCCAATGAACGGCCGGCAGCAACTGCACTGAGTTTCCTGACTGAACTTGCTCTGCGCATGTCTGTGACAGGCGCGATGCTCATTTCTATTGATGTCCTATCTTGCACAGCAGTATATGTCATCCATTTACTGTATTTACTGACAAATTAAAACGTACACATTTTGGAGCCATGAGGAATCTACACAGCCCATTTCAAATATGCCCTACCTTCATAACAAATGTAGGGGAGGTCTTCCCAGCAGTGCTTCTCAATCCAAGCACCAAAGCTAAGCATAGCAACGCAAGAATCTTCAATGTACCCGTCATCATCATCATCATCCTCATCATCCTCATCTGTGACGGTGGCGGTGGAGCCGTCAGTGACACCAGTTAGCAGCCAGGTGGTTCCCATTGGTGTTGTCATTGTTGTCATTGTGGGCATGTCTGTTACGGTCAAGTTACTCTCATATGTGATTGTTATATTGCTCGTTGTTACTGTTACAGTTGTTGTTGATACGTCTAAGCAGCCACTGTAGCAGCAGCACTCACACACGGGGCAGACGCCCGACATGTTCAAGACAGGTGCCAGGGGCGGTTTCTTGGGTTTGGCTCTGGGCCAACCCGGGTACCAGTTCTGGAAGGTCAGAGGGGCTTTGTTGGCCCAGTGGGACCAGGGCATGGTGGAGTTGAAGGCAGTGATGTTGGGGTTCTTGCGGAGTCCGATCCAGTAGTCAGAGGTGAGGTTCTGGACGATGCTCTGGATATTATTTGGAGTCAGGGTGACCAACTCCTTGTAACAGACCTTATAATGGCATTGGATAGTTACTTGAGCATTTGAACACAACACAGTGAAGTACGAGTCAACAATATGAGAAATAAGGAACCCCGTTGACTGAGCATAGTGTGTCATGCTCTGCTTTTATGAAACTGTAACTAATTTTTTTTAGAACTACAGTTCCTCTAAAGGCGAAACTCTGTATACTTGGAATATATCCAAAGAACTTCCTACAAACAGCGAACCAGACTAAAATCTTGGACTTATTGCACTATGCTGGAAAAATGTCCCAACATTAAGGATGTGGCAAAAGGAAGTTACTGAATGGGGTAGGCAGAACGATTTTGTCAGCTTTGGCAGACATACATGAGTGTGTGTGTGTGTGTGTGTGTGTGTGTGTGTGTGTGTGTGTGTGTGTGTGTGTGTGTGTGTGTGTGTGTGTGTGTGTGTGTGTGTGTGTGTGTGTGTGTGTGTGTGTGTGTGTGCGCATGCGTGCATGTGTGTTTGAATGTAGTGTATGTAATGTATGTTATAAAAGTTGTTAATACAAATATTATTAAAAGAAAAGCAATAAATAAACAATCAAAGTATAACCCTATCTTTAAAAAAACATACAAAAATAAAAACACACCTTTTTTGTATGGGCTCATAAACAGAATGTGATGTAGGCTATATACAGACCTTAATGTCACAAAAAGAAACAATTTTACAGGCTTAGAACCGCTACTATATTTTATGACTTCTTAACAACAAGAAAGGGACACCAGGATGAAAGTGGTCAAGAAAGTCAGTATAAATACCCACATAGAAGTAAGCACTTTGGGTTTTTTACAATTAGTTTTTCAGTAAAATTAAGCTCCAACTTTCTACCTGACAATGGATCCTGGCGCGATCCCAAGTGGACACATTGTGGTGTAAGAAGTATTCCTGTTGTTCCGCAACACACATCAGCAGTGGAGCTACAATAGGAACAGAGATGAAAGGGATTAAATCAGTACAGACATGCCCTTTATCACAGTGGTTCTCAAATGCATTCGTGCCATGGACCCCCAAATTGATATACAGTTGGCCACGGACCCCCACCACCTATCTGACTCCCACTGTAAAGATATTTAAGATGTACAATCTCGCAGCGTGGCACGAACTGGCATGCTGTGAGCTTGATTTTCTTCTATTTTTGAATATCCAATGTTTAAAATAGGTTACCCCACATTGAGAACCAATGCTTTCTTTAAAAAAAAGAAGGTATTAGTAGTTTCATGGTAAGGCCAAGGTGGCCATGGTACAAAATATGGTACGGATCCATGGTACTGACAATGTATCGTATTTTGGCCATAGTATAAACAAAATACCATGACACAGTGATGGTAACAAAGTCTATGTATGTAATGACTGCTCTTCACCAGTTAATAAATCATATTAGTATTTAGTAAAAACTAAGGTGTAATGCTTTTAAATGTAGTCTCAAAACACTGAAAACAATACAAGGGCTGGGAGGTCAGGGGAAGTTTTAACCAATCATTTTAAAGGCGAATTGTGTCGGATCAAATTCAATTCAATTGTGAGACAATTATTTAAAGTGATAAAGAGCCGTTAACAGTTTACCTTAAAAAGAAAAAAGACTTACCGCAAAATATCAATAAAGAGATTGTATCCATAATGGTCACACTGAAGACCGACTC
This sequence comes from Electrona antarctica, assembly GCF_951216825.1. Taxonomy (NCBI): domain Eukaryota; kingdom Metazoa; phylum Chordata; class Actinopteri; order Myctophiformes; family Myctophidae; genus Electrona; species Electrona antarctica. The sequence goes on from NC_136802.1 coordinate 18,897,163, forward strand.
CTGCCAAAATGTCAGTACTAGGCATGCAGTGCCTCTAGTAAAAATATAAATGTGTCACCTGTGCTATGGACACCCAATTTCCATCCACAGAAAAGGTGAATCTGAATGTAAGGTGTTTACAGAACAATAAAAACTTGTTTTACAGACTTGGTCATGTAAATTACATTTGACTTGCAAAACAAGATATGGGTAGATGAGAACCCCTTTTTCTTATTTGCATGGCCTTTGCATATGATTTCTGTATGTCTACAACTAATATACAGACTATGCAGTGAGTAGGCCATTATAGGGACTGGCATATGTACACCATTGTGCAACTGCTCCCCCCGCAGGCAAATTATTGGTATGAACGTATGCAAGTCTTGGGCATTAGAAACACTTGACCACTTGAACCCTAGCATCCCTATCCTAGTCATTTAATAATAGGCAAACATTGAGCAAAAATAGGCGAACATTTTCCGAAAACAGGTGATCTACTGTAGATCAGCCATTATTGGAGAAGAGATTTGGTGTAGAGGGGGAAAAGTAGGGGACCAAGTATAGAACCATGGGGATCAAATCAAGGACTTATGGTTTAAGTGGCTATGCCTACCATAATTAAAAATTGTACAACCATAGGAATGCATTACACATTAAAAATGTGACTCCAGGTGTTAATCCATAAAAACATTTTTATAGGAAGTACACAACTGCTATAATAGACTGGGATATACTGGCCTACAACGCCAAAGTGCATGTTGTGTTTCAGGGAGATAAACAATTACCTCAAGAACAGATTTACAATTACTGCAATATAAATTACTGCAATAGCCCCTTTTTCAGTTTAATTCTTTGCAGTTACTCGTTTTCAGTCTTTTTTTTCCTCCCGTCTGTTTTAGTCTTTTGAATTTTTCCCCGAGTTTCACTGTGAAAAAGCCAATAAAAACAGCCAATCAATCAAGGAAGTTGCATGATACATTTATTTTGGCTTGGAAGACACCTTTAACAAACCTAAGTAGCACCTCCTTTCACAAGTAAAAAATACAAAATACAAAGAATCGCGAAAAAAACAAAATATAAACTTCTTATACAAAACAATATATGCACAAAACATAACCATAGAGAAACTGTATGCTTAAATGCCCTTAACAGAATGCAGTATAAAAAAGTGGTCTTCCTACAGTAATTGGTCCTATACTTCAAGTACTGCTGTTGAACAGAGAAAAAAATGGTTGAGGCCCAAAGCCAAGTCTGGACAGCACACTAAAGAGATAGGAAACAGGGAGGGGGGAAGACACAGTAATTGGACAGATTTTAAGCTTGGACATACTAGGCAAACTGTATCTGGTCAACTACTGGCATTCCCCCCCCCCATCCCATCTGAACTATCTCAGCATGACTGAGAACTGGGTCCAAAAGGGTGAAGGCAATGTAGAATACAAAGCTGGCAGTAATCAAAGACCCTAAGACCCAAGTTGAAAGGGATAGTTCCATTGTTTCTCTTCTACTTACATAAAGTCAGACAAACGTTTTTTTTCTTTGTTTTTTCTCAAAAAATGAAGGGGGAAAAAATGGTTAAGGTCCTTTCCTATAGGTGTGTTAAATCACTGCCTGTTTGAAAGGACCTTTAAGAGCAAATTCAGTCAGTGTCACTTCTATCACTTCTGACCAGAAGGCGCTTTCCACTGGCCGGCATCGGTGCTTCTTCTTGTTTCACTTTCTTTGATTTACTGAAGAAAGAAGACAAATGAAAGTATGTTTTACAAGGAATGAACATAGTGCTGCTACCACTACTAATCCATTAAGACCCGAGGCCAAATCTACAAATGCCTTCTAAAATCAGTTCTCAAACGTTTAACTGCCAAGGACCCCCAAAATTGATATATTTTAATTTTTTTATATATCAATATATACATTTTTTTATATAACACTTTAAAAATAGCAGATGTACAAGCTTGCAGCATGGCATGAAGTGACGCGCTGTGGCTTGTATATCGGCTAATTTCAAGAACCACTGTTCTAAACACTGATCAAAATCTTAAAAGAGTTTTCTGCAAAACTAAAATGGCACATATGCTTTCCTGGTGTTAATGGGTTAAGTGGTAGTGTTTGTGCCAACTTACCCTTTCTCTCTGGCTAATGCTTCATATGCCTCGTTGATTTCTTTCAACTTTTCGTAACGCTTGCGTCCACGCACCTGAGGGAGAGATCACAGGGCGAGATCAAATTCAGAGCGTTCCAGTTTGGAAATTCGGAATGCACAATATGAAGAGTCCACTTTTCTGAGTGCGACGGCTGAAAATTATGGCATGATAAAACTCTTCATGGCAATTATGTTTGACACAATTACCAGACCCCTTATGTATACATCACTCACATATAAAGGAAATATCTCATCGTCTTCGTCAGCACTGGAGACAAGTTTCATCATCTTTGGTGCTGGTTGGGGTGCAGGCACGCTCTCTGAGAGAAATAATTAGGTTAGGTAGGAGTCGAAGACATAGGGAGTCATTCTAGAAGTATAAGTATTGCAATGACTTCAGACTTACTTCTTTTTTTGGTCTGCTTAGTGCCATTCTCTGCCTTGCTGGCATTTTCCTCCTCGGTCTTGCGGTCTCTGCCTGGACAGGCACAAACACGCACCTCAAAACACCTGCGCCCCAAAACCTGAAACCTAAAGGATGGAATACAGATAAAGCCTATGAGTGACCACACGGGCCATCAATATTTCGATCAATGTTGGGAGTTTAAAATGGCAAAAACAAAGAGCAAAATGGTCGCCGTGTGAATGCTGTCAATAAGAGCAAGTCCTCACACGGCAGACGGGAGAACAAAAGGCTTACTCGGGTGTCTCAAGGGTGAGGATGGTCAGGATGGGCCGGCGGTTCATCCCCCCCATGCAGGAACTGTTGCACATGAAGTTTAACAGGACAGTGGTGATCTCGGAGCCCAGCTGAAAACCATGACCACAGAGATTTAAAAAAGAAAGTCAAGTCTGCAGCTAAATCTGAGCCTGTATAAACCAACCCTGGAAAATCATGAGAGGATGCAACAGCATTTCGTACAGAGCTTTCCCTGCAGATGGCAAAATAAATACTTTATATCCGTTTTGTCTTGTCATCACTTTCTCTAATTTCAAGGAGATAGTACCTGTGGGGGCTCGTATGGGATGATCACACTGTGTCTCTTGGTATGCTGGTCCTCCAAGTAGCTGGCCCTCTGACTCCCCTCCACCCGGACCAAGTGGCTCCGGTACTCCACATCTAGGCAAAGAAATGGAGGGAGGCAACACTGGAAGTTATAGTCCAAAACACGACAGGGAAAAAATGATTGTTACCAACATGCCATACTCCGTAGTGCTGTTGACACACTGAAAACTCTTTGACAAACAGACCAAGCGATAATACACCACTAGTACATACACTTTTAGTTCAAGTCTAATTTCCATGCTATCTGCAATCACCAGAACATTCCCACAATCCCATCTTCTTTAGAAACTCAAGATGTTGGGCACTGAAGTGTGTGCAACACTATAGGCTTTGATTTATTTTGGGGGGGCTGTTTCTGTTTCCATGGCAAGAATAATGGCATTCAGTTATTTCATATTTTATGGGGACATTTAGTGCCCTGAGAATGCAAACAGCCCGTGTTTAACTTTGACCTTTACTGGGTGCATTACACTTGGGTTCTTTGTTATTTCACGGTCACTCTCAGTTTATATTCTCACCGTCAGCGCTCTGGTGGTGTGGACAGCGGCGGACGACATCTGCAACGTGCTCCGTCTTCTTATAGACAGCAGTGGCCCTGAGAATGGCACCTTGGGGTGGTTCCTGTGTCACCAGCACCTCTATTGGGCACGTCTTAGCCAGCTGGCAGTACAGCTTATTCAGCTGGGCAGAGTACTAAAACACAAAGCAACAAAACGGAAGAATTTGAATCTGCTCATCTTCGTTAACTATTTTCTAAGATCTAATATCTGATTATGTGCACAGGCTTGATTGATCCATCACTGAATCAAATCAGTTAAATTTCAAGATATCCAACTTAAACGGATTAGCTCCATTGTGAGCTTCAAGATCTCCATCAAGAGCTGGCTGAACAGCGTTAACTTTTACAGTGCCCATATTTTTCTTTATTATTTTACTTGTCTAGCATGTTGAAAATGTATTAATTTAATTTAGTATAGAATATATTTTCTTGTATGTCTATGCTCCCCCACAAACACATGACACTTAGTTTACACACATACACATTTGCATTTAAAGGGCCAAAATGGAAATAAGTTCAAGATTTTTTTGTCGGATATGTACAAATTTAAAATTTGTCAATAAAAATCATCAATTTAAAGTTCTAAATATGCAGAGAATGGGAGAAATAAATCAAGTCATATCAAAGTCAAAACATCGATCCATACCTCACTTTCGTCCATTTTTAACCCTTTCTGTGCTGGAGGAAGAAGGCAAAGGAACATGTCCCGTCATGTCAGAGCAGGGCGATGCAAGCAGGCAGCAAAGCCACAGCAGTGAAACGAGGGGGAGGGGGGTGGGGACCCACAGCACAGCACACTAACTTGAAACTTATCTGACCAATTGCGGCGCACTGATCGGTGAGTCACCATGGAAATCTCCATGCTATTGGGTGTTCAAACAAAGTGGGACATCTGGACCTTAGCGAATCGTCACAATGAATACGATTCCACTTGAATGCCACGACAGGCACGAAAAAACTTTTTTTAATGGTCGGCAAGGTAAGATGATTTTACGTTTTATCAAATAAATGTCTTACATACAAAATTCTTACTGAAAGGTTGTTAACATTTGTTTTAAACTGATTGATGGATAAACTAAAGGAACTCGTCCAAAAAGCAGAGTATGAGATTTACAGTATGGCGGCCACTGAATGGCGTGTGAGTGAGCGAACCTTTGTCTCCCTAAAGGATTTGCCAGCAGTTTGTTCAAAACGGCTGTTTTAGAATGGCCTTTTTAAAATGTATTTTTAGGTCCCAATAAACTTAAAGAAATACCGAATTACAGAAATATTTGTGAGAGGGAAATAATTCTTCACCACTTTAACCATTTATCTTCATATATATAGACTCGCAATTGGTTCTCACTAATGCTCATTATAAGATGGTACCATTTCTATCAATTCGGTCTGTGTCTCAGAGGAGGGCTGTGGACAGTTGCCTGCCTACCAGTGACATAATCGGTAGGAATTTTAAATTATTTTTTAATGCAAGAACAATGGCTTCCATTTCAGCATGTGAACGTTCCAGGAAGAGAAAGGGCGTTGTTTCCAATGATGTGACTGGTAGGCAGGTTTCTGAAATTAGTCAATACGGAGTAGACAGATTCGTGCCATCTTATATTGAGCAATAGTAAGGACCAATTATGTGAAGATAAGGTTGAAAATGGTGCTCCTTTAAGATAATTTGCAGGAAGTTTCTGTTTCATTTGATAGTGGAGAGAGACAGGAGGGAGAATATTGAGAGTTAGTGGTGTTCAACAAAGATCCTGTGTGGCTGACTGAGGTGACTCACAGTGGAGGTGACCGACTTGGCAGTGCCCGACTTCTGGAAACGGAGCTGGAATCCGTATTCCCCTGGGTGGTCGGTTGTCGTCGGGACGGTGGAGGCTGGAGGGGGCAGATTGTCCATTGGGGCCACCTCTTGAGGGGGTATTTCGTCAAACAAGTGTTCGTCAAAAGCATCACTGAGACTGGGGACTGTCAGGGAAGGCTGTGCAGGAAGGCAGAGAGACTGAGGAGGAAGAGGCCACATCAGATAATTATTTTTGTTAAAAGTATACATTACATTTAAACAGTACTACAGCTACAATCTAAGTTGTTTTCCTGGCAGATTTATCCAAAAACATACTCAAACAATTAATTATGATATGATATGATGGTATTTAACACGTTAAAAAAATAATTTACCTGTACATCTGTAATGACAATGGACTCTTGCCCCATGTTAGGAATTTGTTCCTCACTAGGATTAGGAAGCAGCTGCTCTAGAGGTATAGCACTAAAGGAAAAACATAAATGTATAATTTTACATTATAGCATCATCATAAAACTGAGTGTAAGAATTGTTCATTCTTTGATCTCTATCCATTATTAATTATCGTAATCATGCATGTTTTGTATGAAAGGTGCTATCCAATAAAAATGTGCTGTTATTATTACAAATAAGATTTCTTATAATTAGTATCATGGAAAACATGTTGAAATGTTCTTAGGCACAACTCTAATACAGAAATCCCTGAATCACTTTTTCAGATATAAGTACTTTAGAAATAACTTACTAAGAATCCCACATGGCCTTAAAAGTGTCCTGACTCATGTTGAACTCTTGACTAAGAGAAAAAGCGTCAAATACAGTGTCTTCCATTCTCTCCATCGCTCACTGGGTGAAGAGCAGCCCAGTGAGATGCAGGGTTGAAGTAGTCTCTATTGGAAAAAACAGTTAGAACCACTGGTTAGTGTGCGTTACGCTGACTGGCATGATGTAACAGTATGAACTTTCTATCAAGAAATTCTGTGCAGGTGTTGGAGTTTGGAAGCACTCGTCGAAGTCACTGAACGGTCCAGCGTACCACCTGTTCTTTTTGCACATAATGCATCAGATCAGAAGTATCCTATTGTCAAATCAGAGCCCAATTCAAGTCTTGTTTAATGGCTAAGCTATTATGTATTACAAGCAGCCATTACAGTTAGGAATTAAGCAGCAGTTCATGTACCACCACCAACCAAACCCTCAATGATCTGTGTGCGGGTGCACCCACAAATCAACCTGCTTCAACACCACACATATGTGGGGGTGCTGCTGCTTATTGCAGCAGGGAAACAACCTGCAAACAATTACCAGGCCAGACACACACACACACCCGTCCATTTTCTATTGAACATGGCCACGTTATTAACAATTGAATGAAAATTATGCCATGAATGAACCAACTCCAAGCCATTCACGGCACGACCATTCAAGTATACTGATAATCACGTTTGCGTTGATACATTTTAAAATCACAGCCATTTTACCCTCGCGCGCGACGGTGCTAGCTAATTAGCTACGTTAGCCCTGCGTTGTGGAATTCGGCCCAAGAAGAAACAAACTTTTTCATAGGACGAGGTGTTGTTGCTTGATTTATTGTAGTTCGATCGAACGAGAACTAAATAAACGAAAAGTGTACCTTGTGTGTGTCCCGGTAAACGTAGTGACGACGGCAGTGAATCAGAGATTAATACATTGGTATGGCAGGAGGGGGTAGAGACTGGAAAAGCCAAAATATTATTGTGTTCAACAGCTTGAGCGAGCACGTTGTCCTGGATTATTTTTTGGATTGCCTTTCCGTTCAGTGTTGCCAGATTGCGCACTGAGAGAAATGAGCAATATGAAAACAAGCCCAAAAGAAGCGACTATGATATTTTGAAAAAGATCTACATAGCTATTTAAAAAGAATCTTGGGGGAAAAGTGACAAATGTGGAATATTTTTAATAACACAAATCTGGTATGGACCCTGGCATGGTCCCTGGCACAAAATATGTTCTCTTGTATGATGTAAGGTCCTTAAATACATGAATCTGGGGGTCCTTCCTTGACATGGAAATGTGTGAGGAGAATCACTGGTTTAAACAACATTTAGGAAACGAGCCCCAAAAAACCGCAACCCGCAACTACAAATATTTGAACAAGCAACTTTACTTTATAAAAAAACAAGCCCAAGGTCGCTTATAATAAGAGGACATGGCAACACTTCTTCCGTTCCTTTCTTTTCCGTTGGAAAAGAATCCGGGGAGGGCTGTGTGTGACGTCACGCGCAACGGCTCTTCCAATTGGAAGCGCCGCGCGAAATGTTTGACGCCAGCAGAACTGTCATGTGAAAGTGTTTTTTTTTTTAATGGTAGTCTGGTAGAGCGTAAAATTAATAATTTGTCTTTTGTCTTTTCTTTTTTTTATACATCTGAAGACGTTAAGCAAGCACAAACAGATGTAGCTATCTTATTTATTTTTTATGTTTATGGTTTTAATGTAGGATTGTTACTTAATATCGCTTAATATGGATAATGGATGGATCAAAAGGCTACATTTTTAGACATTTGAAGCCTTAAGACGCTTGCGGGCAGGATGGGATGATGGGAGTTATTTTCTGAGACTGAGATCAGGAGATGGCGGTATAAATTCATGAGAAGAAGAGAGGAAGAAGACCATGGTTTTGAAAGATGAGTATTTATCTGTGGAAAGGAGTCAAACTAAATGTAATGTCACAAAGGTGGGGGTCCCCAGTTCAAATATAATTCCTGTGGGGGGTTGCGGCCTGAAAAGGTTGAGAACTACTGTTCTACAAGCAAACCCACTATCAGATGCTAAATGCCAGTGCCAGAAATGAATGATATCTTTGCTGGGTTCACAGTAGATTATATACACATTGTGAAGGTGACATTGTCTGTGGTACATGATGTAGTGCATAATATACAGGCTATCCTAGGGCCCTGACCCCTTAGGCTAGGGGTTGGGCCTAACGTTAGGCCAATTCATTCCACAGATATGATAGGATACACTTGTTTTGCAATAGCCATTGAAAAGTTCTCAACCCGTTTATTCTTCTTCTGTAGAATTGACCTTATGCACACCGCTGCCATCTTGCCAGCAAGGTGCTAACTAGGTGCAACTTCCCATTGACAGCCCATTCATCCCAACCAGGAAAGTCCTATATCTAATTGTATTAAACAACGTCAAACTCACCAACATTGGGCTAAAAACGGCCATAGCTATGGCTGTTTTTACCCCAATGAGTTATTTTTGGAAAGGATAATTCAAGGGAGGGGATGGGGAGGGAAGCCTCTAGTTAGCACCTTGCTGGCAAGATGGCCACGGTCTGCATAAGGATTACTATATCTGTTGGGTATAGGCACAGTCTGCATAAGGTAAATTACCTGTATATGTTGGGTAGGAGGCATGGACTAAAAGGATATCTTCATACTTTGTGCATTAAATAATAGAATTAGAAGAATTATAGGTAAGTTCTTGCCTGATATGTATAATATAATTGGAGACAGTTGTACATTGTACTTGTTTTGAGTAAAGTATAATATATTTGGAGACAGTTGTACATGTTTTGAGTAAAGTTATTATTATTATTATTATTATTTAGGAAGAAATATCCAACAATGATGGTTTTATTATGGTAGAGAGGAAAATAAATGACTGAAAAAAAGTTTATTCCAGTCATGCACCTGTTCCTCTATGATAATGGCACCTTGTAGAAAATCCAAAGAGATTTGACTGAGTCTTGGCCACTGAAAGCATAGCGGCTATCTGTGCCACTTTACAGTAAAGTTAACTGTTTGACCTTTGAGGCAATGTGCAGAGAGGGCCAATGGGTCCACCACAAACCTGATCCCATCAGTGCTGCACAAGTGTTGATGCACAAGATACAATGAATGGTAATAGTAAAGTGAAGTCAGTTATAACTTAAGAAAAGCATGTGGGTCAGGATCGATGATTTGTCAAACTCGGCTTATTTGATTCAGATGTATATATGGAAGACTATTATGTACTGATGAGGTGTGATACATTATTTGATAGTTTGTTACATGACAGAATAGGCATGAGGCTTAGCTGTGTTGTGTCTAACGGGAAGTACAGGGCTACTACAGGAAGTTCCGGTAGGCTGGACAACTGGCCATAGCTAAAGAGAGAGGTCACCTGGGAAATAGAAGGTCCCAGGTTCGATGTCCCTGAGCAAGACACTTAACCCCTAACTGTTCCCCCTTTGCGTTTAAAGGCAGCTCCAGACAGCACAGGCTGTCGGCCAGTTTGAAAGTGTCGGGAGCTTGTCGGCAGGAGACTCCTGCTGACAAACTCCTGTCGCTTGCCGTCGTCACTCAATATCATATGTCTGACTACTTGGGCAGCTGATTGCTGGCTGAAGCTAAAAACTGAATTATCCCCTCGGTATAAGTCTAAATATACTGTATTACTTCATTAAGACACGTTATTTTCCAGGCTTCATCTCCTTGTGAGATGGAGATGAAAGTTGTAAGGTTAGACAAGGCTGCCAGCCTGTGTGTTGAACCACATCCAACAGTTACACAAGGTCACATGTGTGATGAGTGCACGGGGTCTACCCATGGAAGATTTGAATTGTTACATAATACATTTCCATGAAGGCTGAGATGGCTCAGAGATGCATAACACGGCACTATACAGAACTTTTATTTTACACAATACTACAGCCCTTGAAAGTTTATATATGGTTTAGATGTGTCTAGAATTAGATGTTAGATTTACCTCTCAGATAACTGCATGGGTTGTAGTTAGGTCTATAGCCTACAGCCTTGCAGATGCTGTTGTCGTTTTCCATGTGTGAATGTTGTTAAGTGTAACATAGACAGTGACCATACCAGCATCACCTGACTGCTGTCCGGCAACACATGATCTGACTAACAGGATTTTAAACCAGTTGGCCCACCACCACCGACCACTCACCATCACATGAATACCGGTACATACATACACACACACACACACACACACACACACACACACACACACACACACACACACACACACACACACACACACACACACACACACACACACACACACACACACACACACACACACACACACACACACACACACACACACACACACACACATATCGCCTGATTTAGTCACCTGGGTGAGTCCTAGAGGACAGTCACATGGTGTGTCGTGCGTAGGGTGGTGGAATGACTTTTGCTTCTGATAACGCTAACACACTGTGACGTTCTTTTTTCTTTCTTTTTTTACTACAAACAAAAAAACAGGAAGAGACAAATCTACTATACAGAAATTAAGTTGTTTCTGGAAGCAATAGATCTAGACTGAGATAGCTGAAAATAACTAACCTATAACATTTCTGATACAGACAAGGACACATTTTCCATATAATTCAAATAAGGTTGCCATATCTTCAAAAATGTTTCAAACCCATTCGAATTTCTCAAAAGATAAGTAATCTTCTCAAGAGGAACACGACTGTTGTTCATTGACATTTAAGTTATTTTTTCTGTCAACTGTTGAAAATATGTTTTCCTTTAGTATTTAGCTGTGAATGAGCATCTATAATTACATTTGACCTTCTATATGCATGACTACAGGCATATACTTTGTATAGGACACTAGCTGGCATTCGTGTGGGCCTGATTCCGTTGTGGGAACCTAATACCTAATTTAAGCTCACCAATGCGCACCACAAATACCCAATTTACAAGCTCACACTGCGTCGCATGACTGTGACGCGTTGTTCGGTGTGCAACTCTGTCGTATGACAAAGTATAATTTAGGCTTAAGCCACTGCGTTCTAATGGCTTCTGGCCATTGGATTTGAGTCACTCACATGACTTGCCTGTGTCACTTGCTCTGCCTACTAAGGGTGTCAGGTTGGTTCTGCTCGTCAACTCGTGCCCTGCCGGGACCATGAGTCTGAGAACACAGGAGAAAAGAGAGTAGTGGTGGGTGTGTCTGTGAGGGGCGGGAGTGAAACGTAGAGCACTTTTTTTCCACAGCATTTTTTCATTATCAGATGCAAACCTGCCTGACCAATGACACCATCCCCACACACACACACGCACAACACAGCACACACACACACACACACACACACACACACACACACACACACACACACACACACACACGGCCGCGCTATGAGCTTGTAGATCTGCTATTTTTCAATAGCTAAAGTATAACATAATGCTTAAAACACCAAAAGGGGTTCCCGTCCTGAAAGCACCTAAAGTAGTTATCCTTATGCCAATTAACCCATACAATGTCTGTGTTGCGACTGCTATTTCCAGTGAGGAGCCCCGCAACACACCCCAGCCTGTACATGGAGGATGTACAGTAGCGCCTCCATGCTACACCTCCTGTTCAGCAACACCACCCGCTGACAGCCCAGCTGGCATGCAGGCCGGGCCCGGCACCCTAGCGGCTAGATCAAAGTTTAGTGCAGCAACAAAGATAGCTCTCTGTGATTGCCTTCCATTCCCCGAATACATGCAATTGTGTTCCTATATAGATGTTCTGACAAGCTGAATGCACCACAGTGGATTCGAACCCTGAGACTCTATACGGTGCTACCCAAGTGCTTACTGCCATTTGTAACTTTATTACAATTTTTGCCATGTCAAGGAGCCGAAAACCAATAATTTGGTGTACTTGGATAATGAGATGTAACAAAAATGTCCCCAGCCAGTGGCAGCCACCTCTATACCCAACTCAAGTGGAATGCTCCAAATTTAGGGCCCACCTGTTGCTTTGGGAAGGATTAATCCTTTTATCTATAAGGAGGGTTTGTGGATCAGGAGTGGGCTTGTGGTATACAGCGAGGGGCCATGATGACCGCTTTGGCATGTGTTCTAAAATAGAAATGGGATTTGTAACTGCAGTAGCTAAAGACAGACAATGGCAGGTTGGGTGACAGAGACGAGTCCCCTAGCTGTCAATGGTGGTACTCTACGACTGTAATGGTGAGTCATACTGTAGCACCAGACCAGACTGTGTGCACCGGTGCTCACAGACTAGTATTGGCTAGTAATACAGTCTCCGATATATTTCCCTTCTCAGCAGAGGAGGTCACATAAGTCCGTTCTTTTAATACATCTATAGTCACAGGTTGCTGTTAACAGCCCCTCCTGTGGTGCTCCACTCCGCCCACCATGCAGTAGCCTATCCCCCTCCCAAAGCACAGAGAGACACTGAGAGAGAGGCAGGTGTGTGTGTACAGTATGTGTGTGTATGTGTGTGTATGTGTGTGCAGATGGAATTCTATCCCAGTTGAACAGGCTCGACACAAACTTCAGAGGAGACAGGACTAAGACAAGATAAACCACCTTGGGCTCTTTTTTCAATGTGGATTCTACTTTTCCAGTTCTGCTAAATAACTTGGTCAAGGCTGTTTTTCTGTAGGGGAAAGTTTCACGTGGTCTTCAGTTTGCACACAAGTGTACATCTGTCTCTTGCTACTCTTGGGTGTCTGACTGTCAAAGTCATGCCGGCCGGGTTCCACCAACTCGGAGGGGAGGTAATTTTCAAGATTCTCTTTTGACTTACCAGATGGAATATGTTTCTTTTGTAGTAACAGAAAATAAATGATGGTCTGAAGTGTAGCAAGTTCTCCAGTATTGCCATGAAACTGCTATGCATTTTCTATTGACCTGATTTTATGGACCAGTTTGTGTTGAAGAAAGGTGGAATGCCCTGAAATGGATTGATCTAAAACCACATAGGCTACAAATAATTGTTTAGCTCATTTAACTATTGTCCAGTACAATCTTGTTATAAACTTGCCTCCATTCATCATGTTTTCACCATCCATCCATCCATCTGTGTTTACAAGCAACGTGACAAATAACCAAATTCACATCCAGATCCTGAGTGTTAACTTATATTTTATATTCCACAAAGTAAGCCTAACTCACACCAAAAGAGACTGTGGCCCCAATAAGTACCCTTCTATGGGTGACCTTGGCCAGGCTACTTTATGGTACAGGTCAGAGTAGTACTGTAGTGTAGTTGGTTAGAGTTGTTAAAGGCCATCCGACTGGTTTCACGTGCGCATGTCAACAATAGGCTACTCCCTCTCCGACCGTGTAGTACTGGGCTGGCGTTGGTGTTGTCTTTTCCTGGTGTTAAAGACTGCATTAAATTGGTGTCATTTTCTAAACTTACCCACTCCTTTAGCCACTTATTACATAGGCATTACTGATGAGAGTTTAACTGACAGCTTCTATCCTACCTTCTCTTTCACAAGGACACATACCCACACAAACATTAGGCCTATACATTCTTGCAAATATGCGTGCCTGCGTGCGTGTGTGCGTGCGTGTGTGTGTGCACACACACAGGCCCCTTTGTTTTGGTTTATGATTACCAAACAACGCTTATCTGGAGACTCAACACAGCACTCACAGCAAGCAAGGTCAAGGCATAGTTTTAAAAAGACACCTTTGACAAAGTCCGAGCTTGCTTGAATTACTGTAACAAAAGTGTACTATTAAACAGTCTTTTGTTACAGGAATTCACAATAAATATACTGTAACATAATAGATATAATAGAACAAAATAGTGTTGAATAGAATAGAACAGAACCATAGCCAATTTTGCTAAGTTTTCCCACAAATAAAACATTGGGCATATGGGATGTACCTTTGATTTTGTTAGACAGATGACAAAACCACCTTTTAGACAATCAAATCACACCTGTGTGAACTGAGCGGTGCAACTATATGTACTAGGCCTCCTCCCTGGCCTCTGTGTGTGTGTGTGTGTGTGTGTGTGTGTGTGTGTGTGTGTGTGTGTGTGTGTGTGTGTGTGTGTGTGTGTGTGTGTGTGTGTGTGTGTGTGTGTGTGTGTGTGCGTGCGTGCGTGCGTGTGCATGTGCATGTGCATGTGCATGTGCATGTGCATGTGCGTGTGCGTGTGACGCTGCTCAACAGTGCCATCCAGCGGTATTGGTGAGGTGTTGCAGCTGTCCATGCTCAGACATACAGACATACACAGAGACAGACATACACATAGACATATATACATAGACGCCCCTTCCGGCTCTGAGGCGTGTGTCAAAATTGAAGGCACTATTTTCCCGACATTCCTTGCGAAGAATAGCGGAAGCAAAGCGGAAGCTTGTCAAGCTTCCGCGTGCGTAACATAAGTCCCGGAAAAGACGCGCTGTGATTGGCCAGTAGTCACTTGAGTGACAGCGAGAGACATGGAGGAGTCACATGAGTGACGTCACTTGGGGAGCGACGCAGTCGCCTTCAGCAAATGCCTTCAGCACTTCTAAATAATAAAGCTGCGGAGAACTGTTGCTTTGTGTTCACTCTTTAATGTTTTCTGTTAGTAATCTAATCCCCCTGGCTCTGATGTTGTATTGTTAATAACTTTGTTGTTTGTGTTTGTTTGTTTGTCTTGTTTTGTAATGTATATTGTCATGACTGTTATAAAGATTTGTTAAAAAAAAAGAAGCCTTCAGCACTGCACTTCCGCCTTCATTGGGATACACGTCGCTCCAATGAACTGCAGCGGCAAATGAGGCGTCTATGTATATATGTCTATGGACATACATACACACACACACATACTTCTGGGTAATGGAGCGGTTAGGCACCGCTCAAAAAGGGACAATACTCTGCAGGGTGCTCAGTACTGTTTGAGTAACCACCCCAAAGTGGAAATGTCATCGCAGCAGTAGGTCAATCCCTACTGTAACCATATGTTCTGTTAGTGTGTATATAGACACACTAACAGAACATATGGTACATATGGTCATAGGAGCAAGGCACTGAGAGCCATTCCCTAGTGCAGTGGTTCCCAAACCTTTTCATGTCAAGGACCCCCAAATTGACACTGATGAGCCCGCGGACCCCCATTTGAAAAATATATGCCAGGGACCTCCATAAAAGATGATTTGTACGGCTGTAACAGTGATTCTCAACCCATTTAATTTCAAGGACCCCCAGTTTGACATGCATATTAGTCTACAGACCCCCATTTAATGGCATTTCTATCTCTGGGACCCCCGATTTATATTGTAAAAATCAATGTTAATGTAACTCTGAGAGTGTACAAATGGAACCAAATGGACCCATTAGGGTCCATGGAACTCCCTCAAGGACCCCTGGGGGTCCCCGGACCCCACTTTGGGAACCACTGCCCTAGTGCTCACGATAGTGTTGCAGAGAGAAGCTATTAAGCCTCCACTCACAGTACAGTACAGTATACAGTAGATTGTCAAGTCCTATACAGCACTAAACAGATCTCATTAGGATCATAGTTATATATAGCTGATATTATAGGTGGGGGCTGTACTGTATGTACAGCATGCATGTGTTCAGTCCATAGACTGACTGCCCCTGCAAGTATGAGCAGTTTACATATACTCTCATAAACGTCACTATCAGCATACCATCTATTTATACATTTGAGTTGGGGGCGACTTGGCGACGGAAGTCAAGGTCGCCAAGTCATAGCTTTGTGACGTATGCGGAGTATGCGGAGAAGTGCCGTTGACGCCTGTGCTGTGCCTGTGCTCTGACGTCACTCATTTTACCTCTGCGTTTCAACCCAGCTTTTGCAGCTTCCGTTTCTCAAATCCGCCATTATTCACTCCGTCCGTCTAAAAAGTCTATTTTTCTTCAGACGCGTTAATATTGTAACCTCAACACAGCATAACATGAGAAATGACCCCAGAACGTCCGCGCTGTGTTCAATCATCGCAGATGGCACCTAGATTCAGAGGTGCCAGAGGCTAGATTTAAAACGGGCCAGAAACAGGAACTGGACTCCTGTGTTTCCTTCTTCCGATTGGCTACGGCCGATCACGTGACACGAGTGTCGACGCAGTGCAAGGCATGTTGGGTTACAGGTGCATGATGCACCGTTTTTGACCCATTGACCCCTGCAGCTGATTGGGGTCACATTCGAGTCACACACACACACACACACACACACACACACACACACACACACACACACACACACACACACACACACACACACACACACACACACACACACACACACATACACCAGGAAGGAGGGGTAATTACAAGTCAACAACTGTGCTTGTTATTAATGTTTCTCTCTCTCTGCTGTGTTTCATGTGTGTCTACCATAGACAATAACAGGGACTCTTGTTCTCTCCGTCTTCACTGCTGTACTGGGATCTCTGCAGTTTGGATACAACATCGGTGTTATCAATGCCCCTCAGAAGGTAATATTGCTAGTCCTGATTTACGGCTTAAGCGATGACCAAGTTAACAATATTTGCTAGTTTGCCAACAGATGTTCTAAATACTAACCTGCTGTCTATATTAAAAAGGTTTTGCAGCTCCAATTGATGGACTGGTTTAGCACATGTTGTCCCTTTAATATCAAGCAGGACCTCAGAGAAGTTGAAGCGAATCACGTTACAGCATTAACTCAAATGTTTGGATCTCTTTTTAAAGATTCGGGCATGTTGATAGAAATGCTAGTGCAGGATGTGTGAGGGGCCACTGATGGGACAGGGCGGGGAGTCTCATTTAACCAGACTCCACCTCTTTGTTTCATCTTTCTAAAGTAAAGAGCATATTGTTCTTGTTACTGCTACTGTTACAGTTACAGTTACTATTGCTCTCTCATTTGGATAATCTTTTTTTAAATTAAATAATAACTATAGGGAATTGATCCTTGTGTGCAATATTGTCATTAAGTGGTGTAATGGAAACCTGCAATGTTTAAATGGTGTTGTCATTGTTGTTGTCATTACAATGACCACTTTAGACCTCCAGGCTTTACTGTAAACTTTAGCAAATGCTTCTTGGTCTGATGGCTGCCAGGCTGCCAGCAATTCCTATTCACAATGGTAGAGAGGTGACAGAGATTGGGTATAGAATTGTCAGTGTGGACTGGAGTCAGGCCTATTTTCCATCAGCACCCATGATTTCTTCCCCCCCAGTCCCATATTAGGCCCCATGTTTCCTCAGCATCAGAGACGCAATGAAACCATGCAAAAAGTGAATATAGAGAGGGAATATGACCTGCATTCAACTCTACTGTGGAGTCAACAAGAATTATTTTATCAATAATAGAGAAACTATTAGTAAAAGCTGGAGATATGAAATGAAACAAGAGAGTGTGTAAAGGGGCGGCAGCCGCTTGGCGAGCCTCTCAGTTATGTCAACATGAGGGGGTGTGTGCGCGCAATGTGCTCTCCACAGTAAAACAGGGCTGTGCCAGAAATACTCCCGGCCCTTCTTTCCCCTCTACATCACCCTTCTCCTCTATCAAGTCACAGGCCATCACACGTTCCCTACTACTCTATCCAACCAGTCTGCCCCCCATTCCTCTTCTCCCCCCACTTCTTCATCTCGGGTATCCTTCACATCTGAGAGAGCCAAGACACAGGGGAGGTTTACGACTGCTCTGCCTCCAGTGTAATGGGAAATAAGTGCTATTTTTGTCCCTTTTCTCAGGGGTCGGAGGCTACACAGTAAAATCCAGAATGATAATTTAACGCCGGAAAGTAAAAACACACTTTCACAGCTAAATTAACACTTTGCTGTGCAGGACAATAAAATCTGGTTCAGATTATTGTGAAGGCACACGCACACAGTCACACACGCACACACACAAACACACGCACGCATGTGACACACACGCATGCATTGCACGCACGCACACATGCACACATGCACACACACGCACAAACGCACACACACACACACACACACACACACACACACACACACACACACACACACACACACACACACACACACACACACACACACACACACACACACACACACACACACACACACACACACACACACGTTTGTCACATTCAGAGTGGGACATGGCACAGTGTATGAATGTTAGCTCACAGAATCATATATACATACATAAAATACATAGATACAGATTGTGGATGCACAAATAGTATGTTTTCTGCAGAAATTGGTTCTCTAGATTCTCCTGAAGTCATGCAGTATTATCTTATATTATTGTTGCAGAACAGAGAGAATAATTAGACAAATTAACCATCAACCATATGGCACCACATCAACAACCTTTTTACTGGTATCTTTGTCGTTTTTGTATCCCTATTATTTTTCATACAATAAGATTATATCAACATTAAGTATTGCTTATCAAGTATTGTTTGTGGATCGAATTGTGAATTGAATTTGCTGAGCTCTGAATCTGTCTTGAGAGATTCATTTTGGGTTGGCAGGGGAAAGGAGCAGGAGCTCACGACCCACAACCAACTCCCCCCCTCCGCTCCGCATAATCTATCTGTGCATGTGCCTGTGACCACTGCTTCTGTGACCTTTGATGAGTGTATTTTACCTAGATACTTAACTTGGCACACTGCCAACATGTAACACTAGCTTTTCACAGCGAGAGACCCCAAAACCAGAATAGAAAGACTAGGCTTTGCTATTGTGTAAGACAAACCGTCTATCTATGTGTTTTTTTTTAGGACAGCTTTGGACGTTTGTCATTGTGATTGAAGCATAGTGGCAATAGAAAGGTTCCTGACTGAACAATTTGCTCCAGTATTCAGGCGTGCCTCTCTCAGAACTCATTCAACCCAAGACTGCGATTTAGTTTATGATAACCCAGGCTATATGTATGCACAGTGTGTTATCCAAAAGTCAATACATTTCACCCTTTCTAGCCCCGCTGCCAGCTAAGGGCTCATCCACCAGTCTAATATTTCACTCGATAACTGTTACAAACATGATATTTACGATTAATTAATTTGTCATTAATTCATTCACAGGGCAGATATGACAAAATAACTTACAAAGAATGACATACTGACATTTAATAACTTAGATTAACGGCGGAAATAGTTGATCTACAAGCTTACAACGTGTTGCATCGTGACACATCACAAGCTTGTAGATCGGCTATTCCCGCAATAGTTTATATTTATATATAATATAAATAAATATAATATTTATATATAATATTTGAAAATGTCTTCAACATGGATTATGACGATTATGCAAAAATGATTGCAATTATCTCAAATAATTGCGATTATGTAGGCCTAATAATTGTGACAGGCCTATCGATAGATATCTGATAAGCTCTGGGTTTTCAACCAGTGGTCCGGGGTTCACCAGTGGTCCTTGAGGGGGTTCCAGGTGGTCCCCAGCTAAATGATGGAGAGTTTGTAACCAAATGACCCTTAGAAAATTGTTATTTTGATCAATATCTCTCTCGTACCACATCATCACAGCATGGAATTGTGGACAAAATCTCATCCAACGAGTCACGACAACAAAATATTCTAAGTCTGGGGTCTAAGAGGTTAAATCGCATCAAAGGTGGTCCGTGGCTCAAATGCCGAATAAATAATGGACCTTGACATGGAAAGGGTTGAAAACCACTGAACTGACTGTGTGACGGCTCCCCTAGGTGTGACAACTGTGAATAGATGTACAGGTAGAGGTGGATCTAAGACTTGATGTGGTCATTTATGATGTAACTATGACTCCAAATTTGGGCAACGTTTCCAATCTCACCACTGTTGACTTCCATTATAAAATAATAAATTAAAGTGAGTGAACACAAGAAATGTGGCACTGATGGGTCAAGCGTTTCTGTGAGATTATCCGTAAAAAGGCAGATGTGTGAATATCGTCGAGATATTTACCGTGATGAGGCTAGTTACCTGTGAAACATGTCTGATCATTTCTCTGTCTGTTCCAGATCATTGAGAGTGACTACAATGCTACGTGGGTACACCGGCACGGAGAGAGCATCCCCTCAGGGACCCTGACCTCGCTGTGGTCACTGTCGGTGGCCATCTTCTCCATAGGAGGCATGATCTCCTCCTCCTGTGTGGGGGTCGTCTCAGAGTGGCTGGGAAGGTAGGGAGAACCAAAAGCATGGAGCTGCATGCCTGTCAGCCTGGCATTGCCAGAGTGATTACGTGGATTCACTCACATGTTGGTACGGGCGTGGAGGAACATTTGAGTGAATCCATGTCATCAGTCTGTCAATGCCAGGCATACCATATCACACACGCACGCACGCACGCACGCACGCACGCACGCACGCACGCACGCACGCACACACCATCATCATCATCATAAACCAACATACTTTAAACCAATGCATTATATTGTACTTGTTTGTGAACATACTACTCAGTCAATGCTATCCATAGCATGAAAATAATTAAATTAATAAAGAAGGAACACTTTGGAGAATCCAAACCATGAGTCATGGTTTGCTTTCCATCTCATCCAAACTAGATCATATGTCAGTCATTCAGTCAGCGGGGAAAACCTCAGCCCTGGACATTATGCATCGACCCAGTTTCTCGCTGCAACTTGAACTGGGACTCAAACTGGACATCAGCCCACGGCTGCCATTGAGTGAAAGGGGATCCCTGATGCACATGACCATGGGGTGGGGTTGGGGTGGGGGTTGAACTTGTCACCACTTGTCCTGACTGTCGTGAGGACAGCCAGGACAAGTTGTTCTTCAAGATGCAGGTCACCAGATCAGCTGCTCCGCTGGCATGCGTCAATGTGCTTCATACGACGCTTGACCCCCTTCGTCCCTTAATATGCTCTCTGATTATTGTGCCCATGACGGGGGTCTAATATGGAAGCATAAAGCTGCCAAAATTCAAATGAAATGGCAAATACAAATCGTGCAATGAGTTTATCTGAAGGTTAATAAAAAGCATTTCTCTTATTTCATTTGAATTTTCAAAATTGCATTTTCATTTTAATATTGTCCCCAATTAGTGGGCATTTTTTTGAAAATTTAAAATCAAATGCTCTTTTATTTATTGTTTTAATTCTGTCATAGAATGAGCACATCTGTAGTTTTAATGTAAATGCATTTTAGATTTATTTTTGTCTCAAGAAATGCGTTCATGACCTGATGATTTAAAAGCATTATTCTTATTTCAATTGACTTTTTGTATTTGCCATTTAATTTGAATTTTGGCAGCTTTATGCTTCCATAGTGTCTAATGCCCTCAAAACGTACCGTAACTTACCCAAATAAAATAGGTTCTGTCATATAATCAATCATAATCTCTCATACAATTAGTTATTCCTAAACTTGGCGCCTACCTGCAAAGCCACACATTATTACAAAGGAACTTGGATTCTGAGGTTATCACAATTTTCTTTGTAGGACACTGCCATCTAGGGGCAAAATGTTTGACAAACTTAATTTTGTAGACAACCTGAACTTGGTGAGCCTAGACCATGGGCATTGGGCAACATATTATGATGGTTATTTAATAGTTGGTGGCTCCTTTCAGACCATTGGAATCTTAAAAGTTTACATTTTCTGGTCAACCTATACCGTAAGGTTAATTTACCTGACTTAGGCAACATCTTGATTTTAGCAGTGGACTGCTAACAGACCATCAACACTCACTAGGATGAGTACACACAGTATGCACCTAAAATGACTGGATGCCTGCTATTGACAATAACAGATATGGTCTTTTCAGCATACTGTACATTTGATAATAAGTATGATACCGGTATAAACATATAATCATTGTAACATTAAGTGTATTTGGTAAGGCTTAACAACAGTACAATGATTATATGACATCTGTGTTTTGTTAGGAGGAAAGGCATGCTCGTAAACAACCTGCTGGCCTTCATCGGTGGAGCGCTGATGGGCATGTCCAAGCTGTGCCGCTCCTATGAGATGATGATTTTTGGACGCTTTGTGATTGGCGCTTACTGTGGTAAGAAGCAGGTTGCCCTCAGTCACTGTTGACGATAATTACACAGACAGAGATGTTACGATTGAGTGGCACGCGGTTAGGCTACAACTGTAGATTTGGAGATGCTGGTCTGTTAACGCATACCACTTGTTATAATGTCTTCTATACTGTATGTTCTGACATAGTTGAATTGAAACAGCAAATATGATTCAATATTCACACACACACACACACACACACACACACACACACACACACACACACACACACACACACACACACACACACACACACACACACACACACACACACACACACACACACACACACACACACACACACATACACACACGACCATAATTCATGAAATAGAAACTAATGTGTCCCTCACCACCAGACATATTTTCTTTCCAGGGTTGGCATCAGCTTTGACACCAATGTACGTGGGTGAGATTGCACCCACCAGTCTGCGAGGGGCCCTGGGCACCCTGCACCAGTTGGCTATAGTCATCGGCATTCTCATCGCACAGGTGCAATTTTACACTATGATGCCAATGGCACACTTTTTTTTACTCCACAGATACAGAAACAATGTATTTGTTCATGTACTTTAACAACAAGAAAAGCAATGACATCTTTATTACCCTGACTTCAGGATTTCATGGCAGGGTAGTGTAACCACTCCTGTGTGTGTGTGTGTGTGTGTGTGTGTGTGTGTGTGTGTGTGTGTGTGTGTGTGTGTGTGTGTGTGTGTGTGTGTGTGTGTGTGTGTGTGTGTGTGTGTGTGTGTGTGTGTGTGTGTGTGTGTGTGTGTGTGTGTGCGTGCGTGCGTGCGTGCGTGCGTGCGTGCGTGCGTGCGTGCGTGCGTGCGTGCGTGCGTGCGTGCGTGCGTGCGTGCGTGCGTGCGTGCGTGCGTGCGCGCGCGTGTGTGTGTGTGTATGTGTGATGTAACTTAACTTGAGAAGAGATGACTGGCTTTCCATGCAACATATTGGGAATGATCAGTAGGCTGCCCTGAAGATATTAACTTTTGGGTTGAAGAGGTAAAAGGCCAAGCTCACCATCATGGTCAAGGGCGCCCAGTCGCCCACTGCTCCTAATAGTTAGGATGAGTAAATGTAGAGGACAGATTTCACGTAATAATGTACAGTCACAAGCCAATACTTTTTTATATAATTTCAAATGCATTTAGTTATAGTTAGCTTTATGAACTAAATACAAATACATTGGACATAAAAAACAACAACATTGTAATACTAGTCATTAAGCTACTAATATAGACTGAAGTAATTAAAGCGGGTCATGTTTGCATGTTTGGATTTGTAACAGCTGAAATCAATATCAGTATTCTGATATTAACATGCGGGCCGCATTAAGTGAAGGTGGGCCGCCAGTTGCCCATGTATGTTCTACTACTCCATTAATTTCTTCATTAATGAGTGCCTACTGTGTGCTTTGGATCTTAGAGTCAGTGTGAATTTGAATGTGTGAATGAGTTAATTTTCCAGAGGTCCATAAGTTTGTAAATGTTCTACTGTTTGTAATCTCATCTCCATGCTCCTTCTCTTGCTCTGTAGATCCTTGGTCTGGAGTCTTTACTGGGCAGTGAAGACTTATGGCCCGTGCTGCTGGGGATAACAGTGATACCTACTGTGCTTCAGATGGCCCTCCTGCCCTTCTGCCCTGAGAGCCCAAGATTCCTCTACATTGTACGCGGTCAGGAGCACCAAGCCAAGAGGGGTGAGGGAACACATGTGTGTGTGTGACACTGAGACTTTTCCCCTATTTAAATGAAAACGGTGCATTGTCCTAGGACTCTGTATGACAATAAAGGGTCACACTCAGAAATCTCTGTTTACACAATTATAATTATTTCAACGATTCATAGGCTTTTCATCAATGTGAAGACCACACAGCTGAAAATGTTTTGTGGTATGGCATATGAATTATTAAACTAAGTAAACAGACTTTTCTGAATGCAACCCTTTCCTTACATATGTAAGTAGTAAGTACCGTTACTTTATTTTGACTTTGTTGAACTCTCCCTTGGTGCTACTGGGTAAATGATATACTGTACCTCCAAAAGTCTGCATGGTTAACATGTGAGACTAACTTTTTTTGAGACAAACTTTTGTTACGGCAGGCAAAAAGAGCAGCAGGCAGTCATACAGATTGAGAAGCAAGCCTATGTAACTACTGTATACCCATACATCTCGTTCTTTCCAATCACCTCCTCATCAGGCCTGCGGAGGCTGACAGGCAGGCTGGAGGTGGGAGACATGTTGGCAGAGATGAAGGAAGAGAAGAGGAGAATGGACATGGAGAGGAAGGTGTCCATCCTGGAACTGTTCCGTTCGCCACTATATCGTCAGCCCATCATGATCGCCATCATGCTGCAGCTCTCCCAGCAGCTGTCTGGGGTCAATGCTGTGAGTGCATAATACAGATTCTAGAAGATTGAATGTAAGAATTTAGATCAAAGAAAGGGGATCATCAAACAATCGGTGCAGTAGAGGCTAATCCTTTTCTCTCTCTCTCCTCAACAGATCTTCTACTATTCCACCAGTATCTTCATGAAGGCAGGAGTGCAGAGTCCAGTCTATGCCACCATTGGAGCAGGGGTTGTAAACTGTGCCTTCACTGTGGTCTCGGTTAGTAATCGATTCAACCAACCACCATACAGAACTATCACAAACCCATTATGCGTTACTGTATATGTTTCCTTTCTACTAAGAGACCCCAATTAATCACAGAAGAGTGTTCAGTTGTTTGTTGTGCCATCTATAGTGCTTCTATAAAGCAATACCTGACTTTATTACTGTTTAACAAAGTTATCAAAGGGCAAACAAAGATAACAAGGGGAATTGGTCACCCTTTCCTTGTCCCCCGTCTCTCTCATATTACTGCGACCAAATAGATTGTGTTTAGTTTGCCAGGGAAAGCTGGTGCTCTGACTGCACCTTCCATTTTACAAATATCACCCATAGTGTATGTTCACTGTCAAAACAGATGATCTGGTTTCATCAGATGTTGACTTGCTCTCATCCACAGTCATTGACAGGGCTGACACAGGACACACAAATGTCGACTGAACATCGTTTCTGACCTCTCTATCATCTGCTTGTGGTCATATCAACAGCTCTTCTTGGTAGAGAGGATGGGTCGGCGAACGCTACACATGCTGGGACTGGCTGGGATGTGCGGCTGTGCCATCATCATGACAATGGCTCTCGCCTTATTGGTCAGTCCCCAACAATTACATTTACAGTACTGATGAGGAACCTGATTTGTCTAAAGTATTTACAGTATATTTGCATAAAACCCTTTGTCCTACACTACAAATGGAGTATTCTATCATACATTTTATGATTAGACAGTCATTTTAGCTTATTTTCAAAACTTGGTGGTCATAGATTTCGTGGAAAACAGCCCTGCCTCTGAATTGTCTCTCTCTCTTCCCCACATGACAGGAGAGTGTCCCTTGGATGAGCTATATCAGCATGTTAGCCATCTTTGGCTTTGTAGGCTTCTTTGAGGTTGGACCAGGCCCCATCCCCTGGTTCTTTGTGGCCGAGCTCTTCTCTCAGGGTCCCAGGCCAGCTGCAATGGCTGTCGCTGGCTGTTCCAACTGGACCGCCAACTTCATTATCGGCATGGGCTTCCAATATATCGCTGTGAGTTCATGTTAGCCACAATATAGTGATTTTTTTAGCTCTACTTCAGGGGTGGGCAACTTTGACGGGCCACATTGCATATTACTCTTGTAGCAAAAAATTGCCGATCTACGCGTTTTGAGCTTGTAGATCAGCTATTCTTGCTATATTTGAATTGAAATCCTGAAATATTATTTTTTGCCATTTCATTTCTAAATTCTAATGCATTTAGTTATAGTTAACTTTCTGAACTAAATACATTGGATATAAAAAAAGACAATAACATTTTAATACTAGCAATTAGTTGAAATCAATAATATATCAATGTTCGGATATTAACCTGCGGGCCGCATTAAGTGATGGTGGGGGCCGCATGTGGGCCCATTTATGCTCTACTTCATATAGTCTGTGCTACAGCTTTTAAACATTCTGTATTTGTCCTTATTCCACACAGGACCTCCTTGGGCCTTACGTCTTCCTGCTCTTTGCAGGGCTCCTCCTCTTCTTCCTCATCTTCACCTTCTTCCGGGTGCCAGAGACGCGGGGGAAGACCTTTGACCAGATTTCATCAAACTTCCACATACGCTCACCAGGGGGAATGATGGACTTGGACATTGACATGGACATGGATAAGCCTAGCACGGAGCTAGACTACCTGGGGGAGGAGATTGTCAACTGAAAGCTGCCAGCTCAAACCACGGAAATAAGTCTTGAGAAAGAAATGGTACTGGGTACATGTCGTGGGGTGAACTGCACTGTATACGGACGGGCCTGATTCCAAACGTACTGTATGTTAAGTGCTGTCCAGGTGGAAGGGGATCCAAATTTGGATTTGTGTGTAGGGTTTTAACATGAGAATAAAAGTGTAAATATTTATTGAGCTTTGGGAAAGAAACAAGGAGTTAAGGCCGAGACAAACTTGAACAAGGAAGACGTGTGAACTTTTGAGGTATTAACCGCCAAGATGTACAGTATGTGAATAGACTGCATAATTGTATTCCATAGTTATGCACATTGCACACCAATGTACTGTATCAATGACAGATAGGGGTGGAGGAGAGTATTACTGCACTTTATCTTGAAAAGACATCCAAAGTTTCAAATATAGGTGAAAGTTAGCTACAGTAGTTGACTATGCATTTGCCCATCTTCAGTGAGGTAGGTGAATGCCATCAACTTAAAAATTGATTTTGAGAAACCCATTGCACAGCCTGCAGAGAAGCGTCTTTGAGGGCATTTTTTTTAATACCTTAATGTATATAGTGTGGTGTTTCGATTAAAAAGTTGGTGTAAGGATTAAAGGTAGGGTAAGTGATGTTTTTGTTAAAGGTTAAATCAGTATTATTTGGATATCATTTGTTCAGTAACAGGAGACTCCCTGTCTCTCCAGCTCTTTAACAGAAAATACATTTTCAGCCAATCAGGAGAAAGTAGCCATTTATCAGCTTCATTTTTAATGTTCCAGTTCCAATTGTCTCTGCTCATTTCTTTGTCATCACTTACAATTCCACTTGTTTAATCTGTATCCTGATTGACTGAACTGTCTATCCTGATGATAAAAGCTGTATCGCAACCTGAAAATGCATTGCAAAAAGCTGGAATCACGGAAACTCGTGTTACTAAACTCTAGCAATAAAGCGCCAAAGTCCTGATGTCACTCGCTCATCCCCTGGTTCATTGAAGTTTCTCTATGGAGAACATGGGGTCATCTTAAAATCGTCTAAGAATTGTGGTCCAAAAATAAATAACTGTCTCGGCGAAATTGTTGGGGAGGAGGCTCTGTATCGTTTGACAGTCAGATTTCATGTAGTCCGTTTCTAGCGAAAATGTAACTAATTCAGCAGCAGTAACAATAGCATTCTCAGTCAGTTGATTCTTCATAACCATGAGTGAAACGGCCAGGATTGGTTTATTTTTCAAATCCCCCTATGGGGATTACAATGCAAATAAAAAAAAGTACATGAACCAGTGGACTCTGTGCACTCTACCGATGCTCTGACTAAGAAAATCACTTACCCTACCTTTTAAGGCTTTTCTACCTACACCAAATGTGCTCACTGCTTTGTTTCATTGGCAATGGCAAAGTACTAGCATAAAAATCTATAATTTTTAATAGCTACCATTAACCCATTTTGGGCAGGAACCCCTTTGTTTTAAACAGTTATAATTTAGCTATTGAAAAATAGCAGATCTACAAGCTCCGAGTGGCACACTACGAGCTTGTAGGTCTATTTTTGAAAAATCGTGAAAATATTTATTTCAGCAAACTGGAGGATTTAGAAGATTTTTTTTTAATTTCGAGGTCATGCCTAAATGGGTTAAAATGTAGCTTGTGTAGATCTTTGTAATGCAAATTGCAAACCTTAGTTTGTGTTCCTGTCACCTATGTGTGCCGTTTGCTGTCTATTCTTTACGTGTGACTAATTTGTATTGAAATTGTTGAAAGATGACCTGTAATTTATATAAAGAGTGAATTCTGATTCTGATTCAGTAGTCATGCGTCTCAGTATTACGGACCACGTTATGGAAGCAAACTCTTACATGCAGGAAGAGGTTCAGTACAATTACAAGGTTTACTTACATGGGCACAAAACAAATCAAAACTCAGAATCACTGTCTTTGCACACAATTTATTATTTATCTTTATGTTAACATACATTGCACATAATCCCCTCCAAACAAGGCACGTAAAAAAATAAGACAAAATAAAACAAATACAAAAATAATTTACCTTTCATAGATTTATCCCACAGAGATAAAAATCTAACTGGGGATGTAATGGTTTAGAACTGAGTGGGGTGGCATGGAAATAAGGACTCCACAAATGCACCACCAATCTCTCACCTGCTTGGCTCCACATCAAACCCACGAAAAACAAAAAACAAATCTCGGCTGGTTCTTTTAGTCCACTGTCATGCCGAATAGGAGTCAAAGAAAAATGCTGAGGGGGGTTTATTGAACCGGGCTACCAAGCAGATTTTTTCCACTCATTTTAACATTTCTCTTCAAAGATGTAATTCAATTTCTAAATATACACATCCCCCACCCATATCTCACCCTCCCTCTCATGTCTAGACAAGATCAGGGGGCCATGGGGGTCAGGGGTGGTGGGTGGCAGGATGGGGAGTACAAGGGAGGGGAAAGCAGTGCGTGTTGTGAAATGGCCCCGTCCCCCAGATAATCTGCAGGACCTAAAAATACAGCACAAAAGGACACACGTCATTAAAAGACAGTGTAAACCAAAATGACCCTTTCTATAAATGAAGGGCTTAAGATGGGGCAAGTGATTTTCTTTGGTTAAGTGTTAAATAGCACTACATTCTGATCATTGCCATAGCTAGTGTCTTCAGTGACAGGATGTCTAGTCTAGCTCTTTAAACGGAAAATGCATTCTCAGGTCAGGATACCAAGTTTATCAAATCAGAACTTAGACGAGGATAAAGATAAACAAGTGAAATTCAAAGTGATGACACAATAAGCAGACAAACTATCGATATGAAAATGAAGCCGATAATGGATACGCTCTCCCGATAGCTGAGATTTTGCAACCCACCTGAAAATTACTTCCATTTATTGAAGAGCTGGACAGACAGGGATACTCCCGTTACTGAACAAACACTATGGCAATGATTACAATCACAATATATAGCTTTAACCCATTAAACCTTTGACATATTTCACTTATCGTACCTTTAATAAAGAAAAATCCTCTTCTCTACATTTATAGAATGTGACTCTTAACTGGTATGATTCTCCCATAAGCTTCTTTCTAGAAAGACTAAATTATGCGTGTAAAAAGTCTGTGATATGGCACCTACAATGCAAAAGGTGCAACCATACATCATGTTTGACCCAGGGTTGCACTCGTTTAACATGTCTCACCTCTTTCAAAGGGTCATGCAATACCCATGTCACACTGTGGATGCAGGGACTGTCGTGGCAGGCGCCTGCTGCAAGGAGAGGAAATAATGTGTCAAACATTATACATGAGTTAAACCCAAACTGGCATGTGGGTAGAATGCTAATAAAACATCTTACCTCAGGTGATGTTACCTCAGGCGTTTTTACCTCAGGCGATTTTGGTGATTTAGGAGAGGCCTTTGGCGATTTTGATGCAGATTTGGCGTTAGCTGGCTTTGAGGTCTGAGGTGGAGTGCTGGGCTCTGAGGCAGGCTTCTGAGGAGAGGTGCTGGGCTCTGAGGCAGGCTTCTGAGGAGAGGCATCAGTCTCGGAGGCAGGCTTCTCTACCCCGTTCTAGAGAAGGGGGGGGGGGGGGGGGGGAGGTAATTAATTTCTCAAAGACATCTGAATTTAATTGAAGTTCATTTTCATAGCCATGTACAATTCTGAAACAAAGCTGGCAACTTAGTGGCGTTTTATTTTCATGTGCATGACGTTTCATCTCAAATTGCATTTTGTGTTGGGATTCCAGTCACCCACACACACACACACACACTCAAACCAGTCCCCCCCCTAGCACGAAAATGGCACATCAGTGAGCTTTTCAGCTTGAACCTTACTCAAATTATGAATTTAGGATATGCATGCCCACTATGCATGCTTATATTTTTTATAATTAGTGACATCTGTCCCAATTGCTATGAACACTTACTTTAGAGACAGATGATTCAGAAGCCCTTTGTCTGCGGCGGCTAAACTGTCGGCGGGGCTTCTGATCTGGCCCCTCAGAGTCTCCGTTGGGTTTCTGGCCAACAGGGGCATCTTCCTGAACTTCCTGCTTGACCACGACCTCCTCCTCTCCCTGGGTTTCCCCCAGGGAGGTTTCCAGCTGGGAGGTTTCCAGCTGGGAGGTCTCCGTCTCCGATTGCTGCTTGAATTGAGGTCTGGGTCGGAACGGCCTGTGGACCAAAAAAGGAACAGCAAAGGGCATGAGGGATTCTTCAGTGTTTGACTCATTGGGACAATGATTAAGAAAAATAAAAACTTGTGGATACATGGAACGCTGATGAGATTATTCACCTGCGGTATGGAGGTCTGAATCTGCGCCGTGGTGGCCTCTGCTGGTCACCTCCTTGATCCGTCTTCGGTTCTCCAGCCTCACCCTGGCACACACAGATCAGACCTCACAGCAGTGTACCACAAAATATACACTAAAGATTGCACAGGACATCAGGTAGACACATTTCTGTCTTGGGTCTCAAGCTGAAAGGTTTGGTAATTTGATATGGCATATTTGTCATAAATCAAAATTTGTTGTGCAATAGTGTTCCGAGACTCAAAGCAAATTGAAGAAATCTGCAGGTTGAAATCGACTTTAAAATCCCATGCGTGATTGAAAAACAGACTTAATACTGGTCTCATGGTCGCAGCTAACGCATTTCCTGTAGGCGGTAAACAGGCAGGTCTTCTTCTACTACATTGAATGGTAGAGTGACTGATGTTAGTCTGCTCAAACGTTACTCTTTTACCTGCTTTTTACCAACACTAACTTGCCCAGAACATCAGGATGAACCTGTGTAGTTATGGCTGCTCCAACAGTAGTGACAACAGTCAACTTACCCAATCATTCCGTTTTATGAACACAAGGCTGCTGTACTTTATACCTCATACTAAGCATTTAAAGTATGAGGTATAAAGTACAGCAGCCTTGTGTTCAATGTTCATACAACAGAAAGATTTGGTAAGACTGACGTTATGAATCTTTCAGGACCTTTCACTGCTTCGTCTCAACCATTACTCTATGGCTCTGGTCTTAGCCACTGCAGTGTATTTTTTGACATTCCGTTTCTCTTCAAAGTTGAATGTTGCCACCGTTTGAGCAGCCATAAACTACACAGGTTCAACCCGATGTTCTGGGCATCTTTGTAAAGTTAGGGTTAGCAAAAAGCAGGTAAAAGAGCAACATTTTAGCCGACGAACACAAGTCACTTTTCCATTCACTGTAGTAGAAGAGGTAGCCGTTTACACCGCATCTGTCGGCTCCACCTACAGGAAATACGTTAGCTGCAACCATGAGAACCGTTTCTGAACGTGTCTATATGCCTGCCTGCCTCTACTTTTGAGCCGCTCGTCACCTCTTGCACTTCCTGTCTGGGTCTACGAGGTCTGCGGCGCCGCTGCACAGGTTGTGCGCCCTCACTCTCAACGCCGCCCTCCGAGGCAGAACCCTGGCCGTCACCCTGTGCATCCTGATCGCCCTCGGGTCGGGGGACACGGGGGAAGAAGCGGCGACGGAATCTGCGTTTATTGGGTGCATAGCGGCTGCCTTTGACAGGGACCCCGCCTGGACCCGTCACATTGGCCGCTTCCGAGCCCTGTAGGAATGAGGGAGGGATTCGGAGAAGAGGTGCAAACAGTAAATTGAACTAATCAAGTTAATTGATGATTTAAATTAATTTTGGGGAAAAAAGACAAAATTAATATTGGGTTTAATTCTCCTTACCTTGCTGGCTTCTATAACGTCAAACTCCACGACCTCCCCATCTCCCACACTGCGCAGGAATTTCCTAGGATTGTTTTTCTTGATAGCGGTCTGAGGGAACAGATTACCTGCATCAGCTGAAAACATCAAGCTATACAAAAACATATTTTGGACACCGAAAACCACCCACCTGATGGACAAACACGTCTTCTTTGGTGTCATTTCTATGGGGGGGATAAAACAGCCATTATTGGCAAACTCATAAATATAACATCTATGTCAACATGCTTCAGGTTGACATAGATTGAGTCATTTCACTTTAAAAACTCTTCTGGTGTCATTTTAACATGTACTCAGGCTTGTGTGTGCAGTGCACCAAATACAGTTTTGTTTAAGCAGCTTGATATAGCCTACATTATGTGATATAAACCCAAAGCAATGACAATCCCATCCCTTTAGAAATGTACAGATACGGCCTATATACTCTTATCTGGGGACCCCCCAAAATAATTTGGGGATCCCGATCCGTCTGGGAACCACTTGCATTAGGACAATATCAGCAGAAACAGGGTGGTGTGTTTTATTTCAACGAGTCCACGGTTAAACATAGTTTGAAGTTAGATGGCATGTCTAATCTCTGATAAAATGAAAAATATCCAAATATTTAAAAACTGCCTGGGTGCACACAAATGTGGTAGCAACTCATAGATCATTAAACCAGTCCAATCAAAAGGGAACATTGTACCTGTTTATGAAGCCATATCCATTACGCACATTGAACCATTTCACTGTGCCCTGGACCAAGGTGGCTGAAACCAAGAAATTACAACTGTTAACATAGTTTTACATTTACAAGGGAGACATGGCAATAAAACGGTAAGAAAATAAGGTACATTCTTTTCCAGTGTAGTTTATCAAGCACTGCAGATGTGTCCACTGTGTAAATGATTAAACCCTGTAACTCACTACTAGGTCAAGAGGGAGGTTTACAGAACCTTCATGAGTCAGAGTTGCATTTATCGTCCTCATCTTTAGTTAAAGTCAGAAGCACTGATTCAGCAGTTTCAGTAAGCTTCTACAAATTTACACGCAAAGCATTTGGGATTTAGATAGAGACGACCTTATTGTGTAAACTAACTAACGTGCATTTTGCTTTATGCGTAATAATCAACGGAAGCATTGGATCGTAAAACATTTCCAGATTGGGAAATGACTGGCACCTGTGCGTTCATCTGCCTTCCACGTGAACACGTGACTGTAGATACAAGCAATTAATCTAGGTCCCCATTTCCAAACTGGTAACCTACATTCACTTCCAAATCGAAAATAAATGTGCTTTTTCCTTTCTTGCAGTCTTTGTTGTGCCCTGTTGTAGCTACTTAAAAAAAAAAACACGCGGTGTCGGTGGCAATCAAAACGAAAAAAGTGCGATCACATAGTCAAAGTCTCCCATCTTCCCCTGCACAAACGACCAAATGTTTTATGCAGTCAACTACTTTGAGCTTTAATTAAGTGTGTATTTAACAGAATCATTGACAGGTTGTCCCCATGCCCATAAATGTGGGACACGTGTAGGTAGGCTGGTCAGTAAACGGAACTAACTTCAGTAACTTGAGTTCTAATCAAACTGGGTAACCCTAAAAATAACCTAATAAATTACTATCCTGAAAGTCTACCGAGGTCCACTCGACAGCTAAGGCATAATAACCTAAATAAATATGATCTTTTGCTTTCTAAATGTCTGAACACTTCCCTTCAATCACGCACCTATAATCTTTCTCTCAGACTCCGGCTGTGGTAGGTCTTCCTCCACTTCCACTGGGGCCGATGGTGGGTCGCTCTGCGCTTCGGTGTCTGTCATACTCTCTGGGATACACTTTAAACTTTGGTGTTCCCCTTCTTTCCAAACGACTTCTATCCGCAGCCGCTAGTTTTATCCCGACATCCTCCAGGCTGCTGCCTTGTAAGCCGCGCCCTCATTGGTTTCCCAATAGACGTGGAATCTAATTGGTTGTTGAGGATGGATGATGCTGGATCGGATCCTGGCGAGGGTAAATATAATCCTGACTGATTAGGCCACGGACCCCCCCATTTGATCAGATTTGTTGTAATCTCTGGTTGTCTACCCTAATCTACACTGTCAAATCCTCAGTTTTAATTGAACTGTGGGAGTGTACAAATGGAACAGGGTCAGTGCTTCTCCTCAAGGAGGGGTCCACCAGGGACCCCAGCCAGGGGTCCTTGGAGGGGTCCAGGGTGTCCCCAGCAAAATTAGTAACAGTTTAATTTCACAATTATTTCAGTGACTATCTAGACATTAGCCCAATTACGGAATTTAATATAAGAAGTAAAGTCCAGGACAGGACTTCCTCCCATAAACAATAGACGTGTACATGAATGGCAGTTAGCTATAATAAATACATAAATAAAGACAAATTTCATAACAATACATATAACACAATAAGACACATATGGACATCACAATGAATGGACAGAGAAATACGGATTCCACTGGAAGGCAATTAAGCTCTTTCAAATGATTACATTTTAACATCTTTATTGACATTGAAACATATAACATACATTAATTTTTTATCATTTTGACTAATTTGTGTTCTAATCATTAGAGCACAAATTAATCAAGCTACAGCTTGTTTCCACTGATCTATTAGTTCTACACCCAAGCCTTAATATTTCTTTCATGCTGGGCTGGTCTAGGCCAAAGTTTATAGAATACAGACTGTACATTCTGTAAATGTATAGTTACAAAATACACACACACACACACACACACACACACACACACACACACACACACACACACACACACACACACACACACACACATACACACACTATACACAATCAATGTATTCGATAACACTCTTGCATCTATGTGTTTTGCCGTCCCATGTTCTGCTACTGTAATGATGGATACTGGCTCATGAGGCCGCCAGTTCCTTGCCAGATTAGTCAGCACTCAGCACAACAAACACCCAAAGCTGCCACATGAGTCTGACTCTGAGCTGACTTTATTGCATCCGATCAGGCCCTGACTCACCGTTGCCCATCTTTCACCCCTATCTACACCTCGTAGTACACCATTCAGGCGCCATAGTAGATTAGTCATGGATTGGACGTGGTACTCCAGTTTCAGTGGCATAAAATTAACCAAGCAGCTCTGTGAACTGCCAAGTTGTAGGGGGACCGTGTGTGTACGCCCTGTACGGCCACTGCATCTCTTGACAGAAAATAGTCTTAAGATGAAATGAGTTAAACGAGGTGCACACCAATAGAAGAACATGCCTTCACAGGCCATTTACAGCTTTCACAGAGAGTGCCTCCACCAAAGCTCAACAACAATGAAACAGAAAGGGAGTGTTCACTACAACCACAGTCTCGCAGTGGAGAGGGTCACTTATATCATGGTGTTGTGGAGACAACATACAACAACATCAATGACAAAAACCATTCTCTAACTCAAAGTACGATTAACACAACAATAAAACAATACATGTGCAGGGTGCGAAATGCTGGAAATCCTTTGCTGCTACAATATGTTTAAATCCATAATAAACCCAACTATAAAGATGCATATGCAGGCCTAAATGTGCAGGAAGCGTGCATCACAGCACACTGCAACAATAATGGAACCTGTACTGTAAATTACATGCCTATAGATAAAGCCAGATGATTTCAAACAATTGATGCAAAATTACTTTGGGGATCAGGCGCCGGCCACGATCATTAGGTCACACAAAGATATGTGACACAGATGTTTGTCATCTCTCTAGAATTCAAGGGAACCCTGCTCATGCGCAGTATGAAGTTGATCTCACGGGTATTTGGAGAGGCTGGATGAGAGGGGGGAGTACAGGCTATACACAGTGGGAGACAGAGAGAGTGAGAGAGAGGAGTAAGAAAGAGGAGTGTAAGCTACTACAGAGGTGGTGAGAGGAATGTAGGCTACATAGAGTTGTAGAGAGAGAGAGAGAGGATTGTAGTCTACATCCAGTGGGAGAGAGAGAAGAGTGTAGGCTACATGCAGTGGTAGAGAGTGTAGGCTACAGTGCAGAGGTCGAGTGTAGGCTACAGTGGTAGAAATTCAAGTGTGGGGCTGTGGGCTACAGAGAGCCGTGGAGTCTAGGCTACAGACAGTGACCCCACTGTCTGTGGTCCTGACCATCCTGGACAGGTTCTTTTTGGGGCAGGTGTCTAAGCCTGTGCAGTGTGCACTAAATGGAAGCAGAGAGAGAAGGAGGAGAGTGTAAATGACTGGGATGGAAGAAGAATAAGGACGGGAGCTGGACTAATAGAAGAGGAGAAAGGCTCGACGTTGCGAGGCACCGCAGGCAGTGGCAGACCCTGTCCACAGGAAGCACAGAGTGAAAAGAAAGGGAGCACGGAGCGCTTGCCGCTTGGCTTAGAGTTCCACTAGGAAAGGAAACGCATCCTCACAGAGGGTAGGTCTACAATACCAAAACATCCAGCAGACGGGGCGTGTTTGCGCGTGAGCAGAGGCTATGTTGTGCAATGTGCACATGTCTGTCCAAGAGCCATGTGTGTAGCAGCCACGTTATATATTCATAATAAACTGTATTCGAACTGTATTCGCATGTGGATACGGGAAGCTGCACGTCATGGGTATCAGGATATGTGGGCACCAAGGAAGAGTGGGCACCTCAGTGTTCCAAAATGTAAACAAATAATTTATTTGGAAAATGTAATGTATACTTTACATTATTATTTTATTTTAATAAAGGTATTTTAACATACTTTTACTTTGTCCAATCCCAGATGTCCCTAGTGCCCACCCTATCCTGTGTATCCCATGGACCAGAGTCTTCCAGGCTCTGCCATGGACGCATTATTTAGGCCGCACTCACTGTACCCCGTCCCCAACACTGTGGACACACACCACCCGCCTGCCCCACATATTATTTTTTAATGACAACTTTACTTTGTCAAGTGATTCAAACAAGCATGCAACTGTAGCCTGATAGTCCTATCTGAATTTACAGTTATAACTATATAGGCCTACTGTGGATTAAGTGCCATAAGACAGTTGCTTAGGATAACTGTTGTGATGATTCACTGTTGGTGCAATGTACAACATAGTGAGCTTTAAAAGCTATCTATGTTGTTTGACTGAACATAATATTACATGCCCTGTAGACAGTCTGACACTGACTGCACAATTATCAGTACAGTCAATTATCAATTACTGGTAAAGTATTCAATCAATCTGAAAACTGAAATCCCAAAGGGGATCAATACAAGTCTGTGTGTTGTTATTGACAACTGGTGGCCTGATTGCATCAAGCAGACCTACTTTATAGGATACGCAACATTGTCAATTGTGTCATTCTCTCATGATATGTTATTATTTCACTGATGTCTATAGTTTTCTTTCCTAAAGTTCACCCATGGGCTACAATTATTCCCTCATGACAAAACCTGACCTGCATAGAAGTTACCACGGATACGAGAAGTCCGCCACAGCGAGGTCACAGCGATGTCTATAAAGATCAGAGCCTAGATAGATTAAGAGAGATTAAGATTTGACATTGGTGAAGATTACTTACTTACTTACTTGCTTAAATTAGTTACTTACGCCACTAACTTCTATCCTCAAGAATTGCTATTCTGTCCGTGCTTACCACGAGCAATTCTCGGCTCCACAGATCAGATATTAGGAACCTCGGTTATGTCCTCACTTTTTTTTCCTATACATTTTTATCCCACGATTTTGCAACCCATTTTTTCACCCATTGTCAATTATCTAATGTAATCCTGGGAGCTACACTTCCTCTTATCTGCCAACCTGGGGGGTTGGACTGACCTCATGCTTCATTCTATGCATGAGGAGTCCAAGCTGCTTATTTTCACCTGACAGGGGAGGTTTCCATGTTCTCACTGAGCATCAATATCTTGCGACCTCTTCAGCAGGTATGGCAGATGCAGAGCTGGACTTCCAGACCTTTCCCATGCAGTGCTCTGCCCTGCGCAAAAACGGATTTGTAGTCCTGAAAGGATTTGTAGTCCTGAAAGGCCGACCCTGCAAGATTGTCGAGATGTCCACTTCAAAGACTGGCAAGCACGGTCATGCCAAGGTAAGCCTATAAGCTAAGAATTGTGGGAGTTGACTTGGAAATACAAAAGGTGAGATAATTATGGCGATTTGTTGTTGTTCTGAAACAGCATGTGCAAACTCAGCACAACTAGTTTTCAGTATTTAGGGTTAGGGTGTCTGGCATGCTCAGCACTTCTCAGAAGCTTAGGTATAAAGTTTATAAACAGACATGGGCGTAACTATGCAATACTGAGAAAATACCAATCTGTCCCCTCAGAAATACACAATAGAAGTACACAATATGTTAAATATATCCTCCTTCTATGAACTAGAGGAGGGAGAATGTGACCTATATTAGTTCGTATTGTCTACATTGTTGTGTTATGTGTGCGTGAACCCATAATGGACAAATGACCAAGTCAGTTTACACACATATATGGCAGCACAGTTGGCCAATAAGACATAGATTACACAGACGATCTTGTCCTTTGTGCTTGCAGGTCCACATGGTGGGTATTGACATATTCTCTGGTAAGAAGCATGAGGATATCTGTCCTTCCACTCACAATATGGATGTCCCCAACATCAAGAGGATGGATTATCAGGTGAGTCCTGGGACCTGGGACAGTCCTGGAGGGAGGGGGGCGGGGGGGTTAAATTTACCACATGAAGTAGCGGACCATGTATAGATCCCTGGGGGACCTAAGTTTGTAGGGTTTACATTTTTTAAACTAAGTGCACATACCTACATTCTTCCCGGTGGAAAAGGGTTTACACGTTTTTCATCCCACAGACGGTTCATTCTACATTTGTAATCTAATTTTACAGTATATGCTGGTGTTTATAGACAAGACTATACTATTTGATGTATTTAAAGTACTGATGACAAAACTGGCAATCAAACCAGTACGATGTGCATCCTCTCCCCTCCTACACCCCTTCCATTCTTCATCATATTTCTCCTCTGTCCTGCCCTCTCATCCCTCATGCTGGAGCCTCTCTGTGTTTCTCTAGCTGATTGGGATTCAAGGTGGCTATCTGACCCTGCTCCAGGACTCTGGTGAGTTGAGAGAGGACCTGAAGCTTCCAGATGGAGACCTGGGCAAAGAGATTGAGAGCAAGCATGAAGCTGGAGAGGAGATGCTGGTCAGTATTGTCTGTCACCTGCTGTGATTGTGATCTGAAATATGTAATTGTTGTTTATAGAAGACAAGCTTATTTAGCTGCAAAGGAACCAAAATATAGCTTAAAAGTTTCAACGGTTCGCAAAATGGCTGTATTTTATCAGCCAACTCCTTCCCCACACTGTAGGGAAATCAAGGCATGGCATAATCACCCAGGCAGCTCTTCATTGACAGTAATGAATTCATTAAAGTAATATTTATCAAACACTATTCCCATCGTCTTTGTGATAAGGCTATGGGTAAACCTGGCCCTATGGGTAAACTTTGGCCTGGCTGCATCAGACACGCTGGCCCTCAGATGGCTACCCATGACAAATGAGGGTGATAAAAATCTATATTTATGGATTTCACAACTGTATACAGACTGTATGTTGTTTGGCATGCGCACAACCATTTATTTGTGATATTATGTAGTGGGATTTTGTGGTCTATCTATGGATTAAACCCCGACCAAGACATGGGGCAAATCAGCAGCACAATGGAAGGAACAGATAAACCATTTAAATCCTATATGGAGCGTAACAGTGGCCTGTTTGGCAAATTGGCACCGGCGCTGTAGTCAGTCAGAAGTAACAATCCCTTGTTCATCCTTTGTTTTCTACATAGATATTTTAAAGTGGGCTCTGAATCCAGAAAAGGTTGGGAACTGCTGTCCTATGGAGAAAATTAAGGGATTTCTTTTAAAGCTCTAAATCCAAACTGCTACGCTCTATACTTCATTGACCCTCACCTTTTTTCCCTCAACACCAAATCTCTTTAGCCGATCTACAAGCTCACAAAGCTTGCAAATTGTTTGCCCCAGAACAGGGATGCTATACGATACTTTCATATGTTTAATATTCAGGGTCACACCAATCTAACATCAGGCTCATTCAGACTCACTCAACCACCATGTTGGTTTCTGACATGTCCTCCTTTCAGATTACAGTCCTACATGCGATGGAAGAGGAGACAGCAATTGCCATCAAAGCCTTAGGTAAATAAAGCACTGCAGGTAAATAACGAGTGCTTTGGCAGTACCGAAACCTATAGCTGTCCCTTCACCCTGCCAACCGCCTGACTCAAGCCTGCCTGAAGAAAGGTGGCTGGCTGTGTGTGTGTGCGCGCGCGCGCATGGATGTATGTATGTTATGTATGTTATCACATGACACCAGAATGTGCCATGCTGGTTCAGTGTGTGTGTGTGTATAATATGTATGTGCTGTTCAACAGTGGACCAAGGGGAAGGCAACTGTGGTCACCAAGAGGAAAGTCTGTTACCATGGTGTTTAAACCCTCTTTTACGTTTGACTTACTATGTTACAAAGTAACATTGCCCATGTAAAATGTTCAGAAATATATAATGCATTTGCACTAATTCCTTTTTGTTATCCATCAAAACATGTTTTTGCACATTCTCCCATAGCAAAACTGACATTTTTTGGCAATCACTATTGCTAGTACAATATGTATTTTTATTATTGTGTAAAGCCAAGATCATAACCTTCCTATTTTACAGGATAAATGGTAATTCATGATGAACCTGTACTGAGCAAATGTCTGGATTGTGTAGCTAAATGTATTTCTTAGAAGACTTTATTTTACAGCCTGATCAATTCTGCGTCACTGAGTACTGACTTCTGCAACACAAAGCAATGTAGCATTATTACTGTCATTACAACTTTGGGTCAGGCATCTCCATGCACTTTCTTACCTGAAAACTCTGAATAAAGTTCTAGTTTGCGGTAGTGTAACTTTTATTCTTGTAAAGCCTCAACTCTAGAATTACATTATTTATATTCAGTTTTGGATCATTCAGTGGGTGATTCATTTTCAAAATTGTGGGCATAGAAATGCACCATGTCCCATCACATACCAGGTTTGCTTTGAGTGTGCTCTATGTGGCATTTTCTTGTGAGTTGTTTCAGAGTGACTGGCCCTAGTTTAATATTGTTGCGCATCTTCATCACCTGAAAGCTACATTAAGCGGTTATAAGGATAGTGTATTGTATACAGATCTAGTGTTTTTTTCTGTCCTGAAGTAGGGTTGAAGATTTATAAAGAAACTCAATTTCCAGCTTGTGTTGGATATCTGAACCACTGTGTAGAACAGTGGTTCTTAAAGTGGGGTCCGGGGATCCCCAAGGGGTCCTTGAGGGAGTTCCAGGGGGTCCCGAGCTAAATGATAGTTTGGAACCAAATGGACCCTTATGGGTCTGTAACTCTGAGAGTGTACCTAACGGGTCCATTTGTACACTCGGAGTTAAATTAACATTGATTTTACAATATGAATTGGGGTCTCAGAGATAGAAATGCCATTAAATGGGGGTCCGTAGCCGAATTCATGTCAAACTGGAGATCCTTGAAATTACATGGGTTGAGAATCACTGCTAAAGCCGTACAGATCTTCTCTTCTCGTCCCTGGCATATCTCTTCAAATGGGGGTCCACGGGCTAATTAGTGTGAATTTGGGGGTCCTTGACATAAAAACGTTTGGGAACCACTGGTGTAGAACACAAAGGTTTCTCTTCATTCACAGATTACGTCTCTAAAGGTTCTAAAGAACCTCTTCTCCTTTTCTTACATTTGTGGTCTGTGGACCTTACAGGGCCTACCTACAGAACAGGTTGAAGATATGACTGGATAATATGACATCATCTTTTACTTTGTATTGGGATCCAGTACCAGTAGGATTGGGAAAAGTCATGGCATTTTGGTGTCCTTCCTTTTTGGGTACATACAAATCACAGATTGATTTCCCGGCCAGAATTAAAGATAATACACATTGTTGGAAAGGTTGTGTGATTTTGTTGTTTGTTTACTTAATATTTTAAGAGCATAGATAGAAATAACAAGAAAGAATTATTTAATTAACAAAACAAAAACAGTCACAGGATAAATTGCCTTTATATCATGAGTTAACATCCAGCTTTGTGAGGGCTAAGGCCAGGGCTTTAACCCATCTTTAACCCAGATAACCCATCAATTTCACAGTAATTAAAATAAAAATTACAATAGATCAGCAATAATATCTTAGATTCAAACTAACAATGTGTGTACAATGAGACAAGTTTAATTAAAAGATGTAACATTTTCAAACCAAACACATGGCATATCCTTTTTAATTTATATAAACTGAAGCTGGATGTTGAAGCACAGATGTGAAAGGTAGAGAAGAAGCCAGGAGATTTCTGGCCACAACAAAGCCCAAAGAGAACATACAATACTTTACAAGAGACAAAGCTTAACAACCAGTAATTTGGGGCTATTCTTTTCAAACTGTGAAACAACAACAACAACATCTGAAGAAGTTGTTTCTGTTATTAAACCAAGTGATTCCCTGGATATTTTAGTGAGACAATGAAATCTCAGCGATCACCATGATGTTAGCTTACTCTGTGGGGTGTAACCCTGCTCACTTGCCATGGTGATAGAATCTCTGTCCACTCTGGGCATGGGGCAGAAAGGCATGGCGAGGTGCTGCTTGAGGAGAGCTCTGGAACTGGGCCTGGAAACACAGTTGCGGAAAATGTTACGCAATGTTACAGAAGGCAAAATGGAACTAAAGACATTAAAGTGGTGATCAGAATCAACTTTATTGTCACATCACAGGTTGACAGGTGTAAAACAGTGCGTGCCATTTGTTTTGTGCAAGATCCATCGTTGTCTTTCCCAGAAGAAGTAAACGGGGCCAGGGGAAAGAGAGAGGTGTTGCGTAACCATTGTCATAAACCAGCATGTAGCAAGTGCCTATTTACATTTGCGTGTGCCATTTTAACGTATAATTTGCCACTGACCGTATTGGGTGGCCATTTTGCTGTTAAGGTCGTACTCAAGGCAAGCGATTGTGATAGAGGCTTGTGTATTTCTCAAGGGGTTACCTTGGACGTAGGAATCTGGATTTCCATTGAGGGGAGTAGGCCAGAAGCAAAGGCATGGAGGGCTTGGGGATGCATGGGTCTCAAGGCACCCTGAAAGAACATCATGAATAGGGCTTTAGACTTGGATGGAACGATGACACTGATGCCAACTCCAAGCTGCCATTAGCTCCGATTAAATATTGAGCTCCCAAAGCATTTGGAGCTCATGTTTATATTACTCTAGGTATGGATGTGTTTATGTTACTCTAGGTATGGATGTGTTTATATTACTCTAGGTATGGATGTGTTTATGTTACAACTACAGCTCAGAAAATAAATGGCATCCAGTGGACACCTAGGACATATTTAGATGACCTTGACTTCGCTGATGACCTGGCCCTTCTTCCACACCCAACCTCAAATGCAGGAGAAGACAAACATAGTCTCAGCCATCTCAACACGCCTTGGCCTCACCATTCAGAGAGGAAAGAGAAAGGTCCTCAAAATGAACACGGACAGTGTTACCCCATCGTGCTAGAAGGTGAAGCACTAGAGGAGGTGGAGAGCTTCACCTATCTGGGCAGTATTGTCGATAAACTGGGC
The DNA here is from genome assembly GCF_951216825.1 of Electrona antarctica. Taxonomy (NCBI): domain Eukaryota; kingdom Metazoa; phylum Chordata; class Actinopteri; order Myctophiformes; family Myctophidae; genus Electrona; species Electrona antarctica. The sequence goes on from NC_136802.1 coordinate 18,941,130, forward strand.
TGGACAGATGCTGACGTGAAAGTTCAGATTGGCAAGGAAAGAGCAGCTTTCTGTCAGCTGAAGAATGTGTGGGGATCCTCAGATCTGCCCATAAACACCAAGATCAGGATCTTTAATTCCATGGTGAAGCCTGTTCTGCTGTATGGAGCAGAAACTTTGAGAACTGTTAACATCATGAAGAAAATCCAACACCTGCCTTAGAAGAATACTCCAAATCCGCTGGCCTAACACAATCAGTAACTGGCAGCAGGAAGAAATCCTCCAAAAACGATGGGGATGGATTGGCCACACGCTTCGCAAGCCTGCATCTAATATCACAAGATATGCCCTGTTCTGGGGAAAAGGAAGAGGGGCAGCCCAAGAAACACCTGGCGGCGTGACCTGGGTGCAGATGTGAAGAGATCTGGCCACACATGGGGACAGCTGGAGATACTGTCCCAGACCAGGAACGGGATGCCTGGAAACCACTTTTCCGTGGCCTATGCCCAAACTTGGGCTAGAGCAACTAATGGGTATGTTAACCTCCCCTAGACACCAACTATTAAGGTCCAACAAATATTTGAAAGTAGATTTTTAATTACTTTTTGTATATAGTAAAAAATAAATAAAAAGGGGACTTAATATTTGACTTCTTACAGAAGCCTGAAAGTGATAACATGTCCCCCTAGACTTTCCACTGCATGACTAGGAGGATTAAGTGGGAGTGTGGGACTACTCCAAATTTCAACTGGTTTCGGGGACTTACGGCATCAGTGAAGCCTGACTGTTGGTTGGCATGCTCCAACTGCTTCTGGAGTGGTATTCCCGCTCCTGTGATGAATCCTATTAGGGGAAATGTTACAAAGGAAATGGATCTAATAAAACAACCTCTTTAATATAATAACTCCAACGTTTTATGACAGTATTACTCTGGTTAGATATCCTAACTATATACAATTATTAAATTCTTGTCATGAAAAATCACACCCGTGTGAAGTGAGGGGCACTCTTATTATCGTACATCATGACGTAACATGTCGATTTGATTGTCCACATATGAAGTACATTCTCCATTCATTGTCAATGAGAATTGAATCTTTGTGTAGGACAAAAATACAGAAATGTATGTGTAAGACGGGGGGGGGGGGGGGGGCTGAACAGACCTGGCTGGGAGGTGAAGTGGCCATGGACAGGATAGCCAGTCTGCTGGTGGGGAAGGTACTGCATGGCCTGAAATGCAGATGCACCACCTGTGGGAGGAAGAGATTACAGCCATATTTCACTAAATTAATCATGCTGCAATGTGACCAATCTAATGACTGAGCTCTGGATCTGTGCACACTGCACGTCCCGATAGTTCCGCTATTGGTTTCCTGTTGTCGCTCACAGACGTTAAACACATGATGCGTGTAAGACATACCTCTGATCTGAGAGCTGCTCGCGAAGCTGACAGGCACAGAGGGTCCGGCGGCATATGTGGAGGGATGCTGGCTCTGGGATACACCATAGGGCTCATGAACCCCCTGACTTCCGCTGAACTGCCCGTGCTCTGCCGAACTTGTGCTGAAACCCTGTGTCTGGTAATGACGCCCCTGGAGAAGAGTGCAAGAAGTGGAAACGGTTGGATACACACTGCTCCAACAGCATAGGCTTTAGTTTAGACTAGAGGTCTTCGGGAAAGCCAGAGATCCGAACCGAACCGGAGCCGGTTCCAATCACAAGAAGTGACTCCCGGAGTCCCGGGGATGTTCGGAGCAGCTCTTGTATGTCTCGGACTTCGGGTAATGACTAAAACCTGAGTGGACCCGGCGATTGGCCGCCACAGCTGTCAATCACCCCCGCCCCCCAATTTTCACGGATATTGTTGACGCAATAACAACATGACTGTCAATAGCTTTGTACTCGCAGAGCGGCCAGTCTGCCTGTCTCTTTAAGAGCATCTGCTGAGATTGAGCACAAAATTACCTCTCAGCTGTTAACGTTTCTGTTTTTCATGTCTTGTTTCCATTGTGGTCCTCTGTATAATATCGGAATCGGTCATAATCTGTATCAGCAAATATGACCCTGCAAATAATCGGAGATCGGTCATAATTTCATAATCGTGCACCTCATTTTTTGGTACGGGTTGGTAAAATTGGACCTGTGAAGACCTCTACTTTAGACATGTGTGGCACTCACCGGGAGGACAGGGGTTTGGAACAGCTGTTTGCTGCGCTCTCCCATCAGTGCACCAGGTCTGTTGTGGTTGACTGGACTGCCTGAGGAAAGAAAGAGAAACATTGAGAGACTAACAAAAATCATATAGCTGAGATGATGAAATATGTTTAAGGGGAAAAGAGCAATGTGATTTTAGGTTTACTAAATAAAAACATAAACTCGAGAACCCTTTACTTTGCATGGTGATGAGGTGCTGTCCCGCGTGCATAGGTAGACTGGGTTGGTAGCTGGAAGACGTCAATGTTGTGATATCGCTGGATAAAGATGTTAACGGATAGAACCTTTCAGTGAGTTACAACCTGGTATCATTATAACGCCACAGCATTGTCATTGCACTGATGTAATAAATGTGTTCAGTACCTCTGCTCCTTTCTTCGTCTTTTCTCCTCCTCGTGGAGGACTTTCTTTAACTGTAGGAAGAGCTGATGTTTCTCCTCTTGGAGTCCCTGCAGCTTCTCCCCCATTTTCATCACCTGAAGGAGAGGTGACGGACCACCACAACGAGACAGTGTAATTCATGCTAGAGAAACACATTGGCCCTCATTTATCAATCAATGGAGTGTACAAACCAGCTTATTTTTTTATCCCAGGAATGATCTTATGCTCACGTCCAAGTGGGATTTATCAAGCGATCCTACAGTATATGTAACGCCCTGGATTCGAACTCGGGAAGTCCAATATCTTAACCACTAGACCAAAGGGATATCCCTATGGACAGGGGGAGATATTAAACGTTTGAGACCATCAGGTCGAGGCTCTGAGCCACACTGCTACATATATACACAGCCAATCCTAGCGTACATTTGGTTTGAGCTTTGATAAATCTCACTGCTGAAACTGACCGTCATTTAAACTACATTCCCTTAAATATTCTCGAAACACCCTGATCTTACGAAATGAAGAACTGGAATACGACCAAAGAACGTATGGAAAGCCAATGATAAATAGTTTCCCCTGCCCACCTTGCTGCCTGTCACGATCGCAAATGAATAACACCAATCACATCGTCATGATTTGTAATATGTTTGGGTTTTAGTTTAACTCCCAAGCAGCAGCGTGCACCGATAGTGGAGACACGCACAATCTTCAGTTTTGCAAAATAAAGGAGTAGCGTCCTCCCGGTTCCGGCTGGTGTGTGGTGGGATGGTTACCTCTGATCTCCCACCGTGGTTTGCATGTATGCACTCATGTGTCTTAACAGAGCCAGTATAGAACTGTTTAAATGGCGGAATGACTAAGCGTCTAACTTGTATTGTAAATTTGTAACATGTATTGTAAACATGTTATATTGTTTTTAATTGCTTGTACACTTGGAAATATCCTACCAATTTCATGACACATGACCGTCGATGTATGCCTTTACAATTTATTTATTAGTTTTAGAGCTACCGGTGGTCTGGTATACATTTTTGGAGTGGATACAATACATATGTTTGGATGCCTGTCAGATGGTCAGACAATGCTGCTCTGCATGCCTACGATGGAACAGGTGCAGCCAAGCCTACACGCTACACGCGCTCAGACCTGGCGTGAGATTTGATCGGGTCGTACGTTCAAGTCAAAGTCAAGATGGAATGATAATTGTAGACAATTGCAGTCATCTTGTCATACACCCATTATTTAGTCTAGACGACTTTGATAAATGAGGGCCATTGGTTGCTAGAAAGAAAACTAAACACACAGAAAGCTAAAGTTGTAGTAGTGCACTCTGTAGTGAGCTATATTAATACCTATAAGGCAAAACTGCAGTTCTACCATTGCACACCAACGTGGTATTTAGCATTAAACGTATTATGTTGTCTCGTGTGAAAAGACAATAATTCTGGTGTACATGTCTCCCCATGTTGTCTCGTGTGAAAAGACAATAATCCTGGTGTACATGTCTCCCCATGTTGTCTTGTGTGAAAAGACAATAATCCTGGTGTACATGTCTCCCCATGTTGTCTCGTGTGAAAAGACAATAATCCTGGTGTACATGTCTCCCCATGTTGTCTCGTGTGAAAAGACAATAACCCTGGTGTACAACATGTCTCCCCAACCTGTTCTTTAGTTTCATCCAAAGACATCCTCTCCTCTATTTCTTTCGTCCTCTTCCTTTCTTCTTCCTCCTTCATTTTCTGCTCCATCATTTTATCCACCTCTTCCTCCTCTGAGAATGGAGTCATATAGTGACATTATTATACGATCCATATATCTGTCAACCACATTTGTGCGTGCACTACATTCTCTCTAATTTCTCCTTGGCAACCCTGGGCCTGAAGGGAACCCACCTTGTCTCTTGCGCTCCCTCTCCCTCATGATGTGCTTGTGGAGGGCTCTTGCCATCGCGTTGGACAGCTTGGGTCTCTCCAGAAGAGCAGGCATGGTGACAGGCAGTGGAGGTGCCAGCTTATGTGACGAGACAGAGAAATACGCGTGTGATAATAAACGAGGCAGATAGGTGCCAAAGAAAGAGAGGCGTCGCTTTGTAAATTAAAACTTGAGTGAGAAAGCGCTAACAACGCAGATCTCAATCCGGGCCCGCTACAGGCTAACGTGAACCTTTATGTTAACAGTTATTGCTAACGTTCACTGGTAGTGTTTCATTGTGTAAACGTTAACCGAGTAAATGGTACAACATTCTGTTGGTAAGGCGGGTGTTCTTCTGGTTAACGATCATATTGAGATTTAAAAATAAATAAAAAAATAGCTAGCTAACGGGCTAACGCTAACTATGGCGGTGTAAAAATTAAAAACGGTTATCTTACTTTCATTCGTTTAAGTGAGTCGTGTGATAAGAACCTATCATCCACGCTCTGTCTTCACTTTGTTTTTCTCTGTGGGAATTCAGCCAAATAAAATCACAAAGTCCCTCAAATGCGTAAACATAACAGATCCACCATGTATGTAAACCATAGATGTAAACACAGCCGCCCGAGTGAAAATACTGCACTTCTTCCGGTGTTAAAAGATGATTTCCGGTTTTCCTTCCAATGGAATTATGGAATTTGTAGTTTCCATCCACTGGCCCTGCCAATCGCAATTGAATGGGTCTTAACTACACGTTTGCATTGAATTATTGGGATATTAATGCATGTGTATACCGAATTAATATTTAGGCAAACATTACAAAATGGAGAAGAAAAAACAAGTAGGGTGGGCAAGCTCACTCTGATCAGATAAGGCTGTATGTGCATTGTGCAGTCATGATTAGACTTAGAAGGCTGAACCAAGTTACAGATTCAGACTGTGTAGCTCTTCTAGATGAACAGTAGTCACAGGGTTGCAAAAACACCTTTTTGGTCACTTTGGCTTTATTTGAAACCAGTACTTTGATGAATTGAAAATGGTGGGCCCTATTGTAAACAAGTGTAATGCTTTATGGTGTCGTCCACTCACAGTTAACAGTTGTTGTATTGAGTTGTACTTGAAATGTACTGTAATTCTGCAAAACTGTTAATAAATCAATCAATACCATTAAATCGGTCAATTCCAATCATCCAGTACCCTTAACATGCACCTAAACCTTACTATTCTCAGTGCGGACTAATATGAAATATTCCTGAATTTGTTGTATCCTCACCTTTCAGAGCTGCTATGGAAAACGCTTTATAAGATGTTACCTTGCAATTACATGCAATCAGAATCGGTCTTCTAAATTTGTACATTTCAAATGTAGTGCACGTGCATTTTGGAAATGTTTCTGATCAATTACAATATATACTGTAAGTAAAGCATGAATTTATTACCCACGTTTTCCATAGCATTTTTTTTGTTTAGAGTAATTCGAGACTACTGCGATTGTTCGCCACAACTCAATGCTCAAATGAGTGTTGCGTGCTCAAAATGGCAGATCTACAAGCTAACATGTTGCATCTGCTATTTTTCCTCCGGAGATTTTGCGGTGCAGTTTGAAAGCATGCCTCCCCTATGATGCCATGGGGTTCAAAAAAGACAGGAAGAATATTTGGCTTTTATCACATTTTATCATGTATGGTCATGAGTGGAGAGAAAGAGCCAGTAATGCAGCTTTATACCGGGTTCATATATTTTCTTTAAAAAAAAAAAAAGAAAAACATAAAAAAGAGAAAATTGCACTCAGCTTTACGACACCTTTAGAAATGAAGCCATCTAAAATTAACAATAATTAACAACGATAATCATAATAGCATTCAAAGTAATCATCTTGAACCACTGAAAGCAGAAACAAAGGGAAGGGTGATTGTTTAGTCTGAATTATATTATACTACTCCACTCAAAGATCAGCAAGGCAGGAAACTAACTTGGTTAAAGTGAACAAGTTAACTTTAGAGACTCCTGTATTGCAGTTGGTTACCTGCCAAAGTTGCTGATAGACAAATTTAGCAGCCACAGACAAAATTTACCTGCCTTTGGCTGGTGGCTACTGTTAATTTTCCACTCTGATCAGATGCAGTCCAACCTCAAACCTGCCATGTCTGAACCAAACTATATATTAAAAAACTGAACACCAAACCAAGCCAAAAAAGATATAAACAATAAAATAAAAACCCCAAATTACATTCGCATACTTTGTCTTGTATCCCTTGCCTTTAAGAGAAGTACAATGGTCTAATTTAAACCCATTTTTCAAGGTCTTTTTTCCCTTGTCTTTTAAAGTGAGATCAATACTCTACACAATCACATACACAAAACAAAAACTGGCCGCTTAACCCTCAACCAAAGACCCTAGTGAAAAGAAAACTGGAGGAAACTGGAGGAAAATACAATTCAGACCGCATAAGAATAATAAGATGCAAATAATTGAGAGGGGGGGAGGGGGCTGTTGGTGAAAGTGCATTTGACATTTACTCTGGGAACTCTAGGCTGCTGAGCTGGATTTTAATATTTCAATAAATGGTTGTGGGGGTGAATGGGTGAGGGGAGGGTGATGACAAGATCACATTTCCCTTTGGCTGTCCCCATACACGCTCTCATCACTGTAGGCAATGTAGAGGAAAAAGTCCTCTTCGTGGTGTTCCTGGGACACAGAAAGACACACAGTTTTAAACAACTGCAAAATGTTTGGTTTTGGCATAAAAATGTGCTTTAACATTTATCACAGAAATAGATTAGAATAATCCTACCTGGTACAACAGCCCCATAGTAGCGGAGGTGGGTGGAATGACGTTGTTTACAAAGAAGAACAGAGCATCCTCAGCTCGCAAGTGAATTCTTTTCCGGATGAGGAAGTAAAACTGGCCCACTATCAATGAGAATGAGGGGATCATTTTAACAATTATGACAATATCTCAAGAGTGTTGACACATTTACCATCTAATAATGAATCTGGGTGGTTCCCTTACCTGTAAGGTCAGAGGGGACAAGGTATTTCTTCTTGTCCAGATCTCCTATTCTTGCTTTGGGGGCTTTCTCCACAATTACCTAAGGGGGAAGAAAATAACACTTTATAGTTAGGAGAGAGAGTGAGAGACACACACACACACTTTATAGTTAGGAGAGAAACACACACACACACACACACACTTTATAGTTAGGAGAGAGAGACACACTTTATAGTTAGGAGAGAGACGCACACACTTTATAGTTAGGAGAGAGACACACACTTTATAGTTAGGTCAGACCACACACACACACACACACACACACACATGGAATGGAAACAGACTGGTTGACTACTGATGCACTACTACCCAGTAGGGAAGTGTAAATTGGTGGGCGGGGGAAGGGTCCAAGTGAAACAAAATCTACAAAACCCAAGATAAAGAAATGCGGTTCAGTCTCTGGTTCAACCAAGGAGGTCTTACCCTCAATATATAATTATCTCTGCTAGGCCGAGGTCAGGGACAGAGATTATATTTTTCCTGTGCGTGTCTGTATTTGAGAATCTCAAGTGAATCTCACAAACCAAACCAGTGGAACTTGCAAGTCTTCAAGATTCACTACACCACTAAGATACCATCTACCTGTCAAAATACTTCCTTGATGTCAATGAACTGAACAAAGTCAGAACACCAGAGGGAGATCCACAAACCAGCGTATGATTTTTCTAAACTAAACTGATGATTTCCTTTTTTTGCATATAAGTTGTATATCTGTACGCCTTTAAATGTTCTGAATGATGAAGTGAAAATGGAGAACAAGTTTTTTTTAAAGATTTGTTTTTTTGCTTTTCTACCTTTATTGATAGTATCGAGTGAAGATGGACAGGAAAGAGGGAGAGAGAGTCATACAGCAAAGGTAGTCATGAACGGGACTGTGCCTGGACCAGTTGGCCAGCGACGTTAAGAGTACAGTACTGAGTACAGTATTGCATCACAGGAGTCAGGAACCCGGGATAGTGACATGATTGTATCCTTCCTCAATTTAGACAGTTAGTCTATGGATGCAGGATATTTGCATCACTGCATCGTACAAACTGTTAATAAAATGTTCAATCAATCAGCGTTAACAAAATGTGTGCATGCTATGCTACCAGTAGTCCAAAGAAGTCACAACACCGCCCCTGCCCAGAATTATGTCCTTCATTGTCTGATCAACTTTAGAATTCAACAAATTGAAGGGCCTCAATGCAACACAGACAAAAACTATTTCACTTAGACCCTAGTATGCCACAAATACATCAAATGCCACTGACAACTGACGACAAGCATGATTTTATTTTTCAATCTCTACCAAATTAGGTACATGTGATCTCCAATCATGTGAGAATGAGCCAGCGTTAAACAGCTATTTGATATTCTGTCTGCAATTGGCTTGAGTGGAGGGGCCAATTTCTTATCCCTAAAGCCATGTATTATGTATAATGTAATGCAATGTGCGATAACCAATCAATGAATCCCACATTAGAATAGCAGGTTATGGCCCGGGGGCTCTGATGAGTACACCCCCAAACTAGCTTTCATTTTTTTCTACTCATAAGGGGTATTATTACCACAAATGTTAAAAGTTGAAAGTCATAGATATATATCTCCCCTGCAACTTACGCACAACATACACATACACGCCTGGGTAGTTATGTGCTCTGCAGAACTATCCTTTCTAATTTATACTGTAGGGAAATGCAGCATAATGTCTTACGAGTATGATATGACACTGAAAAAATATTACTAGGTAACTAGTAGAAGTATTACCAGCTAGTACAACAGCTAGTACAATGCAACAACAAAAACAACAGACGCCAGATATCAGACATGGCTAATGAAACCAACCAAGCACTTAGCTATGACGTCAGATAAAGTAACCATTTAAAAAATGGCCACATTGACAACCGACACCCAATGGTTTAATTACTGTATAAGGGGTTAAAATACCACCTGAGGCCAGTGCAACGTAAACAACACCTATTTTAGGGTCCACTGCCGATACAATTTCAAGATGTAGGCCGTCGTATACATTTAGCCCACTCACCGTCTATCTACATTCTACATGATTTATCAGCATTTCGCCGTGTTGTTGTACACGTTCGTCTGTGGTACCGTGTTGACATAAGTAATATTTGGTTATTTATCGGGCGATGTTTAAGAAAAAAACAAACATTCCAGAAGAGTAGTAAATTAATGTAATCTTACAGCTGATTTGTGTTGCAGCAGCAGGCCCTGTGTATGTTTACCAGAGGTAGTTGTTTTCTAACAAACTTGACGCTTATGCCCAGCGGATGTTGCAATCACACTGTCAACCAGAGATTGAGAAAACTAATGTTGACACAACACAAGGTTGCCAATAATAATAATACCATAGCAAATGTACATAATGTAGTAATCTAACGGTGTTTCGTCATTTCTTAGTCGATTGTGGAAAACGTCGCAACTTCAAAAATAAAACTGCGGTCATAACATAGGCCTTATACTTTGCAGCAAGGCAGAAAAGGCGTATTTTCAAATGAAAAACGTGTCGATGTCACGTTTATATGACGGAAATTCATCATTTTTGTCGAGTGAAACCATACTCTGGTGCAGTTTAGCCGAACAAGCAGTTCGTAGTTCGCTAGCTAGTATGCTAACGTTTTGCTACTTACTGGAACCCTATCGGGATACTTCTTCCTTATTTTCTCGCCCTCGGACCGTCTCTTTTCAAAGGGATGCTCCTCTTTGTATTGAAACTTCATTGTTAGAGAGAGATAAATGGCAGACAAGAAAGTTGGTCTCTCTGAGCCTTGCGATTTAGATAAATAACTGAGCTGCGATTGAAAGCCTTGATAGTAGGGAAACACGACACACAAACAAACGTTGCTAAGAGTTAGCAGCAGCTTCAGCTGTTTTCCTATTGCGTCTGCGGCGGAGGGATACAATAACAACATGACGTAGGAAAAGGATAAATCCCTGCGTTTTGTGCGGAATACAATGGGTTGCTAATCAATAGTAACCGTTTACTCCATAATTGAGTTGTGTTTCGTGTCTTGGGCGACGTTTGTACGCGTTCACTGTTGCGGCTTGTGTCATTTGGTCCTATTTTATTTTGATCAACCCCTGCGCCGTGAGACGCAGAGAGAGCTGTGAAGCGGCGTCCTTGTCATATGACCGAGGCCCTGCAGTAACACAGGCGCCTAATAGAAACAGAAACCTTAACACATGAGGCAGTAGGGATGGTGACAGAAAGTGTGGCATGGCCTGTGTGTGGAAAGGACTGTGTAGTGTAGTAGTACACTGGTTCTCAAACTTTTTCATGTCAAGGACCCCCAAATGGACACTTATTGCCCGCGGACCCCCATTTGAAAAGACATGCCAGTCAGGGACCTCTATGAGAGAAGATTTGGGTGATTCTCAACCATTTTAGTTTCAAGGACCCCCAGTTTGACATTCATTAGGCTACGGAACCCCATTTAATGGCATTTCTATCTCTGGGACCCCAATTTATATAGTAAAATCCATGTTAATTTAACTCTGAAAGTGTGCAAATGGCCTGTTAGGGTCCATTTGGTTTGGTTCCATTTATGCACTCAGAGTTACAGACCCATAAGGGTCCATTTGGTTCCTATCTCATTTAGCTGGGGACCCCCTGGAACTCCCTCAAGGACCCCTGGGGCTGGGGGTCCCCGGACCCCACATTGAGAACCACTCGTGTAGTGTGTTCACATAATTATTTGTTATTCCCATAGTAAAGTCAACTACTTTCATCCAGTTTTTCAGGAACTACCCCTCATTTTAAGTGGTGCAACCACTTCCTTAAGTGACTATGTGTGTGGCTGGCTGGGTGGGTGGGTGGGAGCACGGAAACAGCATGGTTGTTTTTCACCACCTGTGCGCAACCTAACGCACACACAAACACATATTAACTGTATGGTGATTTCGGGTGTGCCAGTATAGTAGTGACAGTACAGTAGAGGGTACAGTAGAGGGACCCCCACACGGTAACTCTGTCATTTCTCAACCGTTTCGGATGCGGGGCGGCTCGCCGGAATCGGGCCGGCACCCTGGGTGCGTTCCTGTGGGTCTGGAACCCCCCCCCCCCCCCCCCGGGGACCCCCACAAAGAGTTGCACCACTTACTTCACACGGGTGGGTGGGTGGGTGGGAGATCGGAAACAGCATGGTTGTTTTTCACCACCTGTGCGCAACCTAACGCACACACAAACACATATTAACTGTATGGTGATTTCGGGTGTGCCAGTATAGTAGTGACAGTACAGTAGAGGGTACAGTAGAGGGACCCCCACACGGTAACTCTGTCATTTCTCAACCGTTTCCGATGCGGGGCGGCTCGCCGGAATCGGGCCGGCACCCTGGGTGCGTTCCTGTGGGTCTGGAACCCCCCCCCCCCGGGGACCCCCACAAAGAGTTGCACCACTTACTTCACACGGGTGGGTGGGTGGGTGGGAGCACGGAAACAGCATGGTTGTTTTTCACCACCTGTGCGCAACCTAACGCACACACAAACACATATTAACTGTATATATGGTGATTTCGGGTGTGCCAGTATAGTACAGTGACAGTACAGTAGAGGGACCCCCACACGCTAACTCTGTCATTTCTCAACCGTTTCGGATGCGGGGCGGCTCGCCGGAATCGGGCCGGCACCCTGGGTGCGTTCATGTGGGTCTGGAACCCCCCCCCCCCCGGGGACCCCCACAAAGAGTTGCACCACTTACTTCACACGGGTGTGATTTTTATAATCTATGGCCCTGACTGACACAGCAGGGCGACAACTAGGACTGACAGGGTTCAAGAGTAACATGTTGTCATTGTCACCCAAGACAGTTTTTTGCTAAACACATCTGTTAATACTCTTACAGATTTTGTCCAAACCTCACACGGTATACATTTACATTATCTCTGCAGTCCTGATACAGCTTTATATTTCAGAAAAGAAGTGGGTGACAGGTTGGCCTGTCACCCACAGGTGACAGGCCGCGTGTTTCTTCTTATTTTGGACGGCGGTACCGAGGGTCCCGAAAGAGGCTAGGGCTGCACCTGTAAGCGGAAAGAGTTGGGCGGGAGGGGTAGGGCAAAGGCTCTCCGTCCTCCCTGTGGGGGCTCCTCACTGGCAGGTGAGCCAGTAGTAGGATATAACAGCAGTGACAACACACAAATGTGTGTGGGGAGGAATCTTGGCATAACTAAAGGGACTGATTTTTTTTTATGGTCTAACTGCTGCTCCCAATGTACGAGTTCAAGACTACATTTTTTAAACTTGCCATCCAATAATTGTATTGATTTACATTTGTTGCTTTAAAAAAAAAAAAAAATGTAACCAGGCCGTTTCATAAGCATGCAATGCTTTAGACTGAATGACATTACATGAATACAATTTGACTAATAACAAATCATGACAGAGTGGGGTTAGAACAAAACTGATCACCGCATTGAACAGTACAGTAGTCCTCTCAAATTTGCTACACCTAGCAGGAGCATACATACATATACATGGACCATAGACATGGACAAAGCTACAACATATGGTATAGTGTAATTGACTTTCCTACCACATGAAGGCAGCAGAAATGTTTGATTTAAAACCATAACATAATCAACAGCAGTTTTCAAACCAGTGAAATTGGTTAAATCACAGGCCCAAGAATAAATGGCACTTATAAAGCACATGGAAACAGGAAAAAAAATAAGCCAGGTAAGAATTGGTCGATACTGACAAGTGTTTTATTAGTAACACAGACCTGGAGACAGAGCCAATAAGAAGCCACTGTGAGCCTTAACAAGACTGACATTGTTCAGAAGGCATTGAAAGATGGGGTCAGACAGTTGAACCAATGTAGTTAGGGGGAGGCAGGTTTAAAAAAAAAAAAAAAGCAACAAAGATGGACAGGAGAGAAATTAAGTGCAAGTCCTATTATTTGAAATTAGGATGGTATTGAACAGTGAGAGGGGAAAGCAAGATTTTGTCATGGCCCAGATGCAATAATATTGATGCAATATATTATGGTAACTGACAATTTCACATTGTCTTCATGAACCCCAACCCCCTCTCTCACACGTGCACACACACACACACAGTCTCACACACAGTCACACACACACAGTCACACACACACAGTCACACACACACATCCTATTCAGTCCAGTCTACACTATAGAGTCCCACACAAGGAGCTTAGGGGAAAGAGTGACTGTGGTTAAAAAAACAAAAAATGAGAAAAAATGTTTCAGGCTGCTCAGGTATTTATTCCAGAAAGATGTCTGTGGATGGTATACAGCAAGCAAAATTCATCACATACATTTATCCATTCTTGTGAAAAAAAAAAAAAAGTACCTCAGGAATTCACTTGAGACCCAATAAATTGATGTTGTGGGCGTGGATTCATCTAAAAAGGGGTCGTCTTTATAATATTTTCCACTGGCTCTGTGACGTTTAAGAAGAGTAAAATGAGGGGTTGTCATCTGCTGAAGTGCAATGTCCGAGATGACAAGGAGTTAAGAGCAAATAATACCATAATTGTCTGTTGCCTTTGCTGATCCTGCCCCCACCCCCCCTCCACAATCATCAAAAAAGTTTTAAAAGACTAACAACGCAGCAAGCTTACTCTGACTCATGTACACAACTGCACCTCCATACGCGCACACAGTCAGTATCAGGAGCTGTAAGGCAGAGAGGCTCCATTTTGTTTTTGGGGGAAAAAATGTACAAATAAAGAATCAGAGAAAAAGAAACAAAAGGGGAAGAAAAAAAAACCAGCTGGCTCCCCCTCCCCAGTAGTTTGTGGGCTCTGGTGATCCCATACTGTTCATCCCGTTAGGCAGTCACCCCAACCCTCTGCTCCTCAGTAGCCATCTGACAGAGGCAGGCTGCTAGAGGGCTAGTGGCTCAGCAGTGTGGGAATGGAGGGCAGGACGGAAGCCGGCAGAGTGGGAGTGGCAAGTCACCTAGCCACGCCCCTCCCAATTCAGCCAATCACCAAAGCCGGTGCTGGTGGAGGTTTCGACTGAGGACGGAACGGACATCAGCAGTGAACCTAAGAGAGAGAGAGACAGTAGTTGTTGGCGACAGCCTCAAATCAACTGCTATAGTCTAAAACCATGATTACAGCATGAAGAGTATAAACTATTAGAGCTACTATCCATGGCACAAAAAAAAAACATCACCACATTTTTGTCCGCCATGCCAGACGGCCTAAGACCAGAGACTGTTTTCTGTTCTGTCTGTTTATGAACAGTAATCACCGACACAATTGGACTCATCAGCGTGAACAGTGGTGTCATGCTCGTAGAACGCAGTACCACGCCGTGGTGGCAGTAATTTGTTGACGTGCACGCGCAGGGACGGTGCAGTGAGTGCACGCTAGAACGCGTCCCCCTAGATTCAAGAGAAGACTCACCAACCTCGCGTCACCAGACTTTCCAAGACGCACCAAGTACCCAGTGGTCTAGGTTTACTGGCGTCCACCCCCTCCCCACTATTTTCACACCGTGTCAAGTACCGTGCCGAATTCAAATGGATACTACTTAACAGCTTTAACTGTTTACCTGAGCGCACGTAGCCTATACGGTAAGCATGCATACTTACAGCAGTAGGCTATGGCTCCAGTAGGCTATACTGCTGCTGTGTGGTGTTCAGCACACAAGAAGAATACCTCCTCCTCCATCAAACAGATTCATTTGTGATTCGTCCAAAGCAAACTTTTGTTTCGCTAGTGTGCAGTAAATATGTTTGTCTGACTATTTTAAGTCTACTTTTGTGTTTGTGTGTCTAAAACTCTCACACTATTTAACAATAGGCTTAGGCTATGCAGCCGTTGTGTGCATGCCGCGATGCACGCGCGTGCACGTGCGTGTGACGTTCCGTGGTACCAGTAACATTTTTTACCATGACACCACTGAGCGTGAAACTTCCCAGAATACCCAGATTTTTCATATCAGCCTCATGGTGGCGCTGGAACATCCCACGTCACGTTATCCACTAACTCTTGAATCATAGGTCATACAATACATATGTGAGTTTCCCTCAATTCCATGAATCATGACTGTTCTCCCCATATAGTTGTGTTTGTTAACAGACTACATTTTCCACTATTTTGAGTTTTCTTCAAAACATACTTTTTACTACTACACCTACAACTTCTTACAAATCTGTACACATTAGCCATGCGATCAAGATGTATCCGTCTATATTTTCCATATTAATTTCCAATTAGCTATGGCTGACTTAAGTTCCAACATTTGCAGGCCTTGGGTAGGAAAACTAGCCTGCAGGAGACGTGCGCACCAAGGAGTGCACTTTTCTACTTTGACATGTATTGTAGTAGGACCAACAATGTTGCACAAAACAACGATGTAAAGGGATGTTAATTCTAGGTGCGATAAAATCATTCATCACTTTACCAATGTCATGATGCTTCTTACCTTAGTGCATCTAGCATAGGCAGCAAGTTAAGAAGTGCTGTGTCACTAGGGTCGCTGAACCAGGATTTGATGGGTATTGCATTGTCTGGAGAGCACAAACACCAGCGGTCAGAAAAAAAATTAGAACTAGATCAAAGGAAATGACAATGATGTGACAACATCAAGAAGGACAAGTGTGTTAGGAAGTGTGGTGTGCAGTGTTAGGAATCAGATGCAATGAGAGGTCAAAAATGACAATACTGTACATGCCTTATATTAAATATGAATTTTCTTCTCTACTTGATTGTGCGCCGTGTCTCACATGTGCTGTAACGTGTTGTGAGCTTGTAGATCAGCAATGTTTGGATTGTGACACCAGTGGCGGGGCGGCAGTGGTTCAGGGGTAGAGTGGCCGGATGGAACAGTGAGGTTCCCAGTTCGATCCCGGGCTCCCCCAGAGTTAGTGTCAAAGTGTCCTTGTGCAAGACACTAAAAACCCCTAATTGCTCCTGATGTGCAGGTTGGTGCTTTGCATGGTTTCCTCTGCCATAGGTGGATGAATGTGTGTGTGAATGGGTGAATGTAATGCACAATGTGAAGTGCCTTGGATAAAGGCGCTATAGAGCGTTGCAGTCCCGCCCCCTTTGATGACGACGACCGGCCCGGAAAATAATTCATTCATATTTCCCCTAGACGTTTCAAAACCTTTTAAGCCTCGGACAAAGCCAACTCTTGTTGTGACAAATCATGTCAATAATCACAACGTTTTGGGCCAATCGAATAATTAGAAAGAAGAAAAAAAGGGCAGGGTACAACTCTTTTTACCAGCTGCTGTGCAAGCACAGCTGGTCTATTTTCCCGGCATGGCTTTCACGCCCACTTGCTGTAGTAGCGACCCATCTTTCTCATTGGCTGCCGTACGAGCTATCGTCCTGATTGGCTGCCTCGTCTCTAGGCAACCAGACACTTTTTGCCTCTAGCCGACCTTTCAGCCAATGGGATAGCATTGCAGCCAGCAACAACCCACTAGTTCTTATCACGCCGCATGCCAATGTGATTTGACCAAGGGATTCTAAGGTCAACTTTCAAGTACAACACGTAAGCTAACCCAGGTAAAGTAATGCGAAGCCGACACGTATGTGTGTGTGCGCGGCTGCGCGCGTGTGCAGCTGGTATCTTTCTAATTATTTGATCGGCCCAAAACATTGTGTTTATTGTCATGATTTGTCACAAGAGTTGGCTTTGTCCAAGGCTTAAATGTCTTTAAATAAATACTTGAAATGTCTATGGGAAAAATGAATGGTCAATTCTCTTCCGGACCTGTAGTTGTCATGAAAGGGGGCGGGACTGCAACACTATATAAATGCACCATTTGCCAGTGCACAACAAAGTCTAAATCACCCTAAAGTGAACACGCAGTCCTACCTGGATGGCTGCGATAAGCTCCAGGTGAATTGTCCAGGATAACAATACTGGCGAGGTCGTCGTGTACTACGGACAGGTCTTTAATATAACTACCTAGATCCAATGTACAATGCTGCAAAAACAGAAATGAGGCAAAGGGGAAGTTAATTAAATTCCCACAAATGACATATTTTAGACTTAATACAAATATAAAAGCATTCAAATGAAATGGGAATTGATAAGAGTTTAATGATACCAATGTCATTAGGGATTCTGCTTATTGGCCCGAGTTCTTTATTAATTCCCTTGTTTTTGGATCACCTTTCAGTATGGCTTTTTAGCCGTTTTATTATCTCATAGTTTGAACACAGCATAGATAAACAGAAGATAAAGGTATACATGTCTGCCTAGTAATATTTTAACATTTGAACAAAATAAATTACACTTTTATATTTAATTACAATTAAATATCCCACCATTGATAAAAGTAAACTCTCATTCCTAGGTCACAGACAGTATCAATCATAATGTCTTAACAGTTGCAGATTTGAGACGAAGATCCATTTAAGTCTATAATTTATCCCTTTATCCCCTCCCCCAAAAGTCCCATGTGTCCTGAACCCTTATCCATAATTTATAAATTATAGATAATTAGTATGAACTTAAATGGTTCTTTGTCTCAAAATGTCTTAACCCATTTAGGCCTGACCTCGACATTTATAAAATGTCTTCTAAATCCTGACAGTTTTTCTGTCAGGATTTGCGCCACATTTTCACCGAGTGGCGCGCTACGAGCTTATAGGTCTGCTATTTTTCAATAGCTAAATTATAACATAATGTTTAAAACACCAAAAGGGGTTCCCACCCAGAATGGGTTAATGTCTCAAACGCCTGGCTAGACATATACAGTATTATATAGAGTAGGCGTAGTATACCTGTCTGTAATATCTGCGTCTCAGGATGTTCCTGTTGTTGTCCAGCTTGTCTGCCACTGCTGAGCCGTAGATCTCCATACTGGCCGTAAACACTACCAGCTCATACCACTGGCTTACCTGCACGCACACACAAGTAGTTTAGAATTGATGTGTATAGGTCCAAGTCAAAACATAAAAGACCATTTAGTCTAGAGGATTTTATTGTTTCAGTGGCATTTCTGCTCTTATGATAAATACAGGCCTCGAGCCAGAATTAAATGAATGATGTGTGTTAAATGGTGTGGACCTTGAGTGTTTCAATCAAACTTACCACTTCTAAAAAGAAATCAACATGTGGCCTTTTGTGGACGAAGAATCTAACTGGGTGCTTATCAATGACAACCTGCAGGGGAGAGGAAACAAAAGGACATTCTTAAATAAAATGTGTATGATTTTAAGCTTCTTTTTGTTTTGTGTATGTGGAATGTTTGTCTTTTATAGCTGCAACGTGGGTGACTCGACTGTAACCCAAGCCAAAGTGGGACAATAAAGTTCATCTTGATTCAAAATAAAATACAGAGAATTTTCAGATTCATATTTGTTCTTTGCTTTCTTTGTGTTGTCCTGGGTGTAGAGAACAAAAAGTCACATCCAATTAGCCCTTCGCTAAGTCCCTCCCCAACCCGTCCTTCTCCAATAGGCACGTTAGCAAGAGAGGAGACATGGCAAGCTGTCCTTCTCACCCATTGAGATGCATGGTAAATGACAGGATTTCTCCATAAAAATAATCAATCGTTTCAGTAGCAAGAGTTTCAAAATGTCTTCTAAATCTAGTCAACCAGGCTATTCACTGGACAAATGTGCATGATATTATTTCAATAAACTAGAAATACGAAATGTTAGACAGTATGCAACTCAATCAACTTACTACCGTCTGACAGGAGTTTATGTAATGCACGGAAGACTACGCTGATTAGTATTGTTTTGTTGCCATCACCTGGGTGGGTGAGTCGTGTAACATTTCCGACCTTAAGCTGTGCATATGTTCAACAACACAGCCATGCAAAATAAGTAAATAACACAGACAGCTATGAGGTGACGAAAGCTTGCCATTCTCAGCAACGGTTGCTAAACTATTTGGATTGGCATTGGACAGTCGCTTTTGGGGGTGGGGGTTAGCCAAGGGCTAATTATTTGTGTAAACGTTGTCACTTCTTTTAATGCAAAGTTAGCGAGTACCTTGAGGATGAAGTCTGGCGGTGTTCCTGGCCTCACTGTGGGCCTGACGACACCATCATGGTGAGAGTGGATCAGTGTTTCATCCAGATCCAGAACCAGGATCTTCCTCTTCACTGCATCTGGAGGGGAACACAGTACACACACATTAAAAATCACATTTGTGTGAAGTGAGGGGCGCTCTTATCATCATACATCATCACATTCCTTGCTCAGCCAATCAAATCACATTCCGTGGTACGACTACAAACACACAAAGCTGAGCATAGGAGGGGAAAAATTATACCATGCTGTAAGCTTGTCACAAGTGTTACATATTCACCTGATTGCAATTATTTGAGCAAATAGAAAAGATGAGCTAAGATAGCAGATCTACATCTACACACCATGTCCCCAATGTAACCAGTTGAGAGTTGTAGATACAACTAAAGATACAATATTTAATATTGGACATTTTTGAAAACGTTTGGAAGTATAAAACAGTATATAGCATGTATTGGCTATAATCAGTCAGTCCTGTGTAATTACGGTTTACAAAGTCTAAAGGCTAAGATAAATGTAATTTGTATTTACGGTGTATGTTCCAATGCCAAAACCACAATTAAAACAATCAATTGATTTGGGGCGGCAAGAAGTAGAGTGGTGGCATGGGAATCGGAGTTCGGAGGACAAATTCTGTTTATATACTTGGCAAAACTATCACTCGTCCAAGAATAGGTGCAAGATTATGACTTTGGAATGACTAATACGTCAGCTAGATATCACACCAGTAAACACACTCATCGCAAAGAGATCAATTTGCGTAGATACAATCTACCGATACAGTCCTGCACATTAATGACATTAATCACAATGACAAGATGCAGAGTTAGTGATTTTGGTAGAAACACAATAGCTTTTCTAATTATTAGAGGGGTGTCAAACTCATTTTAGGTCACAGGCCAGATTGGGCACATTGCAACTTCATGCGGGCCAGATCAGTTGTGTTTGCACGAACACATTGTGCACATACCCCAGCACCTTCCATTGCTTTTGTTTTTTCAACTTGTTCTCTTTTATCTCATTCACTGCTATAACTACAAAGTGTTTCACAATCACAAAATGTAGTCTACATTTTGTGCCTGCAAATATTAAAAACTAATTGTAAATGTAGGCAACACAACGGCACCTTCAACAGCAGCTTCCAGCAATCAAACTCAGACTAATGATTATTGACATTTACAATAATATAATTGTCAGAAAATACCATAAATCACAATATTATGACAATTAATATTATTTTATGCATTTTGCTTACATGTGCATCGAACAGTGTGACTCATTTAAGTTAAATGAGTGACAGGGGAGAGAGACGGGAAACGCAAAGAGACCGTAAGGGAGTGAGATGCAGCAAATGGGTTAGCTGCCTGGCAGGGAATCGAACTGTGGACTTGCAGCTTGTCAGGCATTTGAGCCATGCCCTAACCCCCTACTGGCATCTCTTGGCTTTAACCAGCCTGTCAATATCAGGGACCAGTTTCTGGTCAGTTTGTGATACTAATAATGTAATTTGTCAGGTATGCTGATGCTGCATTGATGGCAAATGGTGAGCTGAGCAAAGTTTTGGAAATGTATCTGAAACTCAGTTTTCAGCCATGATACTGTACATGTCACCAAACTACCAATACAGTCATCAGCAATTTGTACAAAGCATATATTAGCTATTAAACATAACTGCAAAAAACATGCTCCTGTCAAAGGTATCTGGTACATTAGACCTCCTTAGACAAGAATGCTTTAGACAGGATGAACTGAAGAGAGTAATGCCATGGGTTACATTCTGGCCCTAAACTTTATAAACTATGTAAAGTAATATACCAAATCAACCAATAAACTAATAGGTTTAATTGTAAGGGAATGAATACGAGAGGATTTCTACCATAATATGAAAATTATGCTGGCATCTGATCCATCTGGCAGATATATTACACGTGTACAACATACAAGAATTACATCGTTTCAAGTATATGAATGAATGAACGAACAAACACGATATAGGTATGCATTGTTTGTTGTGAATGCAGAGCCATGTCTTGTGACGTGCAATTCACCCTCCAAGCTAAAAGAGATTGGTTCCATTCTCCAGAGACACACCTGATGTGAGTATTACAGTGGACAGCCTCTGAGTTATTGGCAATTATTCATATTATTCATGTCACCGTTACTGTGTCTAGACAAAACGACTATGACGATGGCTCAAGGGTGAGAAAGGGCACACATTGATGGTTTGGGTGGGGAGGTTTGTCTGTGGGCAGTGACAATTCTTCTGTGGATAGCTTTTCTTGTCTGCTGATGAGCATGTCTTTTCCTGGTTTACGGCTTGACACCTTCCACTTGGACATTTTATCAATCTTGTGATGGCTCTTCCTCTTAAGTCTATACAGTGTCAAATAACGACTCGTGGCCCGCCAGGCTACAGTGCATGTTGTCCAGCTTCAAGGAAGACTCATTTACCCACCTTCTTTCCACTATAGTGACTACACGCTATGTAAGCAGCCACGAATACCATAGAACTTAAGTAAATGTTAAAGATTATAAAACATTTTTAAGTGTACTTACTGAGTCTGTTTCTGGAGATGGGTGACAGAGGCAAAGTGTCATATCGCACCGTCTGGTACTGGATTACCTGCAAATGCACCAAGTAAAAGGAACCATACGTTTAAAATCCTGAAGCTTATATCATCAATAAACATCATAAGAGTGTCTGTAAAAGTGTACAGGTCATATAAGGTGATCTCAGACAGACCTGAGAGAAGTTGTAAATGAAGACTGGATAACTTAAATGATGTTATTCTCAGAGAGAGTGTATAAAGAAAATGTTGACTGGGGAATCACACGCGCGCGCGCACGCACGCACGCACGCACGCGCACACGCACACACGCACACACTTTTATTTTGGGGAATTTCTTTCATAATCTAAGTCTCTTTCTAGCTATCTCTCTGTTAAACACTTAACCTCTTGAGCCCCATTGCCCCCGCCGGCTGGGGCAGCGGCTGTCCTGAACAGCGCTCAGCGGGTCAATGGAGACCCAATTGGTCTCCGGTTCAAACTCCGATGTTGCAGATTTTCCCCCTAAACCCCCCTGGGGTTTAAGAGGTTTTAATGGCAGACTGATATACTGAGCCAATGCCAATATCATTATACATTTTGATCATCATCCAGGAGCCTTGTGTAATCCCTAACCGCAAATATATGGGATCTTAAAAAACAAAACAAACCTAAGTACACCCACACATTTGTATGTGTCAGCAGCACATATGAGAAGAACAGAAACGGATAAAGCCATCTTGCATCAGGTTATCGCCGGCCAAGAGCCAACGTCCATCCACTAGTCCCAACTTCTCTGCCCTCCTCTAGTGGGGGCGACAACAGAGTCGACCTGCGCCAGGTCAGTGCTGCTCCAGCCCTGGGGCTCTGTACTTTTCTCTTTAACAGTTATTTTTATCCGTCACCCCCCCCCCAGCTGTCCGTGGGTGTCAATGAAGCCAGGGGGTGGGGTCTTGCAGGGTGACTTTGACTAAGCTTGGGCTGCTTGGTACCAAAACCCTGAAGGCGGCCTCCGTCTCTCCCTCCCTGAGCTACTTGGCAGAGCAAGCCCAGGGAAAGCCTACTGGTGGTAACAGCTGCTGAGCGCTTTGGGGGAACCTGACACAGTCAGCTCTAGTCTATGCTTTCTTGACCAAGCCCCTCTTCTCCAGTGCATATTGGATGCCCTGCTGGTTCCAACTTCATTATTATATTGACATTATGCCGCACAGTTGCACTATTACGCTGCCATGTTGTCATGGATATTAGCAATAATAGGACATACAGCCTTACATCTTCTCATCAAATATCTGTGTGCATAAGATTGTGGAATGTAGGTTGTTGTAGGCTTGCTTGGGTGGTATCAAGGTATTAAGGTGGTTGCACACTGGACGCGTTTTTTGGAAAACAGACGGAAAAACGCAGCTAAAAATCAAAAAAACGCAACAGTGTGCAGGGACCTTTAATTATAGTTCTATAGTTTAATAAGAAATACCGAATGTATGATTTCAAAATAGGTAAGCAGTATACTTGATGAACTTAGGCCACAGAGGCCGAAACGTTGTTTTTTTCTGACCACTCTGGAAATAAATTATTTGGAGCGCATTTAGGACGGTGTTCACAATTCAGTTTATGATTTTATAGAGCACCCGTAGAAATGTTTGGATGTGTGTGCCCCGCACCTCTTGATTGCTAGGATTTTCAATACCACCAAAAACATTTTGCCACACATACTTTATCTTGAGATGACTTCTTCAAACTACAAAAGCAGTTTCTGCCAGACTGTTACCACCACCACCGCCATCATCTCTGTATGTTGTTCAGCCCGATGTGTCAAGGCATGGCAACAAGTCATTGGGATCTCCAGCAGGATATGCTAAATCTATGGAAGAAGGGAGCTTATTTCCTATCAATCCAATATGCTATGAGCCATTAAGAGTTCAAACGCGACAATACTAAGAAGGCTACATGCTGATGCATATTGGACAAATCATTGTAGTCTAGATTTAGTAGACTTAAGTTATTAGATGTCAATTATGCTGAGCTTTTTATTTTCTCTTCTTTGATGCAAATACCATAATATACTGTCTAACCTCACATCGTGAACTGTAAACTTATGAAGATATGAAAAAATAGTTATCCCGGTAGATGGTTCTCTTAGTGGTCATTTAACTTTTTGCTCTTTGAATTTTGGGTAGAGCCAATGCTGGAAATGTCAGCACAGCCTTAGGAAATGTATTTCCCCATTATTTATTTGAGCACAGTTCACTTTACAATTATACAAAATACATGTCAAAGAACTCAAACCAGATTTTTGACACATGATCCTAATACTTATTCACAGGTAGGTATAATGATAATGATTCTGGTCTGATCATTGTCCAGACTATTTAACAGTTAAGACTATATTAGTATACATTACATTGCATTCCTCAATGCATAAGCTCTCAGTTGACAACATTGTGCCAGTACAGTACTACATTACATACTGGTGCTTAACAATGTATGTGGCTGTGTGTGCTATAGAGAGAGGGAGAGATTTTGTATGAAAGAACAGTGCGGTCTCTGTTCTGATATAATCCCTTTCACTTTACCCACAACCTGGACTGGAATACTCACTCTGAGGGCCTGTTGACAACACGTGAGTGTGTGAGTGCTGCACAATAAACTGCAGACAAAATCCTAACTATTACAACATACTACAAGCCAGAGCACTCTTCCAGTCTTCCTGACACCGATGCCCCTTGATAAAAAGTTAGAGTCGAAGTCCACTCATATTTCACATCTATAACAACGACTTCAGTAGGTGTGAAACACCTGTGTGTAACTAAAAGTGGTGGACCTCTGCCACCTTAAATGCCATGTTTATTATAGAGGCAATAGTAAACCACTGAAGGTGACCGCAGTCTGGCAACTCACTCCATACATTAAGATGTGTGAATGTGAGATGCTCATTGCTCTGCGGTATAATTGTATGTACCATTCATTCATAAAAACCCAAAATTGAAGAAAAAGGATACTTCCCTCAAGATAGTGACGTTCACGTTCATATGTATTCATACATTAATGTTCTCGTGCACACAGCAATCCAAGTAGAATTAGAATGATAATTCATCATTATAATTGATTACTCGATGAACTGAATACACAGGACTTAATTTGAAATAAGCAAGAGGGGAAATAAACAATAATTGGGGGTTATCCTTTTGTATGTATCGTATAGCTTTTTTCAATGAGTTGGCGTGTGGCATGTCTTACCACACGCCTCAGGTGAGGAACACATAGCAAAAAGCACTACATGGGTTTATATAAGAATATTTAAATATATGTTATGCCATCATCATCATCAGGCCCTATTTGACTGTATTAATTCACATGACAAAACGAACTTCTCAAACAGACAGTTTAAATGGTGCACTGCTTGCTCACCGTTCGTAGGTGCTTCCTGAGGATGTATAAGATGAAGCCCCATATTCTGGACGTTACACCAAGGAAAGTGCGGATCCCAAGTAAACACTGTCGGGTTTTCAGCATGTTGACGAGCACGCAGGACCCCACAGCAAGTCTTCCAATTCTTTAGATGACACACAACGTGTGCGAGATAGAAGTTCAGACAAAATGACAAGCAACGTGCTAGCTTGTGTTGATATTCAAACTTCTTTAGCCACAGCAAACCTTTTAGAGCAGTTCAGATGAAGAGGAGGCCAAGCAAACGTGTGAGTACCTCGCTCTGCACACTTGTGGCACAAACTCTCATTGGCGAGAATGGAATACCATTGCAACTATAGTAGAAAACGTACAAAAAACGGTCAAAAACTATGCTACACTTTACTGGGTGGCCGTTACCACGTAGCTCGTTGACAGGCTAGCTCAGTGTCTGTCTGTGGAACAACTAGCTAGTTAGCCGAGCAAAGCTAACGCTAATGCTAGCTCGGTAGGGTGACCACCTTGAACCTTGGAGAGAAAAATAGCCTCAAACTTGCGGCTCGGCGCCACGTTAAAGTGCTGTGCGAACGCGTCTTCGGTCGTCTCTCCGTCCGAAGAGAGAAAAACGTCCCCAAAGTTCCCGGAGTGGATCCAGTCGGCATATAAAAGCAGTTTGTAGTTCACTGCAAATCCAGAATGAAACTGCGAGCCGCCATCGTCGCCTTGCCGTCACTTCCGCGAGAGGAACCCAAACGGAGCGCGCACTAAGCACGTCCACGTGGAAAGAAAATAAACAGCAGACGTGGACGAGCAACGGAGGGAACTATTTAAGAATACGATTGCAATTTAGATTGAGGATCTGGCGTAACATTTAGGTCAAAAATGATTACCTGACTAATCATACATAAACATAGCACTCACTTTGGTAATATGCTATTGCTACTTGTGTGGTTCACTTCTCACTTTGGTGGCAGCCTGGCAGGACAGGTGTTGAACATAATATTGACTTGCAAATGGCAATAACGGTCAAAACACACGTGTATTTTAACTGAGCTTTATGTTTAAAACCTTTTTACAACCTTAAATGCATATAATGCTTACTCACACCTCACATACCATTTCTTCTGGTATATATTAAAAAAAAAGATCAAACAATACAGTTCAGAGTGAAAATAAATAATGGCAATCAAATAAACATCTGAGGAAAAAGTGATGGCTCAATAAACTAGATGTCATGCTGCTTTCCCAGATTAGGCTAATCACATCCCAGTGGAATAATAATAAATCATTTGGGGTGGGGTAGTGCTGTATTCACAATTTATTTTAATACATAGATATTAATATAATACAAAATCATTTGTATGCCTAAATTACTCACAGGATAGTGATTACGGCAAGTCCAGAATAAAATACAATGAAGCAAAAAAGCATCCTTAGAGACTGCAAATCTATTAAAGGGGAATAACACTCATTTTCAACATTTTACTATGTCATTAATATACCTTTGAGCTGTTTGTGGAAATAATAAAAAGTCCCCCCCATTCAGTGTTTCCTAGAACTGGAGGTATGAAAAAAATCATTAACATTGTGAATCAAATCTTGATGATGTCATCAAGATGTGATTCACAATGTTAATGATTTTTCATACCACAAGGTATATTAATGTCATAGTAAAATGATGAAAATTAGTGGTATTCCCTTTAAGTGGGTCAGGGGGACAACGAAAACTTCACAGAGTTCAATAATACAATGTTCTGCTGCCTCCTGCATTATGTGCAATTTCAAAACAGGACTGTTGCGTGATTTCCAATGAGCACTTCCAAACTCAAGCGCACACACGAAAGTAGCTCGAGTCACATGTCCATGGTGGATTTGTATGAAACAAAAGCTTGACAGATACAAAGTGGATAACCCAAGCTTTTCGTACAGCTGCAATGTTGGCGAGTTATAACATTGTTTTATACAATCAGATAAGACTTTTCGGTTTCAATTAATGGGCTGTTAGGGGTTGGTATTGCAACTTTAGATTTCAGATAGCATAATAACATTTAAGTTGCTTGCAGAAAGCCGTGAATGGCAAGGTTGGCACAAAACGGAAACTCCAGTGGGTTTCTATGCCCTGCCCTAGGCCTAGACGTCAAGATCATCATCAGGATCCTCCTGGTCATAGTCGTCATTGGCATCAGGCTCATACAGAATCTTCCCTGAACCAGGGCCTGATTTAAGGAGAACTGATTTCCTGTTGAACAACATGATAGGGTGGTTTGGTGAATAATTCCTCAAAACAGTAACATTAATTTGTGAGGGAAAGGCAGCCTGACACACAGTAAAGTAGCTGTATGCACATCCAAGCAGTTTTTAGGCCAGGTGCAGGATAAAAGAAAGATTAAAGGAAATTGATATCTGTACTCTGGATTACAGCTCCCAAAAGGAAAGGCAACCTGACTCACTTCTCTTTACTGAAGACAAAGGGAAGAGACAGTTTTTCCTTGGCTTGTCGCTCTGTGTTGGATAAGCGAAGGTTGAAGGTCAGGTTGGCTGCTGGGTCCGCCTGTGGAAACAAGACACAAACTAAGTCCCTCTATGTTTAGCCCTGAAACTTTATTCTGGTTAACAGAGTATGGTATTAAAAAGCGGTGGACCTCAAGTTCACCGGGTTCAGCCTGTATGGTTCCAGGTTGACTTGGCTTGCTCTGTACTGTGACTGTAAGATCATTTTTGATCGTGAAAATATCTTCCTATGGACAGAGAACAAACTGTAGTGAATATGAAATCAGTGTAGGTGGTAAAAAAATCCCAAGAAACGCATCTTACGTGTTGCATAACCTTCCCAGACTTTAAGCGTCTTGTTGTTTTTGCGGCCGCTTCGTGTCCTCTGAGCCCAGGAGTCAAAGCGATGACTGCAGTGGCCAAGTGGCCCATACTTCCTACGATGCCATGCTGATGAAGGTCTGAGTGCAGCAGGCCAATAACTGTTCTCACAGCTCCCCCTAATGCAAACAGACGACAAATCAATGGAGAAAGCAGTCTGTGCAAAGAGCTTAGAATATGGCAAAGATCCCCAAAACCACATGGGGCGAGTACAAACTTAACATTACAGTCTATTTGGCATTTTCCTGGATTGTTTTGCCTACAAGGACCTAAAACATAATGTAAATTTGAGTCTGATGGTTTTCTTGTAGTAGGGCTTGGAGCACTTTATTTTATTTTTTTGCCTTCATCCAGTAAACATAGTTAATGCATTATATGACACTAATAATCTTAACATAAACAACACCAGCAATAAAAACAGGTATAGATGATAGAACATACCTTTCTTTAGTTGCTGAAGACATTTACAGATGGCAAAGGGGCTGAGATGTCTCAAAACCCACGAAATAGAGTCAATTACTAGGGTCACCGGCCTTGACTGTGGTGTTTGCTTGATAAGATTGACAATCTCCTCAGCAGAAAACTGTTGAACTGTGAAAGGTGGATGTTCGGTCCATCCAAGGGGGTCCAAGTATGCATTGTGAAAGTGTAGCCTATAAAGTGGTAGAAACAATAGGTGGTTATATTGCTTATACTAGCTTAGCCATGGTTCACATGACAGTCATCTCAGGGCTACTTGTTATAGCTATGACACAAATATAGTCTACAATTGTTTGATTGTTGACAATGATTACCTTTGAATGGAAGATCCTTTCAATCCATCATTAAGCTCTTCTTCACTAACATCAAAGCCCAATACATGGACAACTTCCGCCCTAAAGAGAAATTAGAAAACAATAGTTTTGTATGAATGATCAAACTGCCAAGTGTCGATCAATAAAGTATAACCCTACCCTGCCTACCTGTCTAATGCTGCTTTTATGAAGCTCTTGAGAAGGCGTCGACCAGAGTAGTTTACAGAATCTGCGAATTAAAGTAGAGTTTACATTTACAAAGTTTAATTACAGTGCTATTGTTATGGCCAGATAATGCGACATTGTTTATGCGACATTGTTAGGCAGTTTGAGTTGTGCTTGAAATGTACTGTAATTCTCCAATCAGTTAATAAATACTTCAATCAATCACAGCATTTTACCCTGAATTATAATAAACCCTCCTGCTTCGATTCCTTGCACCATGTCAAGCAACATGGTCAGATTGGATCCAAGTAACTTCAGCTAGCTGCTAGCATGTCCCTGATGCGTGATATCCATGTACATCATCGCTAAATCCTTGGATAAAGGACCGACAACCAGTGTATGGGTAAAGGAAAGGTCAACAAACATAGAACGCCAACATATTCAAGATTATAGATTAGGTTAATTAACAAAAATGTCAAACATTCCCGTCTTTAAAAATCTATAACATTGATCCAGAGCTGATAGTTGTGCCTGCACCCGAAAATAACTTCATATCCCATGGATCTCTTTCACAAATTCACAGCGATGGCATGCGGTAAATGTAGTTCGGAAGCGTCCGCAGTACACTCCAACATTGCCTTACACGCTCATAATGGTAAACTACAATACCCGGCATGCACGAGACCACACAACCAGCGCGCTGGCAACCACGAGAGACTTCAGCAATCAGTGAGTGCGCGCGCCGCGCAAGACAAGAAGAGCGTACGGAATTGTATTTTTAGTCCCCCAACTACTCCACTCGTTTGTTTGCCGTAATATGATGGCGAAAAAGACAGAAACTTCAACTGCAGACCGTCGATGGTAGAAATGTTTCTTTTATGGACCTCCGGGAAGTTGTGATCGCGATCTTCTAGCAGGAGTTCACCTCCAGCTCCCCCGAAAATAGCTGGTTTCACTGCGAAGATTATTTATGTAATAACGAATAGACGGCGGTGAGGTGACGGAGAAAAACTAGCAGCCTGGCGACGGCGTTTCAGATTAGCCCCCTTATGCATCGAGGATCCACGGGGGACTGAACCGCAAACGTCCCGCCGTTTTGTCGAGGATTTGTTTTTTCGGCTAAGTTGCCTGAGCGTCCTTCAAGGAGTGTTTTCGTCCCGCGGCGAGGGAGCAGCAGCCACGCCGGGGAGGAGGCATCGCTCCACGGCTACTGCTCGGCGGCTAGCACCGCTCCGCTGGCTGCCACCGACCCGACGCACCGAGGCCTCCTGGGCTCCGAGGAGGGGACAATGCTTGAAATAATGTCCGAGCATCAAGGTAACGTTGTTGTAGCCCACCGCTGTGTGGTTCTGATGTGGTTCTGATGTGTGGGACATTCAGAGTCAGACTTTGTTGACCGGACCGCCCGCTGTCATGTCTGTCTTGGTTGTTGCACAGGGTATTAAAAGCTAAAGCTGCGTTAGCATCGATGCTAGCTCGCGTGCATCATGACTTTTCCCCCTTTTTGAAGAAGCGGGACATGAAAGTTGAAAGCTCGTGTCTATTTGCGACAGTTAACATGTATGTCTGCGTGACGTTGTGACATTAAACACTTTAAAAGTGTCATGGATCTCGATAGCGCGACATGGTGACAGCGGTAGGGTTAACGGTTGTAAGTAACCCACCCTGCGACGCAACGACGGACAGGTTGGCAAGTAAAAAGGACAGATCTGCAAGCCATCAACCCCGTCGCCTCGCAACGCGCCGGGGGCTAGTAGATCTGCTCTTTATTTAGCAAGCGGCGACAGCTAACGCGCCATGATAACTACTTCGACGAATAGTTTTTCAACCAACCTCAAATGTTAAATTAATTTGAAGCACCACCCTCCTGTGAATCTCTCAGCCGGTGTTTTGACGGCTGGTTGTGTTTAAAACAAGATTTTCCATCCAGCAGCAACGCCGCTTCTTTCTGACCATACTGGCTAATGATGCTAATGGTACACCCCACCAGGAAGCTAACAGGCTAACTGAGTGGATCAGTTGATAAGGGGACCAAACTGTATTTAACACTGGTCAATGATATACAGTCACTTCCACTATCACTTGCATACAGCAACAACACGGCTAAGTGATGCAAGTTAAAATTCATCCAAACTTGTTGCTGTCGCTCTCCCAGCAGTCAGTCGACATAACGGTTTAGCCTCTTGCCTGCTTGTCACAAACTGCCAACAAGCTAACTAAACATCAAGGGTTATGGGAACTGCAATCGATCATGTAACATTACATAATAAATAATATGCGATATATGTATGAGTGGTTATGTTGGATGAATGAGCAAGTGGTGTGCGAGAGGCCCGTCCCCACTGCTGGACATTAGCTATCGTTAGCGACTTAATGCATTTAAACCTCGGCTCGCTGGCTGGATGGTTTAGATTAAAATAATCCACTTCTTTGACATCTGTGACACAATGGGTCGGTCGATCGATCTCACGATCTGTCTTTTATACGAACCGGACGTATCAAACGGTAACATAACAAAACCTTTCCTCATGGCAACAGTATTAGTTGAAACTTGAAATGTGTTTAATAAGCAGGCTAATGCTAATGCTGCTATTAGTCTACGTTGGCTTTCACCGTTTACCGATGCAAGCATGCACGACATCGCTGTACACTACTGTCTGCACAACTACCGTATACATTGTGACTAACATGGCAATTTTCTTCTCTGTTGCAGATTCATTATTGACGTGCAAAACAGAACCTCTGGTAGGTACCCTTTTGATTTTAATAATTTGTTTATTTTATTGATTTAGCCATTAGCTTCATGTGCATGTTTGTGTACTAAAGTCATTTTAATAAGCCGGTATTTACTTTTGTAGCCTCCAGAGAGGAGAAAGAGGACTGTTGAAGACTTCAACAAGTTCTGCAACTTTGTTCTGGCATATGCTGGTTACATCCCCAGCCCAAAAGAGGTATTTATTTGTGAGACTGTTTTGTGAAGTGCTGAACTTTTGCATTTGCCCCAATGCTCAAGTTGTGGGAGGATACTAAGAATCTTTATTGTATTTTTCTGTAGGAGAGTTCATGGTCTCCCACATCATCCAGCTCTGCACACAGTTCAGGGCTGTCGGCGGACGGTGGTGGAGGCGGCGGTGGTGGTGGCACCACTATGGGAGCTACGTGGGGCGATGGAGGCTCTGACATCCACACCATCCACACTTTTGTCCGCAAAGCCCGTGCCAACAAGGGCAAGAACATTCGCCGTATGCACTCGGACAGCCAGCTGCTAGAGAAGATGCGCCTTAAAGACTCTCTGTACGACAGCCAGGCTGGCACTAAGACAGAGCGCAAGAAGGACAAAAAACTCAAACGGTTGTCTGTGGGCTCGGCCATGGCAGTGGGAGATAGCGGGAGCAGCGAAGGCGAGAAGCGTGCCCGCATCAAACGTAGCAAAAACCCCAAAAAGCCAAAAGTGCCCAAGAAGCTCAAGAGCTCAGCCACTCAAAGCGAGACAGACTCAGAGACAGGCCACCAACATACTGAGGTACGACCTATCAGGGAGGAGCTGACGGGGCATGACGTCTCCGTCCACGGTGCACAGGGGCTGGGGAAGTTGCAGACAGAGGAGTCTACCAGGGAAGCGGAGATGAGCTCGAGTGAGGGTGAGACCTGGATCGCAGATGAGGACATCATGGTGGAGTCAGGTAAGACTTTTAACGCTTGTGCTTTAAGAGTATGTATATCATTAAAATCTACACTCTTGATGCCTTTGTCCTACACATCCTTCTAGTGTTTACTAGTTTTATATGTACCCATTGAGGACATGCCCCCAATACAGCCTGTAACTGTCTATTCTTTTTTCTCCTCTGCCTACGCAGGTGACGATTCATGGGACTTGATCACCTGTTACTGTGGAAAACCATTTGCAGGTCGGCCCATGATCGAGTGCAATCAGTGCAGCATATGGGTGCACTTGTCGTGCGCCAAGATTAAGAAGTCTAACGTTCCTGACATATTTTACTGTCACAAGTGTAGGGACGGACGGCGGTCAGGACATAAGAAAGACCCCTAAAGATAAGGGGATTGGGAGTATGACAAGCCCCATTCCCCTCTTATTCTGTCCCCCCACACCTGTTGTTTTGGGCAATGCCTACAGCCAAAACAGCCTAAAATCTCACCCGGATGGCAACTGTATTGCCAGTTTGTAAGTTTTCTTTTGACAATCACAACCATTCTTATTTATCCATCAGTTGTTTTTCACACATTTTTGCCTTTGAGAACTGGACACAAAACGGGTGGTGGAGAATCATTTAATTTGTATTAACCCTTTAACTGTAAATTGGCTAAAAGACAACTCTATATATACACACACACAAACGTGCACCCCATTGGTTTTCAGATGTTCGCAGCAGATGTGAAGTTATGGAAAATTAAGTCATGATATTGATCGCTAAACATTAATTCTTAAATTGCTCCAAAATAAATTTGATATTTAAATTTTTATCGAGGGACAGGCATATTTAGTTTGTACATCGCTAGAAAGCGACCACACACAAAATGTATATCTGCAGAGAAGGAAAAATGTCACTCCTTTTTTGTTTTTGTTATATATCTATTAGTGCTAGTTCAACAGCTCATTTTGTTTTTCATTTGTTTTGGGATCCCCCAATTCGATTTCAGGTCTAACTTTGTGATGAATGTTTGAGCCTGGAAGCTCTTGTTTATAAAAAAAAGAATTACATAAAGTTACAGATCAAATCTGCTTTAAAACTGCACACAAACTGGATCTAAATTTGAAATTGCACACTATGACAATAGTGCACTTTTTTAATTGTGAATCCAAATTTCTTGGCCCTCTGCACATTTGGATGTTATGGGATATAATGGGCACTGTGCAGCTCTAGTCTGGCTTTCCAGAAGGTGACTTAACCATTTTTCGGTTCCAGTTCATTTTCCCCAAAGCTTAATTTTGTGTATGTAATTATGTACGTATGTGTTGTCTGTCTTGTGCTGCAAAGCCAATCAAAGTTTTGGGAAACGGAACCGGAACAAGAAATGGCTATGCCACCTTCTGGGAACATGGAACTAGTTAATGCACAGTGCCTATTTGCTACAACTGATGTAAGCTGTATTTAAGCTAGCATGTAACTTATGTGCATTTGTATCTCGGCGCTTAATGTTTCTCCCTGTCTGGTTTATCAGTTATTGGTTGCCATTCATCATCAACCTCTAATTGGAACATTGACAACTGTTTTTTTTTTTTTCGTTTTTTTTCTCCATGTGTATTTTCTGTTTTGTTTTTCATTATTGAAAGGCATCTGATTTGGGAGCGAGGTGTGATAGTTTTGTTATAAAATGAAAGCTGGGCCAATGCTTTACCATGTAGAAGTGGCTTAGAAGAGACATGTGCATGAATGGTTGTAAAATATTTTTGTTTTTCTATTTTCCTTTTTTTTTTTTTTTTTGGTTTTTTTTGTTAGCTTTCTGAGAAGTGGGAGAAGATTCTCCCAAATCAGAAGAATGGACATAACAAAAATGGTTGTCTCACGTCGAGAACGAAGTTGACTGTAGTGTACAGAAAAATAAGTTGACACCACGTGAGTCGTGGCATGCTTTTTCCTTTGCTGGAGGGAGAGTTATGTTTAGTCCCCAATAGCATATGCACTCTCTCCATCACTCCTTCAGTTCTATGTATATACCCTATTCTTTGACAACTGTACATATGTGAAAGTGAAGAGAGAGAATAGCCAAGCAAATACTATATTTTCTGCATTCTAATATTGTTTTTCTTTAACTGTAGCTTGAAAAATAAAAGTGTTTTTGGGGAACGTTTTTATTCAATTTTATTTAAATACAGACAAGTAAATATACTTTTTCTTTTACATTCGATATAAGCAAACATTGTCTCATTGTAGCCACTAGAGGGAGACGGTCAACAAGTATATCAGTTTGGCAGCTCATGAAAGATGAATAAATATTCATCAATTACATAAACAATCTTAACAAATTAATTAATGCAGAATTCAGATTGGAGTTGAGAAAACAGTTGCACTGTCAATCATGAAAGGAAATCTACATTGATGCCCTTAATTATGGAATTCTTCCAAGTGGTCGTCTGGTTCATCCTGTAACAAAATGTACATATCATGAATCACAGATAAGGTGATCTTAAAGGACGACTTCACCCATTTTCAAGCTATCTTAATAATTGGTGTCTCTCTCTCTCTATATATATATATATATATATATATATAGTGTCCACACAGTCCTCATATGAGACACCGACCTTGTAGACAAAAATAGCATAATATGAGCATCGTCAGGAAAGGACCAATGATATGATAGGTTGAAAATTGGTGAAGTCATCCTTTAAGTTGTAAGGTCATGGAAAAAATATCAAAAAGTGTTAGAAATGGTGTATTGTTAGACGTGTCTGGCATGGCTTCCGTTAAAGGAATGACCCACATGACACATTTACTTAAACACTTGAACCCCAGCTTCCATATTGTGGGGGGAATGTTCACCAAAAATACATTATATTTAACCACGCTAGACACTGATCTCACGGAAACGGTGTTTTGAAAAGTAAAAAAGTCAATACGTGACAACGGCATAAAAGATACATGTGTAAGTGTTTTCACAATGATCTGTCTTACCTTTCTGCCCCGGTGGCTAGTCATAATAGAGCTGTCAATGGGATCTAGAGGAGCAATCTTTTTCCTAGAGAGCAAGGGGCAGGGGAAAACAAGATAGTAACACATTACTGCTGTAAGAAGCATTGAATTTGTGGTATGATAGACAACACCAAATTATGCAATGTTCCATCTACATCTGTCTAGTTCACATACTGTAGTGCTTGGAAACACTGGTAAGGTAAGGTAAGTAACTTATTTTTTTCCTCTCATCAATGTAATGCCATATAAATAATGTGTTCAATATTATTTACTTGTTGCGTTCATCATGTCCACACCTCCTCTCAGTGTTTTTACGGTGGTGACGGTGCTGGCTGTTGTGGTGCACAGACAGGTTCTCCAGTGGGATGAGGAACTGGGTGGCAGACTGGGAATGGTGACCCTCCAGATTGCGGCCTGTGTCCATTGCGTCCCCCAGTGAGAGATCTCCCGGCTCAGTGCGATCAGGCAGACTGGGAAAGAACTCTTGGTCCAGCCAGGTCGCATCCTAAGACAAGGAGTAAAGCACAGAAATTATCAAATACATTTGAATAAATTACTGAGAGAATCAACCCAATAATAAAGCTGTGAGATATCAGAATCAACTTTATTGTCACATCACAGGCTTACAGGTGTAAAGAATTGGGTGTTTTTTAGTTTTAGTTTTTTGCAAGCTCCATCATTTTTGCTTTTCTTTTTTCCCCCACTTATAGAAAAGGGAAAAGAAAATGGGGATGGGGGGGGGGGGGGGGGAAGAAGGAGAAAAACAGTAAAGAAACATTTTAGGCATAGGCAAATATACACTTACCAATCTAGCTGTACAGTACTATGTACATGAGGTTAGACATGAGGTTCAGGAGGTTAGGCACAGAGGATACATGAAATTCTCTCTTGTAGTATCCATATTTAAGGTGAACCACAATATACCCAATTACCCATACAGTTCGAACAAAAGAATATCACCATCATGATGACGATGATGACTACCAATAGGCTATAGTAATTATCTTCAGCAAAGCATTAATGTATGTACATTGCCATATAACTTACATCAGTTTGACACTGCTTGCAGTCTTACTTTAATGTGTACTGTACATAATGAAGATTTAAAGCCCTAACCACACCAAAGGGTCGCCATGCAACTCCTTGGGTCCAAACGGTTGCAAGGAGTTGCATGGTGACCCTTTGGTGTGGTTTGGGCCATTGAATTCCATGTGTTGAATCACTTCGGAGAACTGGATAATGTGTGTTTTTTTCCTTCACTACACCACAATTGTTATTAGCAAAGTAAATATAATAGAAGCCTTAAAGTGTACAGACGTAATGACTAATTTGAGTGTGCATTTGTGTATAAAAATCATACCCTTTTGGGTCTGAGTCTGTTGGGCAAGAGAAAGGCAGACATCTCCTCCAGCAACAGGTAAAAAGCCAGGAAAGGTAGCACACATCTGGAACAAAACATCTGGTGCAGACAAATTTGGTTAAGGGTCATAAAAGAATGCTTACTAAACTAAGTTGAAATCATTCAAAGAGCAGATTGTGCCAATAACTCACCTTCTCACAATCACAAGAGTTAGTCAGGGTTGAGTCGGCGGTTCCTTGATGATATTGGCTCCAGTTCTTTGTCTAGTATGGCCAGTGTGGTGGGTATTTGTAGTCAAGGGTATGGGGTGGGTTTATATATGTGACAAAAGGACTGTTTAGGCTAAGGGTGTGTATACTGGAGACTGTGACTTCAGACATGCCAATTATGCATTAATGGTTCCATCAAAAAACTTCACAAGCAGCGCCAAAGGTTTTTTCCTGACAACATCCCATCACACTATGCGTACGTGCACACACGTGCACACCCACCCACCAATGGTAGATATGAGGAGAGACGGGAGCATGATAAGGACATCATTGGATGTTGTAGTTATGCTCTTGTGTCAGGGTTGCACATCTGGTTTGAACTGGTTTGATCTCATTCTGATTATTTTCAGCATTTTCCATGGTGCTCTAGTCTAAATGTCCACTCTCATACCTACACACATTTTTAATGGAGTGATTGGGTTAAATTAGTATAGGTTACGGCGGATCAGTA
Source organism: Electrona antarctica (assembly GCF_951216825.1). Classification (NCBI taxonomy): domain Eukaryota; kingdom Metazoa; phylum Chordata; class Actinopteri; order Myctophiformes; family Myctophidae; genus Electrona; species Electrona antarctica. The sequence goes on from NC_136802.1 coordinate 18,979,162, forward strand.
GATGTATATTCATTCATATATTTATATATATGTAAATTAATATTTATTGATAGATTGTATATTATGTTCACTCATTCAGAGATCCAATGCAGATTTGTCTTGTGTTTCAATCTCACTGCTGTTGCTGCTATTACACCATAATTTCCCTCACGGGATTAATTAAGGTTTATCTTATCTTATCTTGTCTTATGGTATGGTATGTTATGTTACTGTGTACGGCTATTACCGTACACAGTGCTTTCAGCCTCTCAAAAGCATGGCCATTTTAGTTGAAACAAAGGATATGATGTACAGTATTAATACTTTTTCATCACTCTCCATCTCAGCTGACCTTTTCTCATCAGGACTATGACATATAGAATGCATGTCACACAAAATAGGAATATTTTGTGTTTTGGAGTTTAAAATGATGATACCCAACTATATCTTTCTGTAGCTCCAGATGATCCCTGTGCTTTAGACCCGCTGTTGACCTGTCTGTCTAGCATCAAATGCTGGATGAGTGAGAACTTTCTCAAGCTAAATGAGGATAAGACAGAAGTTCTCATAATCGGTTCTAGTGAGCAGAAATAATCAATAATAAGAAGACTTGGCAACCTGACTGTAGAAAGTAACAGTACAGTAAAGAACTTGGGGGTCATTATTGATTCTGAATTGAATATTAATTCACACATTAATCATGTTACCAAGATTGCCTTTTTTCACCTTAGAAATATTGCACGAATCAGAGCCTATTTGTCATTGGACGATGCAAAAACGCTAATCCACGCCTTTGTTTTTTCTCGGCTTGATTACTGCAATGCACTTTTTTCTGGACTGCCTAAGAAAACAACTGACAGATTACATCTTGTCCAAAATGCAGCAGCCAGAGTTTTAACTAGAACTAAGATGAGAGAACATATTACTCCAATTTTGGCTTCACTGCACTGGCTTCCGGTTGTTTTTAGGATTGATTTTAAAATTCTTTTACTTGTTTATAAAGCTCTCAATGGTCTCGCACCTTCCTACCTACATGACTGCCTGCCTAAATATGTCCCAAACCGCCCCCTACGGTCTTCCACTGCTGGCCTGCTCGCTTTGCCTAAAAAAATGGCAACTAAAAAATACAGGGAAGCAGCTTTTTGCTTCTACGGGCCGACGGCGTGGAACAAACTCCCACTGTACCTTCGACAGGCAGCCTCTGTAGACATTTTTAAGGCACAGCTCAAGACCCACTTCTACACTCTTGCTTTTAATTGATCTTTTAATTTTTTGTTATTCATGTCTTCACTGTATTGCATTACTGCTCTTGTTTTTTAATGTTTATGCCTTGCTTGTCTTTTTTTCTCCATTGCTCTGTAAAGCACTTGAGCTGCATTTCATGTCATGAAAGGTGCTATACAAATAAAGTTTTATTATTATTATTATTATTAAAAGACTATTATTAAAGAAAAAGACAAACAATAGAATTATGATATTGATGCTGTGTGTGTGGCAATCTGGACAGCCTGATCTCTCGCTTCGCCCAATTTCACCAGTGGATCGCCATCTAGTTGAAATCTCACACACAAGCCCTCCCTCCCTTATGCACTCAGCACAAAACAAAGGGATTGATGGAGAGGGGAGATAGGGCTGGGAGTCCTCATGCATTCAGACACGTTTTCACTTTTCCTCTTTTCCCGCCCTGTCCTAATTATTTCTATTTTGGGATCAGCTGGACTCACCAAGTATAGAGTTGGTGCTGATAGATCCGCCATGTCTAAATAAACCAAGGCAAGACTGGTGGGTTCTTCCTGGGCTCTGAGAAACCAGATAGACATCACTGATTACCTTCATTATGAGAGGTCTGCTCATTAGGAACCTTGTTCTGTGTGTGTGTGTGTGTGTGTGTGTGTGTGTGTGTGCGTGTGTGCGTGTGTGCGTGCGTGCGTGCGTGCGTGCGTGTGATGGGTAGACCCATGGGCTATTACTGCCTCACACACACACACACTGTATACAAGCTTCCAATTCAGAGTGGGTGCGCAAGCGGAATGACCCGCCCCAGCTTTCGGCACTATAAGTATCCTGCATTGCACAAAGTACCAAATATAGACCCAGCAGGGACTGACACTGTGCCACAATTACTGTCCCACTGGATATAAAATGAAGGAAAAGCACCCTACAAAAAGAACCAGGGGGTTATATATATATATATATATGGTTATGGAGCTAATGAGCGTGAGGTCCAATGGGAGGTTGTTCCAGAGTCTGGGGGCCCTGATGGCAAAAGGTCCTCGGTCAACAGCCTAGATTTAGGAACATCTAGTAAGGCTGAATCAGAGGACCTCAAATAATTCATACAGGATACAGGATAAACAAGTGAAATTGGAAGTGAAGGCACCAAGAAATGAGCAGACCTTTCTTTTTACTGGGACACTATAAAATCTGATAAATGGGTACTCTGTCCTGAATGGCTGAAATTGACAACCCACCTAAAAAAATGTTTTCTGTTTATTGAGGAGCTGAGACACAGGGAACTCCTTGTTATGAGCAAACACGATAGCAATGAGTACTATATCAAAATATAGACAGAGCATACTGTATTGTCCCAGCTTCTAGAGGTAACAATAAGTCCAATGGGGTTCTCATTTTTCTCATTATTTTCTTTCTGTACCCAGCCTTTTTGAACATTTTCTAGCTGGCCTCTGTAGTTTATACTGAGCAGCTTATACTGAACAATCAACACAGATGAATGCCGGAATAAAACAATAATGTAATATAATGTAATATTAAAAAGCAAGTAGGACTAACCTTGTTTTGTTCCTTCTGTCTTTATAATAACTTGGTACATGGTTAAGTCTTTGGCCTATTTAGGACCAGGATTATCATGCACCTCAAATGATAAAGAACCACCAATCCTGTTGGAGCTCCAGGTGGTTGTCTTTCTCATCTACTGGATAGGCTTTCCTACCTTTATGGATAGTAGCCTACAGTGTAGTTAGAGAATGACAGGAAACAGGAAGAGAGGGAGACGGGGAGTGCCTACAGAAGGCTATAACCAGGCCATCAACCACTCCATCCATCCAGACCAGTTCTCAAACATTTTCATGCCAAGGACCCCAAATTGACATTTATTAGCCTGCGGACCCCCATTTGAAAAATATATGCCAACCAGGGACCGCCATAAGAGAAGAATTGTATGGCTCTAGCCGTGATTCTTAACCATTTTAATTTCAAGGACGCCCAGTTTGACATGCATTAGTCTACGGCCCACATTTAATGGCATTTATTGTAAAATCAATGTCAATTTAACCCTGAGAATGTGAAAATTGAACCAAATGGACCTGAGTTACAGACCCACAAGGGTCCATTTGGTTCCTATTTATCATTTAGATAGGGACCCCTGGGGGTCCCCGGACCCCACTTTGAGAACCAATGCTCCAAACATCCTTAACCATTCAGGAGACTAAAATCTGCTCTGATCTCGAACCAACACAACCTCAACACCTGCTTTCACATCATGTACTTTTCCAGGAGGTAAAGTATGTCAAACAGAGGTAGGGCCTGCATTTGCTCTTCCAGTCTGTCCACAAACAACTGAACTCTACTATATTTGCTTATGTTCTGACTATATTGTGTCAAGCATACTTGACACAATATAGCGGCCATTATTTAGTAACCGTCGCCCTCTGGTGGTTAGAACCATGCTCTGGTCAAACCACAGGTGAGCGGCGCACTGAGCGCCTACAAAAATGACAGAACTTAACTGCTACATGATGGCCTGCTACATGATGAAAGACATCTGTTAGACTGTTTGCAATTGGAAAAGTTGATCCTAGCCTTAGAGAGGGATATCCACTCCAATTCTCCACCAGTCCACCCTCAAGTACGGAGTCCCATTCCACTGATCAGCAGCGCTTGTCTTTACTTTACCTCAACCTAAAATCTAACTCCGCTTGCTTTAGCTCGGAGCTAAATCGTAGCAACGTAGATATTGAGGTTCCAAACGGAGCTACCTAAAATCTAAGTTAGCCCTTCCTGGCGGTTGTGTCTGCAGTGAAGGTCATGACATTAGGTCTTGTTAGAGGAACCAAATGTGGCACACACAAACAGCCCTCAACACAAATAATAATTTGATTGATTGATTGAAATATTTATTAATAGTTTGCAGAATTACAGTACATTTCAAGCACAAACTCAATACAAAGACTGTTAACTGTGAGTGGACGACCCAATTAAGCATTACACTTGTTTACAAGAGGGTCCACCTTGTTCAATTCATCAAAACATTTAGAGATGTACAAATAGACACTTCTATATAGTCAAAGAACAGAACAGGAATTCATCATAAAGGAGGTAAAAAGGGAAAAGAAACATACAGTGAGGGGAAAAAGGGGTGGGCGGTGGGGAGATTCAGATTTTATGGGGGCCAGTTTCGAATTGCAGCCGTCCGTATAGGTGCCCTTTGAGAGCGGTTTTGAAGGAGTCAAGGGATTTGCATGTCTTAATGACTGTTGGTAGGGCGTTCCACATTTTGGTGGCATAGGAGAGAAAATAATTGAGTCCCTTGTTTGTGCCGAATCTGGGTTGTACATGGTTCGTTGCACACCCTCTGGTGTTGTGGGTGTGGACTTTGTTAACATTAAGGAAGTATCTAGACAGGTACATGGGTATCTTGGTGGTGTATCGAATCTTGTGGACCAGACCCATTGCAAGATGCTGTACTCTGTCGTCGACCCTAAGCCATTCCAGCCTGTCAAAGTGGGCAGGGGTTCGGGGGGTGAGGCCAAGTAGGAGCCTGACCAGTTTGTTTTGGGAAGTCTGGAGCCTAGTTTTAAGGGCCTTTGAGGTGCTGTGGTACCAGGAGGTGCATGCATAGTCAAAGAAACCTTGTACGAGGGCTCCTGTTAAGGTCTTCAAGGTGTTTTTGTTGACCAGTGAGATCCTGTAAAGGAATCGTGTTCTTTGGTTGACTTTTTTGATTACGTTGGTGGCCATTTTATCACTGGAAATATTAGCCTCCAGGATGGAACCTAGGTAGGTCATTTCATCTTTACGTGATAACATTGTCACCCACTCTAACCAAGAAGCCATAATGACTTAACCAACCACGCCCTCTCCTGGTGAGCATGTGGGAAAAGTTGATGAAGAGGCACTTTCATTCAGTTCATAATGTATGTCTGTCTGTATGATTCATAGTTCATACAGGGATCATTGTGATGTACTCAATTCCAGGCCGCTGAAGACCTTTAACCTTTTTTCTCAAACAGACTGAAACACTTTCCTTCAACACTGTTGTGTCTCATGGACAAGCAAGCAACGGATGTGTTTCAACCTGGCTACTTCTTAATTTGTTATTACACTCAGGGCTCCATCTTGCGCCACCCTTATCCCTAAACTTATTTGCCATTTTTTACTATTTTGAAAATCATTTTAAAATAGTTCAACTAGCCGATCTACATCTACAAGTTGTGAGCTTGTAGATCAGCTATTTTAAAAGGTTTTTTAAAATAGTAAAAAATGGCAAATAAGTTTAGGGATAAGGGTTAAGGGGTGGCGAAGATATAGCCCTCTATGTCATCACGAAACTGAGGATATAGCCAGCACACAATGTCCTTTTCACAAGGTTTTATTTACCTCTCACAGACGCATTTAAACCAAACAGGTCTTCCTAAGTAAGACAACAGGAACTTCAGGAAGTGAGGTATAAGTAGTATATCAAAGTCTAAATGAATACAGGTGACAAACGTCATCACCTTGAAAGCTAAAGACTAAAGGACAAATGTAATGTGAAATACCAATACAATTACAATTCATAAGATCACACAGCCAATTCTTCCTATTGATCCATCAATCTATTTATATAAAACTAGTTACCGTTGTCATGGCAGCAGAATAATAATAAATAATAAAAGATAAAGAATAATTTGAGAATGTATTTAGCTACACATGGAAGCTTGATTCAGAGGCCTGTGCGGAACAGGCAACAATGTTTTAATTTCCCCCCGTGCTTGAGTGCTACCCTGGGTCTGCGAAATATCAAAGCTTGAAACCCCCTGCTTCAGACCAGAAAGGCAACAATGTCTCAGGTCATGTAAGAACATGCAACAATGTTGAGTAATTATAACATAATGTATTCGTGTTTTATGATGCATTTTGTCCTTTCACATTGGCTACATTGTAAAGTGCAATGAGTGTAAGACTAGAAAAGCTATATACAGTATAAATGCAGTCCCATTTACTTTCCGTTAGCTAGAATTAAAACTTGAGCTGCAATTTGTACGCTCTGATACTGTGATACTATAGATTGGGGTCCCAGAGATCAAAATGGTATCAAATAAGGTTACATGGCCTAATGCATATCAAATTGGGACATCCCAAATTAAAATGTTTGAGAACCACTGCCGTAATTGACTTGTGTCATGTGCTTGCAAAGGAAAGGAAATGCTTTGAGAGTTCAACTCATCGACAATTTATTGAAGACAATAATCATTACTACAATATGTAATTATCATACAATTACAACAATATATACAAATTCATCATTTGATAAACTATTTTTTATAAAAACCAAACAGATATGCAGTAGCTAACACTTCAATATAAATATAAAAACAGCCGTTGGAAAAAATTACTCTTATATATATAAACTAGTGTAGTACCCGTTAGCGGCAGCGGGTACCACGTACCGTGACGTTAGTACCCTTTATCAAAGTACTTTACTTTGAGGCCAGTCTATTATGTCAGTCATGTATGTCTGATGCACCAACTTGGGACAGTTCTGGTATCTCCATAATGGGCAAGAAGGGAGAGACACACAGCGATTCCTGGATTTATACATACCGTAATAATAAGATGCATTTTAAGTTTTGCTTCTTTTTACATCAGCCATCTCCTTTGCTCTGAAGCCTCTTTTTGATCTTGTTCGTCATTTTAAACTCGCTTTTCGGAGCTGATGACTGGCCCAGGCCTGTCGTCCCGTGATATTCGGATGAGGTAGCGGCTGGCCGACTGGAGGTTCCATTGGTACTTGGAGAGGATTCGCATGCAGTCATCTCTGGAACACAAGCTTAAAGAGTACAGCTGCTCCAGCTAAGAGAGGCAAGGAGGAGGACAAGCAAATGCCAATTTATTTTGTCCATTAACTTCTTGTACAAGTGTGTTACCAAACCCAATTGAAAAACGCAAACAGGTGAGCATGTAAATGTAATGTTATATTTTGAATTAGTTAACAGAGGGTCGAACCTTTAGCTGTTGTTGAGCTCTCATTGGGTTCCAGTCATTGCGGCGAAGAGCACCATGGGCTTCCTCAGTGGTTACCCCATGCACCGCCTCCATGACCTGATGAGGTAGCAGAGAAACTTGATCATTCACACTGAAAAGTAAGTACTTGTACTTTAAGTATAGGACAAAATAAATCGGTTCATACCTTCGAGATGAGCACGTCCTTCGTTTGCTGCACTTGAGGTGAGTACCTTTCCTTCTCCCTTTCTCGGACTCTCGGACTCTCTTGATCCCGTCCATCTTTGTTGTCTGGTTGATCATCCAGCTGTGGGGTTGATCGGGCCATGTGAGCCATCTTAGCCAGATTGCTGCCGCTGTTGCCCGGCTGAGGCTGGACCTGCGGCGGTTGGGACTGGGGGACCATCTGTGGAGGAGGAGGCCACGAAAAGCCCTGGACCGGATGGACCGTGGGCCTGCGATCTCGGGCCACAGGCCTGGGGCGCTTGAAGGCAGGGGGCGGAGGCCGCGGAGGGGGTGCGATACTGGCCTCGCTGAACCTACGTTGGTCCTGTTGCATTACCATGCTACGGGCCACCATCACGTTGGGGGCGGGTCTGCCCTGCACGTCCACTCTGACAACGCCGCCTGGCGGATCGTTACTCCGGGGCCCACTCAGCACGGATTCTAGGCTCCGGGTTATACCTGTACAATGACAGAGAGAGAGACTCACTTAACCACATGAACCCTAGTCTCTCGAGACAGACTGTCGACCCACGCCAACTAAAAAGAGGGTGCTGTTTCTCCTTTATTTGCCGATGGGTTCTCAGATTGCATGAGCGTCCTCATTCTGGCATCTATGGTAGGTTAACGTTCGGTACAAAACACGGAATGCTATGGAAAATGTAAACATGTCAGACCACCAGTTACTTTAAAAGCAGTATAAAAGTGACAAAAGGACAACATGTAGAACAGATGCAACAAGCAGAGCATTGTTGGTGTTTGAATAGCATCAAATGCATTTTGTCCGACAGTACATTGGCATAATCAGTAATCTACAGTATATTGCAGCTCTTACCTGCCATTTTCTGGAGATTGGAGACCTCCTTTTCCCTGCTGGCCACTGTGGCCAGAGGAGTCCTCGTGTTTCCACTACTGTGAATGAGGTCAGAATAGTTCCACAGTAAACACACAAGACTGACTTGACAGAAGATCAAATAATATATGAATTATTAAATTATATTGAGAGGACCGTATGTGCGAGTTCCAAAACTGACAACTTTTACATAATACCAGCTGTATGTCTTCAACCAGAAAGCTTTCTTTAGGTTACGAGTACTGGGTTTATACACTTTGAATTTGCAATTGTATAATTGAGCGCTGCCTGCATTGTCAAAACACCAGAAGAAGCTAACGGATCTGATTAGGTCTCACTGACGTTTCGAGGCGCTCCGGCGTGCCCCAGTTGCGCTCAGGGCGTATGTCTCCATGTCCGGCGTGGTGCAGACTGCCCCTCAGGGGGGCAGAGATGTGGGCTGAGGCAGAGAGAGGAGCTGGAGTGGGGTTGGGGGCAGCATTGCTGGGGGCAGCGATATATGGTGCAGCAAGGCTGGCAGGAAACCAGCCCATCGCCAGAGTCCTCTGGTTCTGTCCCTTCCACTCACTCAGCTCCAGCCTGCACAAATAAATAAATCAAGCGCCAAATTAATACAAATACACAAGTGTTTTACTGTGCGCTGATATTGTATAATTATTCAATATTGTATTTTTGGTCCTCTGGTCTACAGCATGTGACCTCAATCATGCCTACGGTTGCATCACTCCAGGGCCTATATCTCAGAGACTCCCTATTGTTTAACCCTTTGAACCCTAGCGTTCATATTCTGGGGTGACCATTCGGGTGAAAAATAACAGTTCTACAAGCTCACAACATGTTGTGAGATTGCAGATCGACTATTTTCTGCAATTTGCATAGTAAAAGGAGAGGTTCTTTGTGGACCTACGGTACTAATTTCATTATCAGACAAAATAATTATCCCGGGCTTTAGCTGGAGAATTCTGGTAAACTACAAGCCTTTTAGCTAACTACCTTGCTATCAAACAAGCACATCGTCATGTCAAGTCTGTAACATTAATCCCATGTATTTGAGTGCCACCAGCTTGCCATCTAGCATATTCCATATGAAAATAAATACCTCAGTTTTCTAACATAATGTATGGGTACAACCGTACAATCTAAATGTACCATATCTTGGCCCTAGAATATTGGCTCTACAATACACTACAAGTAGAATAGACTAGACCGGCGTGCCATGCAAGTTGGCAATACCGGTTGTGCTATCTGATGTACTCTTGTACCCATTGTCAGCTCCACATGCATCATGTCACCCATTTCGGTTCACTTCCTTTACTGATGACCACAGCTCTCGTACTTTCTGTTCCATGGCACACACTGCCACTTAGTGGCGATGCGGCACAAGCATCTGTGAAGCCGAACGGTAGGGTTGGCCAATCACAGAGGCCGATGCATACAATCCGCCCAAACACACATGAGATTCGGTGTGTCCTCCACAGATGTTTATTTTTTTATTCTTGGAAACCATTGGTCCGATCAAATTGACACGTGGCACTGCACATCCCCGGGTCATATGGGACACACATGTCGAGTTTGAGGCCCTTTGGCCCAGGACACTCATACACACTCATACACACAGTGTGAAAGAAATGGAAGAGTCCTTAGTCCTAGGGTTCCAAAGGAGACAAAATCCAAGATGAGGAGGGAGACTACTTTTCTACATTTCAAAAGATGGTTGTAATGTCTACAGTTCAACTTCAAATGCACATTTTGACCGTTTGTCTAGGCAGATTAACACAAATAGCTAGAAATCAACAGATTTCGTGTAAAACTCTTCCTTGGGCAGCAAATTCAGAAAATCATTGCTGCCAGAAGAAATGTAAATTCAGTAAGTGGTCTCCCTCCATTTGTTTCTTGCTCTGCCACTTGAGTTGGAATGACAGAACTATACTATGAGTCAAATGAGGGCTGGAATGCAGCTTTGAGTAAGCAGCATTTTAAGGCCCGTTACTGAGCTAAATATTAGACCGTTGTTTCCATAGGGTTCTTTTATTATTCTTATTTCTTTATCTCAATGTCTCTCACTCTCACCCATGGTCTATGACGGTCACCAGGTCACTGGCCTGCAGTGTAAGTTTCCTGGGTTCTGCAAAGTCTCTCGCTGTTTGCACCTCCATTGGCTGAGCCTGAGGAGATGGACAGAAACAGTAAGGAGTGAGTAAAGTGTGTATATAAAGATTTAGTGAATACAAATACCTACAGGTGTATATACTGTACAGTGTAATGGACAGTGTTGGTGGGCATTATATACGTAAGTAATGCTTCATGTGATTATTTTTGTTAGTAATAGCAGCAGTAACAAAGTCATAATGGAATAATTTTACAAATAGGTTAATATTATTACTTGTACATTAATGCATTACAATACATTTATGGTCATTAATGACAAAGTTAGGGCCATTGTCACTATTTAGACTTCAAAATATGTACCCCAAAAAGAGAGGGCGCTGCAGCTTCAGTGTTTGTGTTACATCATGACATTTTGAAAGGTTATTTATTTAACTGCCATTTTAGGCTGCTAAAATACCAGTTAAATACCAAGAACATTATTGTGACAATCTTCTAGACTCCCTTGTTCTTTTTACTGTAATATTATGCCTAGTCCTATTGCAAATTATAGTACTACCGTCTACCGGTAATTCACAAGTCACTTTGGCAACAGACTCTGTTACCAGAAAAATATTATGTTTACAATTCCCCAAAAAACTGTTTAGAGGGTCATTGCTGAAAGGGACCGGTGCCAGCGTTGTCCGTCCATGTTGACTGACCTCTGCTACCAGTGTAGTGAGTTGACTGAAGGTGGGTCTGTCTACAGGGTTGCAGGCCCAGCACTTCCTCATCACAGCGTACAGTTCCTGAGGGCAGTCTGGAGGCCTCTCCAGCCGTTCGCCCTCTCGCTCCACACGCCACAAGATCTGGGTAAGCAAAGAGGAGAGATTGAGCCAAGAGACAATAACATTGTGAAACAAAACATGCTATAACCATTAAGTGGTATAGGTGAAGACTTCAATTGAAAATAAATACACGGATCAGTAGACACCACTACAAACAGAGACCACACCACTATTAATAACACAAAAACTGGAGTGTCAAGTATAGATGGGTACATCTGTGTTCACAACCTACTACTATCTACTTTGCTGGGAAACCTGATGACGCTTACTGCTATGGATAACCTAATAATAATACTTAATTTTCAATAGTTTTTAAGGAATAGTGCTTCTCATCTTCTGTGACAAATCTCAAACATATTCATAAATATGTGCCCATGCTATGGTAAAAAGAAAATATATAAAAGAAAAAGATAAAATAGTTAGAAAAGACATGGTAGGCCACTATAAAAACCGGTGATAAAATGGCCACCAACGTAATCAAAAAGGTCAACCATAGAACAAGATTCCTTTACAGGATCTCCTCACTGGTCAACAAAAACACCTTGAAGACCTTAACAGGAGCCCTTGTACAGGGTTTCTTTGACTATGCATGCACCTCCTGGTACCACAGCACCTCAAAAGGCCCTTAAAACCAGGCTCCAGACTTCCCAAAACAAACTGGTCAGGCTCCTACTTGACCTAGCCCCCCGAACCCACCTCACCCCTGCCCACTTCGACAGGCTGGAATGGCTTAGGGTCGACGACAGAGTACAGCATCTTGCAATGGGTCTGGTCCACAAGATTCGATACACCACCAAGATACCCATGTACCTGTCTAGATACTTCCTTAATGTTAACGAAGTCCACACCCATAACACCAGAGGGAGTGCAACGAACCATGTACAACCCAGATTCGGCACAAACAAGGGACTAAATTATTTTCGCTCCTATGCCACCAAAATGTGGAACGCCCTACCAACTGTCATTAAGACATGCGAATCCCTTGACTCTTTCAAAACCACTCTCAAAGGGCACCTACGGACGGCTGCAATTCGAAACTGGCCCCTGTAAAATCGGAATCCCTCAAACACGAACGCAAGGACAACACAAGAGACGGTCGCGGCCACACAGCCAACTCAAGGTATGGCCACTGAGCCAACTTGGGGACCCAACGCAGCTCCTCCAAGGAAAAAAAACAAATTAACGGAGCTGAACGTGAATCCCCCCCACCGCCCACCCCTTTTTTTTCCCCCTCACTGTATATGTTTCTTTTCCCTTTTTACCTCCTTTATGATGAATTCCTGTTCTGTCTATAGAAGTGTCTATTTGTACGTCTCTAAATGTTTTGATGATTTGAACATGGTGGACCCTATTGGAAACAAGTGTAATGCTTAATTGGGTCGTCCACTCACAGTTAACAGCCTTTGTATTGAGTTTGTGCTTGAAATGTACTGTAATTCTGCAAACTGTTAATAAATTCTTCAATCAATCAATCAATCAAACTATAAAAAAGGTTAAAAGAAGGCTGGCCAGTAAAAGCTTTTGATTAATCAACTAATAAAGACATTATTTAATACATAAGAACAGAATCAAATTAAGTGCGGAACAAACGCAATGTTGAAGCTCTGAATGGAATGGAATGGTCGTTCTAAACATTTAGCTTGATGGTGTGTCATTGTGTTGCAGCAGATACGCACCTGTCTGCCAGATAGGCCAAGCCAGGGCTCCTCACAGAAGGTAAACATCTCCCACAGGGTGACACCAAACATCCACACGTCGGAGAGGTGGGAGAAGGATCCCACACGTAAGCTCTCTGGGGCACACCTGCATGAGGAGGAGACGTATGAGACGAGGCATGTACTGTAGCACAAACAAGATGGTAGATCCAGGCACAGTGCTAGTCTATCCTTTTCTCTACAACTCTCACCATGCGAAGGGGATCCGTCTGTGTGCACTCATAACATAGTGGTCCGTATCCTGGGTCAGGCCCCTCATCAGGCCAAAGTCACCAATCTTGACCAAGTCTTTGGACGCCAGCAGCACGTTTCTGGCAGCCAGGTCCCTGTGGATGAATCTCCGCCCCTCGAGGTAAGCCATGCCTGCGGCGATCTGCGTGGCAAAGAGCCAGAGGCGAAGCAGTGGGTACTCATAGTGTCGAGAGCGCAGGATGTCGTACAGTGAGCCCAACATGGCCAACTCTGTTACCTAGGGGAAGGAAAGACCTTTTATGGTAAATGGACTGCATTTATATAGCGCCTTCAAAGTACTTTTCACACACACACACACACACACACACACACACACACACACACACACACACACACACACACACACACACACACACACACACACACACACACACACACACACACACACACACACACACACACACACACACACACACACACACACACACACACACACACACACACACACACACACACACACACACACACACACACACACACAATTCGACAAATCATGAGTGTTCACAAAAATGTATTTATTTGAATGACGTGACGTCTGCTTTATTTTCGACACGTTGACACTTCGACATACTGCCAGGAGGAACTGGGGATCAAACCGGGGACATTCAGAGTCCCAGACCTGCACTACCTGCTGAGCCACTGCTGCCCCATTTTATGAATGCCCTTCCAAAATGCTGCTATTTGATAAATAGCCATAGACCATAACATATTGCTTCTACCATCATGAAGTAAAGTCCCCTCCCGCTGAACTACACAAATCACTTCTCCTAATGTAACTCAATGTCCACAATCTCCTGCTATGATTCAATAGAGTGAATAAATGGAATTGGTGATGGAGAAAATGGAAGGCAGTGCCGGTTTGCTTCCCTCACATAGGGGAAACAAAAATCAATTACTGAGCCAAAGAAAGAGTCTAACAATGGCATGGCATCCCGCTCTCTGTTCAGTCTTTAGCTGTCGATATTAAGTTACGTTCTGTGTGTCATTTGAGGACAAAGACACACAAATCACAATACGCTGTTCAGTGCCAATGCTGCACTCTACAGGTTGGCTGATTGTGGGCAGGTCGACTTCTGTGGTGTGGTACTGGTAACATCTAGTGACCTTTATAAATAAGTATAATTTCTCTGTCACAACCTCTGCCTCTGTTTGTTTCAGACGTTCTTTTGTTTGTTCAATTACTGTGTTTTGGTATGCCTTTCCTGTAGCTCCAGTTGGCTCATAACATTAGCCGCACAGCGTTTCAGAGTATGGGGTCAGACTCGGGCAACCAATCATGACTAGGTCGCGCCAAAGTCGCTAAAGCCAGCGGCATCGAATATAGGCCAGGCTTCACCTGGCAAAAAGTATCTGGCCTCATGATGTTCAACGGATTTATGTGTTATCACTGTATTAAATACACGTAATCAACCATTATCATGACATTGGAATATGGCTAATATTATGGCCGCCGCAACGCTCGACACTGCGGCTCGCTCAACTAGCGCCTCGCTCGGCGGTGCCTCACGTGGCTCAAGGCCACCAGAGACGGCGCGTCTCGGTCATGGTCACAAAAAGCAAACGCTCCCATAGTTTCACTTCCGTGTTTCCCAGTATGTGTGATTATCACATTCTGGCTGTATTCTAAGCTTCTGATCACGAACATTCTCTTGATTAAGGGGTGATAACATTCGAAGCGGGTGCGACGTTACATACATGCAGAACTGTGTATTGTAAAATATTACCATCTTGAGTGGCTGTGTGAGCACGACACCGTGGAGACGGATGATGTTGGGGTGATCCAGTGACTGCATGGTGGTCACTTCTTGGAGGAAGTCTGTCAGTGTCTCCGTTTGTCTTGATAAACTGGTCCTCAGTAACTTTACCGCTACGGACATCTGAAAAAAGGGAGTATAGTTTCATATGTTTCATATTTCAAAGTCATATGTTTTTGGCTGCAGACCCTCGTCTGAAAATATTTTGTGCCAGGATCATCCATAATTTTTTTTTCGCAGATCTACACGTGCTGTGAGCTCATAGCTCGGCTAAATACTGTAGGTCTCAAATGTTTAAACTGCTGCCGATTTCGCTGGGGACCCACTTTGAGAACGGGGTCCGTACGCTTTTCCGACCAGTCATTGGTCCGACATGCGGAAAACGACCGGATTAAGGTTGGCGAACATGCATTAAGGTTGGCGAACATGCGTTAAGGTTGGCGCTGCTCTGTGCTTGCGGTTATGGTTAGGGTTTGAGGTAAGGTTGTTATTGTCGGAACTTTTGAGAACCACTGATTGGAAAGGAGTGGAAAGAATGTGAATCTACTGTTAGCAGTATTGCCTGTAGCCTAGAAGCCTAATATCTCCTTTGGTGAGGGGGAATTGATCTTTGAGACTGCCTATTTTTGCATGATACCATTGTATCATCTGTGTTATATCAATTCCAGGTATAGTTTTTTTAATAAAATGGATGATTCTGAATAATAATACAAATAATAATGAAGAAAATAATAGTTACAACTTGCAGCCCTAATCTGACCATCATCAAATATGTATATGAAGTCCCTTACCACTCTCCCTGTAGGGGTGTGCCACTCTCCCCTCTTGACCACCCCAAAGGAACCAGAGCCCAGCTTCTCTCCAAGGATCAGCTCACTGTCTTGGATGAGACTCGGTAAAGCTGGGGCTGCGGTTTCCTGGCACTGTCCTGGAGCCACACCGCTCCACTCTCCCTCTGGACCGCTTCGAACACCGACCACCTGTGCACACTAATGAATGAAATAACTTCGTTCTTATGGAATGATCAAAATGGGCAATCTAACATCAATACACTGCCATTCTGAGAACACGTGCGAAAAGTATTATATTCTACCTTGGACATCCAGGAGCGTGGCCGCATGTTTATCTTATAGCGTTTCAGGGCATCCCATAATCTTCTTTGTGCTGGGTGGCATGGACAGAAGAGATGTGGGTTAAATATTGAATGCAACATTTTGAGTCTAGTTTTATAGAAACCAGACTGAAAATTAAATCATCACCTGAGCTTTTTATCCTTTATATTCCTAAATCATTCATTGTTATTAACAATTTACTAACTTTAAACTATGTTCACTGAGCCGTATTTGACCTGCATGCCTCAGGTGCAATCCAGATGACAGATCACCAAGATGGCAAATTCTAACTATTCTATTCTCTAAAACAGTGGTTTTCAACCCTTTTCATATCAAGGCCATACAGGTCCATTTGGTTTTATTTTACGCTCTCAAGAAGAGTGAAAGATCTATAAAGGTCCATTTGGTTACCAACTCTCCATTTAGCTGGGGACCAACTGGAACAGGAACCCTCTCAAGGACCACTGGTTGAAAACCACTGCTCTAAAACACAAAAAAATCTCTAAGCCTATAAGGGACACTTTATTCCTGGAATAGACTGTCTGTCTTTTGTGCACCTACTGTAATCCTCATGGTAATTACAGCATTGATCAAAGACCTGTGGTTGGGCCTGGGCCGGCATAGCGGTCCAGGCACCATGACTGGTAATCCAGCATGACTGTGTTGCGGGTTCGAGTCCCGATCCTGACAAACTTTACTGCCCCCCCCCCCCCCCCCCCCCCGCCCATCTATCTACTGCTACTCTATCAATAAAGGCAAAAAAAGGACCAAAGAATATCTTAAAAAGAAACAAAATCACACCCGTGTGAACTGAGTGGTGCAACTCCGTGTGGGGGTCCCCGGGGGGTCCCCAGAACTTCCAGACCCACAGGAACGTGCCCAGGGTGCCAGCCCGGTTACGGCGAGCCGCCCCGTGTCCAAAACGGTCGAGAAATGACAGTTACCGTGTGGGGGCCCTCAGGGGTCCCCGGAACATCCAGACCCCAGGAAGGTGCCCAGGGGGCCACGCCGGTTCCGGCGAGCCACCCCGCGTCCGAAACGGTCGAGAAATGACAGAGTTACTGTGTGGAGGTACCCAGGGGGTCCCTCTACTGTACTGTACTGTCATACCCGAAATCACGTAATGGCTGCTAAAAACTCACTAAAAAAAGCATGCAGCTGTGCACAGTGTGAAGCTCAACAGCTCCACTTTGTCACCTGTTGGTACTCTAAACATAGGGACAGACAGACAGACACACACACACACATTGCTGTTCCAGTTGGAGTGGCTGCACAAAAAAAAAAAGACCTGTGGTTGACTAACCAGGTTTGCTGATGCCGATGTGCTCCAGGTCGGTCTCCTTGACGTAGTCGAAGTGTTCGATGCGGGTGATGTTGAGGCCATCCCTGACACGCAGGTAGAACTTCTCCAACTGGACTTCAGCCAGGAGCTTGTGGAGCCACTGAGTGTCCTGGTCCATCACCATGACCAGGCACCACCGCCACTCTGGATTAAAAAGGGTAAAGCTACATTTAAAGGCCTATTCATAGTCTAGTTTTCTGTGAAGAGGCGAGTAAAAACAGAGAGATGTGTCTTGTGAGTGGTGACCACCGCGGCGTGACGTCATGTTGAAGTTTTCGGTGGTCACCTTATCACCGAAAACTGGACTATGAATAGGCCTGAAGGCTTCATCTCTGTACGGGCTGAATTGTTATCTTTCACACAACAAAGTCCTGCGTGTTCATTTAACTTTGCGAGTGTGTCCGAGTCCAGTTTAAGTATTTACAATTTGTTACATTTATTTGTTTGCTTTAAGTAAATGTGCTCAGCTATGAAAAAAACAGCTCAGCTGATCAGTAAGCACACTAGTCGCCAATAGCAGCACTAGTCATGTAAGGATATAAGATTACAATAAAATTAAGCACACTATATATAGCCTCTCCTTCTATCCAGTACAGTATATATATTAAAATTAGGATTTGTGTATAAAAGTAAAAGTAACAACTGTATCCGAGTATTTCACATTGGGTATGCACAGTATCAGTCCTGGTACAATAGCAGCAGTCATGTTTGACAGTGTCACTATGTTTACATAGTGATAGTCCTTGTTGTGTCATGTGGAAGCAGAGAATGGCACTTCTTGTTTGTTGTGTTGTGATAATGATGTATAATGAGTTTGCATCCTGCTGGAAGGAGGGTGTGTCGTGAAACTCAAACAGGCACTTAATTTACTTTATGTGCCGATTCAAGTTTATTGTATCCAGGCCCTAAGAATAGCACCATTCACACACTGACTAAAAAGAGAAATATGTTGGAAAAATACTATTTCCTTTTGATTTTGATACATGGGACAGAATTAAATGATCACTTCACAGATGGGATGCAATAATGGAAAGGGGTGAAAGATGATAGGGAAAAACAGGGCATGAAGGAAACAAAGGAACAGGGGAACAGATGGCTGCGTTCCTGTATTGAAGCTGTGCAAAGATGCTCTTACTTCAGCCTGTGCTCTTCCATGGAATCCTAGAAGCAGTGTCACAAACGCAGACATGCAAATGCTACCTTGTCAACAGTACAGGGGTGCTCTACTAGTACCAGTCCAACCTGATCTTTTTCACACGGTAATTATGCAACAGTAGCCTGCCCTATCTACAAACACTTAACACGAGATGCTCAATTGCAACAATACTGAAGACACACTTGCACTAGGAAACATCAGGATGACCCTGATGTCTCTGGCATGATCACGTTCACTTACACGCCCTCTAGTTACTTCAATATTTTAAGTAATTACACCAACAATACTCACATCTCCTGAGGTTACCCTATAAGACCAGAGTGCTTGTCGTATCAGAAAGCTTGTCGTACTACTTCCTCTTGATCATGAACATTAAAATAAATGTAAAGTAAAGTGTATCAATAGCCATAAATCCTAGCTTGCTTGAAAGTAAAAATGATTCCTGCAGGTCTTGGAACTGCAATAAAGCAGCTTCTCTCCCTACGTGTTATCAGTTGGTTTACAGTGGAGGGCATGACTTTGATGAGAGGCCTTAACATTCCTGTGTCAACTACCCTGGAAACCCCTGACACTTTTTTTTAACATATGACTGATTTTATATACTGGGGGTTATAAGAATTACAGTGTGCCTGCATTGAATGCCTTTCTGTGAGGTGAATGGCATGCTATAAAACATTCACACAAGACAAAGTGCTTGACTCTAATAGCTAAAAGTGAATGGAAGGGACTAGCCTGGGCACGATATGTATTTTTGTTTAAAGACATTTTACAGAGACAACTCCCAAACACACCCAACTATAATTCACAGTGTGTGATTTCTAAAAGGCCACTATGCAGCAAAGCAATGTAAGCTGGTAAACAAAGGGGTCAGTTTTGTCATGCACTGCACTGAAGATAATGTTCTCCAGGTCAATCTTTAACCAACACAACCACTGAATAATCCTCAGTCAACTACAATGTTTGTGGACTGGACTGCTGCTATGTTGAATCTAGTATCTATCTATCACACACAAAAGTTTACAGCTACTGGGCTAAGCTTTGATCAGGCATGACTAATGATATAATTAGAAAAGCCTTCAAGTTGATCAACACAACAGCTATTGTAGGCAAACATCATTACCACATAGGGCATAGACATTTGATCATGGTTTAGGAATCTTTGTTTACATTTACATTCCTTTGGCAAGTGAACCTAATATCGAATCAAAATATAACCAGTTCCCTCGAAAGAACCGCAATGACACATGTCACCACTCAATGGATTGCAGAACAAACAACTAATGTAACTGTATCAGTCTAATCTTTGTCTTCCAAGGGTGTGCCTCTCAAACAAAAACGGCGAAGAATTATTTCGCCAGTAAACGATTGCCATCAACACACATAAACCCATTTTAAATGTACAATTATTTAACCCTAATCCCACAACGACAATAAGGGAATGGGATAGGACAATTAATTGTCTAAGGATTGGAAAGCAAGGTGCAATTTCGATCACACGCGATAAATTTAACTTGAAAAAGTAGTTCAGTAGGCCTACTGTATGACTGGGTGTCTCAACCAAAGTCCAGTCACAATCGATAAGGATAAAATTACCTTCCGTTAACAGAAATAACCAGTGTTCTGGAGATTGGCAGGCAGTTCCTTAAACATCAGGACAACAACAGGACATAATCCATAGCCATTTAGAGCACCAGCGACTCGTAGGTTTTTTTTTCTCCACACAAAATTACAACATGCTTCTGAGTTTAGCGTCATGTAATCCTCATTTTTGGAACTACAGTTTTCGGCAATCTTGTAAACGATAGGCTTTATATAGTCCCCTTTTCTTTTGGTGAATCTGAAAGTAACCCTTTTGAGATCTACCTGTGTGTTTCAGCTGCTCTCTCAGTCTCCGCCCCTTCCTGCTTCCCACCTGCCCTCTTGTAATCCCTCCCTCCACAACTGTAATTTATTCAAACAGATTCAAACAGACAAGCTTGCTTGAATTGAATGCTTGTTGCTAAGTAGTAGACCTATTGATCACTGATCACAGTATTTTGTCCTCAGAGTCACCCATCAACTGCTACTGTTTTCATTGTTTTTATTATGTAGAATTATGAAATTGCATATAAGCAGCAACTGTCATGTTAAAATAGGCTAGGCCTACTTTAAGACTGTATCAACAGGGTATGATTGTCCCTATTGTCTACTACTGTAGGCTACACAACATGCTTGACTTCAATTGTGGACGAAACTTGCCAGGGGCTAAAGCATGAGCCAAAGAAACTCGAATGACGCTCCCACTCTCCACCAGGCCTGCTGCTGTCAAACTAGTCTGGCAGGATTTTTGCCTCTCACTTGGGCTGCAATTTGTAAATGTAAATACAGCAGTACAGTGGAGCCCGCCTCCTTGCACCTTGCACTTCCTGGTACAGTAGGCAAATTGAGAAACTCCTCTCTCTGGATTTCTCAACAGAGCGAATGTTCATTCAAAGTGTTACTGACATAAACATATTGATCCCTGAAGGGAAAAGCTAATGGTAGGTACAGAATCAAGAACCAAACCAATGATAATAACAACAACAACAAAAATCACACCCGTGTGAAGTGAGTGGTGCAACTCCGTGTGGGGGTCCCCGAAAGTTCCAGACCCACAGGACCACAGCCAGGGTGCCGGCCCGATTCCGGCGAGCCGCCCCACATCCGAAACGGTCGAGAAATGACAGAGTTACCGTGTCGGGGTCCCTCTACTGTACCCTCTACTATAGGCCTACTGTACTGTACTGTCACTGTACTGTACTGGCACACCCGAAATCATCATATATACAGTTAATATGTGCGTGTGTGTTTGTGTTAGGTTGCGCACAGGTGGTAAAAAACAACCATGCTATTTTCGTGCTCATACCCAGGCACCCAGGCAGCCAGCCACACACATAGCTCCGTAAGGGACTGGTTGCACCACTCAAAAAAACATGCGGCCCCCACCTTCACTTAATGTGGCCCTCCGGTTAATATCGGAATACTGATATATTATTGATTTCAGCTGTTAAGGTGGTTGCACACTGGGCGCGTTTTTCGGAAAACCGATGGAGAAACGGCACTAAAAATCCGAAAAACGTGCTCGGTGTGTGGGGACCTTTACAATTCCAAACATGCCAACATGACCTGCTTTAATTACTTATAAAATTAGTAGCTTAATGAGTAGTATTAAAATATTATTGTCTTTTTATGTCCAATGTATTTGTATTTTTTTAGGATTCCAATTCAAAAATAGCAAAAAATAATTCAGGATTTCAATTCAAATGATATTTGAGATTTTTGCTACAACAGTAATATTCAATATATTACCAACCTTGAAACATACCCTAGTTACGTCACCAAGAATCCCTTATTGCCCGGTGGAGTACACCGAC
The DNA here is from genome assembly GCF_951216825.1 of Electrona antarctica. Taxonomy (NCBI): domain Eukaryota; kingdom Metazoa; phylum Chordata; class Actinopteri; order Myctophiformes; family Myctophidae; genus Electrona; species Electrona antarctica. The sequence continues at coordinate 19,001,093 of NC_136802.1, forward strand.
ATACATACATACCCAGCTGATCGCAGTACTTGCGCGCTCTGCTTGCGCAAGTCAGAGGTCAGAGGAAAGCGACAGTACAGAACTGCAAAAAAAACAAAACAAATTAAAAACCTACAAAAACAAAAGTGCCTGTCTGTCTGTCTGTCTGTCTGTCTGTCTGTCTGTCTGTCTGTCTGTCTGTCTGTCTGTCTGTCTGTCTGTCTGTCTGTCTGTCTGTCTGTCTGTCTGTCTGTCTGTGTCTGTTTTGTTTGTGTGTGTGTGTGTGTGTGTGTGTGTGTGTGTGTGTGTGTGTGTGTGTGTGTGTGTGTGTGTGTGTGTGTGTGTGTGTGTGTGCGTGTGCGTGAGAGAGAGACGCGAGAGAGAGACGTGTGCATGCATTCATGTGTGTTGAGGGTTCTACACTGGCACATCGTGTGATTTCAATGTGGGGATGAATGGACCTCGTGTTCATAAATATATTGGTATACCAATTGGCATATGAAAACAGTCTGTGTGATATGTTGTTATCACATGAGTGGTTAAAGTCTGTTGTAGGGGCAAAAGGTGTGTTTTCAAAATTGTGGAAAAGGTGGGCGATAACGTAAGCTGTTGACGTCATGGTACGTCATACATCATGAATGATCTGTATATAGAAGTCCCCAGGCCATAGCATGGCGTTCAAACAGCAGAAGCAGTCAAGTAACATACTAATTAATATAGTTATGTGAATGTACAGGAATTAGATCATGCCTACTGAGCACAAAACAGTCAAAGAGGCAGAAGGGTTGGAGAATAAGACGCAAGAGGAGAATATGCTGGAAGAGAAGAGACTGAAACATATGGTAGACAATTTAGATCCCCGGGAGAAGGCGTTGATGGAGCTGATAATGAAGCTTGTGGAGGTGGAGAAGAAAACGCTGGAAGAGGAGGAGAAGAGACTGAAGGCATGGGAAGATAATTTAGATGAGTGGGATATGGCGTTGAGGGAGATGGCAACGAAGCTTACGGTGAGGGAGGAAGTTGTGAAGAGGGAGGAGAAAGAACTCGGGCTCAAAAAGATCATTTACCAGGAAGGTCGCAGAGAGAGAATAGTGGGAGTTCCACGAGGTCCACCAGTCTATGCACAGAAACATAGCTTTGGCTCCAGACAGGATGTGGGCCAGGAGGAGGGGAAGTGTACGTTGGCTGATAGCCCTGAACCAGTGGCAAGCCCTGAACCCGTGGCAAAGCCTGCAACTGTGCAGCTGAAAGCAGACCCCACTTCTGTCCCTGCTTCTGTCAACGAACAGGCACCGTGTACAGAGACAGGGGTCCCAGTTGTTGAGGACAAGTCTATGGTGGCTGAAAGTCCTAAACCCTCAGTGGATTTCAAGATTGCAGTGAAGCCTGCAACCGTGCAGCTGAGAACACACCCCACTGTCCCTGCCCCCACCACTACATTCTATGAACAGACACCCTGTTTAGAGCCAGAGGTTCCGACAGAATCTAGAGCGCCTGCCACTCCTGAACCCTTAGTGGAGTCCAAGGAAGAGGCAGTGTCTGCTGTCATTAAGCCAAAACGACCTTCAGTCTTTAGGCTCAAGAAAATCTTTGAAAAGGAGGATCCAAGAGAGAGAAGAATGGTAGTTCACCGGGGCCCGCCAACCCAAGCTTGGCTTGGCTTCACACAGGGTGCAGGCCAGGAGGAGGAGCCTGCAGCGACAGCCAGCCCTGAACCCTTAGCTGAGGTCGAGAAGGCGGTAAAGGCTGCAGTCATGCAGCTGAAAGCAGACCCCACGCCTGTCATCACCACCGCTTCTGATTTCTACAAACCAATACCATGTTCAAAATTAGTGTTCAAATCTGCAATGGCCGCTAGCCTGGAACCCTCGGTGGAGGCCAAGGAATGGAAGGAGCCTGCTGTTGTGAAGACAAAATTACCATCAGTCTTTAAGCTCAAGAAGATCTTTGAACAGGAGATCCATGCACAGAAACCTAACTTTGGCCCTGGACAGGGTGTAGGCCAGGAGAAGTCTGCAGCGACTGCCACAAAGCCTGCAGCTGTGCAGCTAAAATCTGACCTCATTAATGTTGCAGTTCCCACAGATGCTGCTGTCTACGGATCACCATCCTATTCAGAGCCAGGAGAACTAGCGGCTGAGGAAGAGTCTTCAGTGGCTGCCTGTCCTGAACCCTTGGTGAATTCAGAGAAGCCAGCAAAGCCTGCAGCTGTGGAGCTGAAAGCAGACCCCACCCCTGTAATCACCCCCCTTGCTGCTGCCTTCAACGAAGAAACGGTACCCTGTTCAGAGCCAGTGGACAAGGACGAGTGTGCATTGGCTGCAACTCCTGAACCGTTGGTGGAGTCCAAGAAAGCAGTAAAGGTTGAAGCTGTGCAGCTGAAGGAAGACTCCCCCCCTGTAATCACCCCAATTGCTGCTACCTTCTACGAAGAGATGATACCCTGTTCAGAGCCAGTGGTTGAGGATGAGTTTGCGGCAGCTGCCAGTCCTGAACCCTCGGCAGTTGGCGAAGAAGATGCAAAGCTTGCAGCTGTGCAGCTGAAAGAAGACCTCACCCCTGTTATCACCCCCACTGCTGCTGCCTTCTATGAAGAAATCATGGGGAAGTCTGCAGCGGCTGCCAGTCCCGAACCCTCAGCAGATACAGAGGAAGAGTCGAAGGCTGTAACTGTGCTGCTGAAAGCAGACCCCACCCCTGTCACCAACCCCATTGCTGCTGCCTTTTACAAAGAGATGACACCCTGTTCAGTGCCAGGGGTCCCAGCGGACGAAGACGAGTGTGCAGTGGCTGCCACTCCTGAACCCTTGGTGGAGTCCAAGAAAACAGCAAAGATTGAAGCTGTGCAGCTGAAAGCAGACCCCACTTTTATCACCATCACCATTGCTGCTGCCTTCTGCAAAGAGACACCCTGTTCAGAGCCAGGGTTTGAGGACGAGTGTGGGGCAGCTACCAGCCCCGAACACTCAGCAGTGGCTGAAGAAGATGCAAAGCCTACAGCCGTGCAGCTGAAAACAGACCTCACCCCTATTATCACCCCCACTGCTACTGGCTTCTATGAAGCAATCAAGGACAAGTCTGCAGCTGCCAGTCCTGAGCCCTCAGCAGATACAGAGGCAGAGGAAAAGGCTGCAACCACTGTCACCACCCTCACTACAGCTGCCTTTTACGATCTGACACTTTGTTCAGAGCCACGGGTCCCAGTGGTCGAGGAAGAGTCTTCCCTGGTTGCCAGTCCTGAACCCTCAGCAGAGTCCGAGAAGGACACGAAGCCTGCAGCCATGCAGCTGAAACCTGACATAATCAATGTCACCGCCTCCACAGCTGCTGCAGTCTACAGAACAACACCTTATTCAGAGCCAAGAGACCCAGCAGTTGAGGAAGAGTCTGTTTCCTGTCCTGAACCTTTGGTGGCGTTAAAGAAGCCAGCGAAGCTGGTGGAGCTGAAAGCAGACTGCATCCCTGTCACCATGCCCATTGCTGCTGCCTTCTATGAAGAGATGTCAGGAGTCCCAGTGGTTGAGTACGAGTCTCCAGCAGCTACCAGTCCTGAACCCTCCACAGAGTCTGAGAATGCTGTGAATCCTGCAGCCATGCAGCTTAAAGCAGACCCCATCACTGTCACTGCCCCCACCACTGCAGCCATCTATGAAGAGACACCCTGTTCAGAGCCAGTGGTCCCAGTGAACGAGAAGTGTGCAGTGGCTGCCACTCCTGAACCCTTGGTGGAGTCCAAGAAAGAAGAAAAGCTTGAAGCCGTGCAGCTGAAAGCAGACCCCACTCCTATCTCCACCCCCATTGCTGCTGCCTTCTGCAAAGAGACACCCTGTTCAGAGCCAGGGGTTGAGGACGAGTGTGGGGCAGCTACCAGTCCTGAACACTCAGCAGTGGCTGAAGAAGATGCAAAGCCTACAGCCGTGCAGCTGAAAACAGACCTCACCCCTGTTATCACCCCCACTGCTACTGGCTGCTATGAAGCAATCAAGGACAAGTCTGCAGCAGCTGCCAGTTCTGAACGTTCAGCAGATCCAGAGGAAGATGCAAAGGCTGCAATTGTGCTTCTGAAAGCAGACCCGACCACTGTCACCACCCCCACTGCAGCTGCCTTTTACGATCTGATGCCTTGTTCAGAGCCACGCGTCCCAGTGGTCGAGGAACAGTCTTCCCTGACTGCCAGTCCTGAACCCTCAGCAGAGTCCGAGAAGGACACAAAGCCTGCAGGCATGCAGCTGAAATCTGACATAATCAATGTCACCGTCTCCACAGCTGCTGCAGTCTACAGAACAACACCTTATTTAGAGCCAGGAGACCGAGCAGTTGAAGAGTCTGCTTCCTGTCCTAAACCTTTGGTGGAGTTAGAGAAGCCAGCGAAGCCTGCAGCTGTGGAGCTGAAAGCAGACTCCATCCCTGTCACCATGCCCATTGCTGCTGCCTTCTATGAAGAGATGTCTGGGGTCCCAGCGGTTGAGTATGAGTCTGCAGCAGCTACCAGTCCTGAACCCACCACAGAGTCTGAGAATGCTGTGAATCCTGCAGCCATGCAGCTTAAAGCAGACCCCATCACTGTCCCCACCACTGCAGCCATCTATGAAGAGACACCCTGTTCAGAGCCAGTGGTCCCAGTGAACGAGGAGTGTGCAGTGGGTGCCACTCCTGAACCCTTGGTGGAGTCCAAGAAAGCAGCAAAGCTTGAAGCTGTGCAGCTGAAAGCAGACCCCACTCCTGTCACCATCCCCATAACTGTTGCATTCTGCAAAGAGACACCTTGTTCAGAGCCAGGGGTTGAGGACAAGTGTGTGGCAGCTGCCAGTCCTCCTGAACATTCAGCAGCCAAAGAACATGCAAAGCATGCAGCTGTGCAGCTGAAGGCAGACCCCTCCCCGTTTATCACCCCCAACTCTGCTTCCTTCTATGAAGCAATCAAGGACAAGTCTGCCAGTCCTGAACCCTCAGCAGATATAGAGAAAGAGGCAAAGGCTGCAATTGTGTTGCTGAAAGCAGACCCAACCACTGTCACCATCCCCACTGCAGCTGCCTTTTACAAACTGACACATTGTTCAGAGCCACAGGTTTCCGTGACCAAGGAAGAGGTTGTCAGTCCTGAACAGTCAGCGTCTGAGAAGGCCACAAAGCATGCAGCCGTGCAGCTGAAATCTGACTTCATAAATGTCACCGCACCCACAGCTGTGGCCGTCTATGGAATGATTGCTTATTCAGAGACAGGAGACCCAGCAGCTGAGGCAGAGTCTGCTTCCTGTCCTGAACCTTTGGTGGAGTCAGAAAAGTCACCGAAGCCTGCAGCCGTGGAGCTGAAAGCAGACTCCATCTCTGTCACCATGCCCATTGCTGCTGCCTTCTATGAAGAGATGCCAGGAGTCCCAGCGGTTGAACCCTCCACAGAGTCTGAGAAGGCTGTGAATCCTGCAGCCATGCAGCTTAAAGCAGACCCCATCACTGTCACTGACCCCACGACTGCAGCTATCTACAAAGAGACACCCTGTTCAGAGCCAGTGGTCCCAGTGAATGAGGAGTGTGCAGCGGCTGCCACTGCTGAATCGTTGGTGGAGTCCAAGAAGGCAGAAATGCTTGAAGCCGTGCAGCTGAAAGCAGACCCCACTCCTGTCACCATCCCCATCACTGAGCCAGGGTTCGAGGATGAGTGTGTGTCAGCTGCTAGTCCTGAACCCTTGGCACTGGCCGAAGAAGATGCAAAGCTTGTGCAACTGAAAGCTGACCCCACCCCTGTTATCATTCCCACCGTTGATGCCGGCTATGATGCAAACAAGGACCAGTCTGCAACAGCTGCTGGTCCTGAACCCTCAGAGGAAGTGGCGAAGGCTGCACCTGTGCTGCTGAAAGCAGACCCCACCACCGCGGTCACGGCAACTGCCTTTTACCAACTGACACCTTGTGCAGAGACACGGGTCCCAGTGGTCGAGGGGGATTTGGTGGCTGCCAGTCCTGAACCCTCAGCAGAGTCCGAGAAGGTCACAAAGCCTGCAGCCATGCAGTTGAAATCCGACCTCATTAACATCACCCCCACAGCTGCTGGACCGACCTTCTATTCAGAGCCAGGAGACCCTGCAGCTGGTGAAGAGTTTGCAGTGGCTGCCTATCCAGAACCGTTGGTGGATTCAGCAAAGCCTTCAGCCGTGGAGCTGAAAGCAGACCCCACCTCTGTAATCACCCCCATTGCTGCAACCATCTACAAAGAGACACCCTGTTCAGAGCCAGTGGTCCAAGTGGACAAGGATGAGTGTGCAGTGGCTGCCACTCCTGAACCCTTGGTGGAGTCCAAGAAAGCAGCGAAGCTCGACGCTGTGCAGCGGAAAGAAGACCCCGCCCCTGTCACCATCCCTATTGCTGCTGCCTTGTGCCAAGAGACACCCTCTTCAGAGTCAGAGGTCCCAGCAGCTGAGGACGAGTGTGTGACAGCTGCCAGTCCTAAATCCTCAGCAATGGCCAAAGAAGATGAAAAGCCTGCAGTCGTACAGCTGAAAGCATACCTCACTCCTGTTATGACCCCGTCAGCAGCTGCCAGTCCTGAACCCTTGGTGGATTCAGAGACAACAGAGAAGCCTGCAGCTGTGGAGCTGAAAGCAGACTCCACTCCTATCACCACCCCCATTGCTGCTACCTTCTGCCAAGAGGCACCATGTTCAGAGCCAGGGGTCCCAGCAGTTGAGGACGAGTGTGCGGCAGCTGCCAGTTCTGAACCCTCTGCAGAGGCAGAAGATGCGATGCCTGCAGTTGTGCAGCTGAAAGCAGACCCTACCCCTGCTCCCTTCTACGATGCAATCGAGGACAGGTGTGCAATGACTGCCAGTCCTGAACCCTCGCCAGATAACGACGAGGCGAAGCCTGCAACTCTGCTGAAAGCAGACTCCACCACTGTCACTGCCCCCATTACTGCCACCTTCGATGAAGAGTCACGCTGTTCAGAGCCGGGTATCCCACCAGTTGAAGAAGAGTCTACAGGAGCTGTAAGTCCTGGACCCTCACCTAAATACGTGGCGAAGCCAGAGGCCATGCAGCTGAATTCAGACCCCATGAATGTCACCACCCCCACCACTGCTGAATACGAACCGGCATCCTGTTTGGAGCCAGCAGTCGAGGAAGAGTCTGCAGCGCCTGCCAGTCCGGAACCTTTGGTGGATTCAGCAATAGCACTGACCCCTGTCACTACTGGCATCTACAAAGAGACAGGGCCCCCAACGATTGAGGATGAGTTTGCATCGGCCACCAGTCCAGTGGTGAGCCCTGCAGTCATGCAGCTGAAAGCAGACCCCACCACCCCCACAGTTGCTGCCTTCTACAAAGAATCTGCAGTGGATGCCAGTCCTGGACCCTTGGTGGAGTTCGAGAAAGCAGCAAAGCCTGCAGCCATGCTGCTAAGAGCTGTCTTCTATGAAGATGCACCCTGTTCAAAGCCAGGGATCGAGGTGGTTGAGGACAGGTATGCTGCAGCTGCCAGTCCTGAATCCTCAGCAATGTTTGAGAAGGCTGTGATAACTGCAGCTGTGCAGCTGCAAGCAGACCCCATCACTGTCATCATCCCTATCACTATCATCATCCCCACCACTACTGTTGTCTCCAAAATGACACTCTGTTCAGAGCCAAGAGTCCCAGTTATCAAGGAAGAGTCTGCAGCAGCTGCCAGTCCTGTCACCACCCCATTCACTGCTACGTTCTATGAACCGACGCCCTGTTCAGAGCCAGGGGACCCAAAGGATGAGTCTGCAGTGGCAGCCAGTGATACACCCTTGACCGAGGCGGAGGAAGAGCCGGAGCCGGCTATCGTCGAGCCAAAAGTTCAGTCAGTCCTCAAACTCAAGAAGTTCTTTGAACATTTTGGCCAGGACAATTCCATAGAGAGGAAAGGGAAATGTTCCCCCATCCCACTCTGGTGATGGAGGATATACAGCACATGGCGGCTATACAAAGGTGCTGTCTATAACCAATAGTACCAAGGCGAGGCTCTGCAGGAGGCTACCCATCTAAGAGGGTTTGTCTCTCCGTACATGTGTTGTGTGTTTGGCTGTAGCTAATCTAACACAAACCGCTCGATGGATCAGCACCTTGTGTCTTGTGAACAGTTCCAATAATTACAGTTAAAATGCACATTTTGAATAATAACTCATGGAAACGTCATAAATTATGACTGTCACAAGCTCGCCACATGAACCCTGAGGTCCACATTGTGGATCTTGGAATCCACGTGGTTAGATTTTTTTTTCCTGAGTAGCCTATAGATGAATCCACGGAGCCGTGCCCTGTAGGCCAGCTGTATGCAATCAATGCTGCGGCTTTGACACTGTGATAGTGAGCGCTGCCTTTCATCATACATCACATTCCGTGCTCAGCCAATCAGCTGAGCACATTCCTTGATATACAGACAGACCGGAGTCAGACTCCATTGGCATGTATGGAAATGCAAAAAAACAGTTTTTTCATCTAGAGATCTAAAGGTCAGAGGTCTTTCGATGAATGAGTGTGAGCTTCAGTTCCCATGGTATAGCTCAGAACTGCCAAAACTGCTAAAATGGGCTTGACCCCTAACTAGAAAATACTGTTCCCGAAGAGACAGTGTGGGCTCGAGTAGATCCTTACTCAATGATGTATTGACCCACATGACGTCACAGCCCAGCAGGAAAACAGAGATACGATAACTACTACTACTGCTACTCGAGCCCACAATAAAAAGTAATAAATGGAAAAAAAGAAAAAAAGGAAATAAGAAAAATACTGTATACAGTTCAGTAAAATAAAAAAGATTTATATATAATAAAATAAGTAAAATATAATACACATGTGCAGTGCCTTGCAAACATACTGAAACTGAAAGGCTATAATTAAAAATAAATAAAACATTCAATCGTTTTGCAAGGCACTGTACATGCTTCTCGAAATCCAACCCTACGTCCTCGTCGTGAGAGGTGGAAGCAGGTCATGCTGACTAACAGGGCTCTGGTAAAACTGCATAATTCACCTACGCAGTGAGTGGACATAGACATTGACAAATTGCAATGCCATTGTGGCCCTGGGAACAGAAGATTGTGAGTGCTGTGCTGTGTCACTTTCATGTCCAAGAACAGGATGGTACCACTTAACCTCTTAACCTCTCGAGACTTTTTTTTTTTCCATTGTTTTATTGTTATTCATTTTTAAGAATTAATTTGTGTACATGTAACACATTTCATATACAGCTTTTCTATAACAGTCAAATTAATTTGGTGGTTCTTGACATTAAAAATCACACCCGTGTGAACTGAGTGGTGTAAGGTTTTATATAGCATGATCAGCTGTGGTCTGACGTAATGTCTGACGTAATGAAATAAGGTAAGGTATTATGTAGCCTGATCAGCTCTGATCTGACGTAATGAAATCACACCCGGATGTGATTTCACAACTGGCTTTTTCTGTGCAGAGAAAATGACCATGGTTGCTACGGTCATCCAGTTCACCCGGGTGTGATTTAATTACGTCAGAAATTATTTTGAACATAGCAACCATGCTCATTTTTTTCTGCACACAAAAGCCAGTTGTAGGAGTGGTTTACACCACTCAAAAAGGTTTGATAACAGTGGTTATCAAACCTCTTTAATGTCAAGGACCACCAAATTAATTGTATTTGGCTGCAGACCCCCCAAACAGTGTGTGTTCAAAAAACTTTCCAAATTTGCTCAAGATGTTTTGAAAATAGCCAAACTATACAATTCATATGCAGAAAACAATATACCGGTAGGTAGGAAAATAGGAAATGCGACATGTTGTGAGTTTGTATAGACTATTTTCAAAATATTCTAATTGCTGATCTGTGAGGTTAAAGTGGTTAGACTTTAACCTTATAGATTTAAATTATAGATTTAGATTTTATATTAACACATTTTGCTGGGGACCCCCTGGAACCCCATTATAGGGACCCATGGAGGTCCCCGGACCTTTGAGAACCACTGAAATAAGCAATAAAACCAGAATTTAATAATTCACGGTTAGTCCACATAGAACGGTCCACCTTTTGACACTGTGTTTTGTCTCCAGGTTGATGTTTTGTCGTATGACACACGCACGTGTGTGTCTCTGTGTGTGTGTGTGTGTGTGTGTGTGTGTGTGCGCGCGCGTGCGTGCGCATACACCCATCCCGCTGCCTTGAATCTTATCTGAAGTTCAGATTCCTTCATTCCATTTATACAATTACAATTTACAATTTAGGCATTTAGCAGACGCTCTTAATCCAATGAGTGTCAGCTTACAGTGTGGGAAGTTATTTCTTAACTGATAGTCCTGGAGGTAACAAGATCAGCAGAGTATAAAGTGCATTTACTCAAGCACTGTACTTAAGTACAAATTTTAGGTACTTTTACTTTACTGGAGTATTTCCAATTTTCATTACTTTTACTTCTACTACAATTATTTAAATTACTAATTACTAGTTACTAGTTACTATTTACAGATTTTTATTTATATTACACAACAAAAAATAAAACATACTTCTTCTGTCACTGAACAGGATGCAATAGGATTTAATAATAATAAAAATGCCTTTTGAATTTGCTTGATGTCAAGCAGTATATAGTCACAATCATCATATAGCCTACCTTGTTACCTTTTATTAGATTTTATTTTTAGAAGAAATGTGTGAATACCAGCCTATACCAGACTAACGGTCCGGGTACCCGGACCACTAACCTTAACTTTAGAGTACAGTTTAAGCTTCTTTTCTAAAGAACTACAATCCCTGGTCTTTGTCTGTGAAATGGACAAAGATGATAAGAAACAACTTAGAGGTAGGCCTGGATGCAATTTGATTTAACATTTTGCAGAAAAGGGAGAGATTTATATTAGAACTAATATCTTGGGCGTTTAGATCAGTGGTTTTCAACCAGTAGTCCGGAGACCACCAGTGGGCCTTGCGGGGGTTCCATGTGGTGACTTGTGGTCAGCAGCTAAATGATGGAGAGTTGTTAACCAATGAATCTGTATGAGCAAAACAATTAAACCAAATGGACCTGTACGTGTCCATTTGGTTTCACTCTCAAGAGTTAAATGATTGTTAAACATCAACATCACTTAATTTACAAGAAGTCTACACAATTAGAGAATGTAAACTAATTGTTATTTTTATCAACATGTGCTTGTTCTCTCTCCTATCTGGTAGGAGTCAGGATGGTGGTCCCTGGGTCAAAATTAGCCAGGATGGTGGTCCCTGGTGGGTCAACATCAGTTGAAAACCATTGGTTAGTTAAAGGCCTCCTCCTGAACCTATTCTTTATAGGTTTAAAGACTAAAGTTATTTGCTACTTTTTCCTCAACTTATTACGTTTTTGCCTCAATCTACAGAGCTTTGTCAACTAAAAAAAGGTCTGGGAGGAGGATAGGAAGATGGTAGTCAAGCCAAGGATGCCACTGAAAATAAATATTCGGATCTTTCATTTGATACAATTCTGTATAAATCTCTTGCATTGCACTCATTAGTCCTGTACAGTCCCGTGATTAAGAACAATAGCACACTCTACTGTTTGCTCTTGGTGTTGCACTAAGGTGTTGCATGCTTTCTTTTTCTGCTGTAAACGTCATCACCAAGCGACATTGGATTGTGCTGGCTAGTGGGCTACATACTATCATCCAAAAACTTTAAGCAAAAGGATTATTTCTACTGGGATAATATCTACTGGATTAATAGTATTTCCTATGGACTTTAGCTATACTCTTAACCCCATTTACTTTATTATTACCCAAGTTAATTCTGTACAGAGTAGATACTAGACACACATCAGTGTGTGATATGATATCATACAATTATGCCCAAACTCTTTGATATACAATTATTTCCCGGAGAATGCAACAAGGGTCTACCCGACGGACTTTGGTCAGCTGTCGACGTGTGGATAAACAAACCTCATGTTGTGAACAAACGCCTTTGTGGAGCCAAAGTGACCGAGGTTAAGGATGTAGACACTGAAGCAGTGGGATGTCTGCTAGTGGACTGGACCTCACACAGAGATGAGCTTCTGTCCTTCTTGACAGGTGGACCTTCTTCATCTGCAGGAGGAAAGGAGGAAAGCGTCTGGTCCTCTAGTGAAAGAACATTCATTCCTAAAGTGAACTGCTATGGTTCAAATCTGCACAAAGAAATTGTACTCAAAGGTAGGTGTGTGTGTATATATATATATATATATATATATATATATTTTACATGTATTTATTTATCACAAAGGATGTAAGATACAGTAACTTATTTTTCCTCTACAATGAGGGCCAGGCCATTCATTGACAAATATTGATGCTGGAGAAAGAAGTCAATGTTTGTAACAGTGAATCTCAGTATTGCTGCCTTTATTCAGCATTTTTAAATGTTGTGTGAGGAATGGATGACTAAAGCATTGTCCCCATCTCCCTTTCTAGACTTTGACAGACAACGGGTGACATTTGTTCCCTTTGAAGAGGATTCAGAAGGGCACGTGTCTCAAAAAACCGACAACATTTATCAGATCCGCCTCTTCCACCAGGCCTGTCAGGAATGGTAACTTAAAAATACAATCGTATCAGTAGTTGTTCTTGGGGTTTGGGGCAAGTACATTACATTTGCACATAGATGATGGCATTTCTCTTCTGAATCTAGTCATTCTAATTTCTATCTATTAGGAGCAGATACCCACCACTGCTCCTAATAGATAGAAATTAGAATAGATTCTATTGAACAGTGCCCGGGGTCGGGGAGCAGTTAATTGGCGTTCAGTCTCTTCAACACAAAGTTATTATTGTTCTTTGTAAGTACAAATTGGCATGGGAAATATGCAGATCATAGCCTGCCAGTGATTGTGACTGCATAATTGATGGTTCACTTTAATTTAATTTAATTATTTCACATTCACATTAACACAGTGGTTCTCAAACATTTTCATGTCAAGGACGGACCCCCAAAATGAATGATACTCATTCATTAGCCTGCCCCCATTTTTTTCAACCATTTTCATTTCAAGGGCTCCTGGTTTGACCTGAATTAGGCTACAGTCTCTGGGACCCCGATGTATATTGTAAAATCAAAGTTAATTTAACTCTGAGAGTGTACAAATGGAACCAAATGGACCTGTTGTGGGTCCATTTGGTTCCATTTGTACACAGTACACACTCTCTGAGTTACAGACCCATAAGGGTCTATTTGGTTCCATTTCGTACATTCTCTGAGTTACAGACCCATAAGGGTCCATTTGGTTCCTAACTATCATTTAGCTGGGGACCCCCTGTAACTCCCTCAAGGACCCCACTTTGGGAACCACCGCATTAACAGGTATAAGAAATGCACAATAAAACAAAAGAAGCAGAGTTAGCTGGAAGCTAATTTCATCTGCAGTCCCTGGTGCAGAGGCAAACTAGTATGGTATGTCAATTACAAAATACACTAAGAAAATACCAACAATGCAATATAACGTAACAGCCAGTATTTCAAATCAATAAAAACTAGATGCATGTTTTCAAGGCAAAAGCATGTTTTTCCCCAAAAAACAAAACAAAACAGCAGACACGAGAGAGAGAGAAAGAGAGAGGCATAATTTTAGGCTGATGGTTAAGTAATGCCGGTATCAAAATGAAACGAACAATATATGATCATTATCATATGATCTATGATCAGACACACTTCCACACATGTTAAAACCGTTTACTCTGACATAATAAATGTGTTCATATTTAGATATTTCTGACTGAAGAGAAAAATCACACTTTGCACCATACGCAAATGCGTATTGACTATTACTCCTCCTTTGCAGACTTTCTGTACTGGTTTCAGGCATGCTTTCTGTTTAACCACTTGAACGCTAGCATGTACATTCTTCTTATTCTTCTTCTTATTTTTATTTTTTTGAGATTTGGTTTACAGGTAGTAAAGAGTGGACTAAAGAGCCATCTCAAGAGCCACCTCAAGAGCCATCTCATGTCAAGTTGACTAAGTACAGATGGAGGTGTTGTGTGGTTAAAATGTCAAACTGTAGAGCATAAAAAGTTAAACGTATATACCTTTGCCCTCTGACCCGAAGGTTCTTGGAGCTTCACGTCTTGAGGCCGAACGAGTGGTTTTCTGATGGAGTGGCTTACCCCAAGCTGCCCTGGCTGTCCAGAGACCTCCTGCCTAAACTGGGGCGTTGGGCAACTGAAAGTAGAACCAGTGAGTTCAAGAGCACGCTTTCTCTCCTGCCTGTGGAGAAGTACAGTCTTGTGTACCAGCAGCTTAAAGACCAGTACAGGAACATGGTGAAGGTACTCGATGTTTGTGCAAAAGCTCTGTTACTATTTTTTTTTAATCAAAATGTCTTCTGTCATCACATTTTTTTACTGAATGCTTCTATTTTTATGTCCTAGGTTTGGCCTGAAGTGACTGATCCGGAGAAGTTTGTCTATGAAGATGTTGCTATTGCTACATATCTCTTGGTGGGTTTTAGGCCACAGTGTACCACTTACAAGTCCCAAACAATATAGTTTTATACAAATATTTTGCAAAGATTATTGCATTGGTTTATACATAACATTACGAGCATTACGAGCGGCGGTGGCTCAGGGGTAGAGTGTCTGGATGGTAACCGTAAGGTTGCCAGTTCGAACCCGGGCTCCCCCAGAGTTACTGTCGAAGTGTCCTTGAGCAAGACACTGAACCCCCAATTGCTCCCGATGTGCTAGTTGGTGCCTTGCATGGTTTCCGCTACCATCGGTGTATGAATGGGTGAATGTAATGCACAATCTCTGTAAAGCGCCTTGGATAAAGGCGCTATATAAATGCACCATTTACCATTTACCATTTACATAACTGTCACCTTAAAGTCAATGACAATTTGCAACTGGAACGTTATAAAATTTAAGCTGATAAATGGGTACTCTTTCCCGATTGGCTGAAAATGTTGCCTCCTGGGTAAAATGACTGATTGCCAGCTCTTTCCTGGAGAGTGCCACTAGCAAGTTGGAACTAATTTGGAGGCTGACCTGTGCCAGAACTACTACTAATTAAGCAGCCAAACAAAAACCTTCAACCACAGCTAAAACTAGAAATGCACTCTGACGAGCTGCCAACTTGCGCTTCGCACACAAGTTGGCCATGAATGGCCATGAACTTACCTCAACCAAGTTATTGAAACGTCTGAGTTATATGACTACCCGTATATAAATCCCGTTCCAGATATCCACTACAACAGGTTCTAAATGTTTTAAGTGTCCTATATATAAGTTTGAAACTCAAATTGTTTGTCATCCACATATGTATACATATTGTGTACTTTTGGTGGCCCCCTCGGCCAATTAGGGATTGGCTGATCATGACGTAACTATGTATGTTAATGTAAAAAGGCTGGTTCCTGAGTGGCCGAGGAACAACACCGACATATGCCCCTCGTCCAATCAGGGATTGCCTGATGACGTAACTATGTATGTTTATGTAAAAACAGTGGTTCCTGATTGGCCAAGGGTGTCACCAAAAATTCACAATCCCTGATTGGCCGAGGGTGTACCCAAAAAATCCCAATCCCTGATTGGCCGAGGGGTGTCACCGACATACGCAGCCGAAAATAGTACTTGCGGCACTCTGCTCGCGCAAGTAATAAGCAATTGTGTATTTGACTATTTTGCTTTACATCAATTTATATAAAAACAAAAGAACAAACGACAAACAAAAACCTTACTAATTGTGTAAAGGTCCACACATACTGGTGGAAAGACGTTCTGCAAAACAGGCCTTTTATTTTTTCTACATATCTACACTACATACAGTATAGTCATACACTACATATCTTAGCTTGAGAATAGCCGATCTATAAGCTGAAGCTCACAAAAAATGAAATCGTGTCACAATGTAAAGCTTATTCTCTGGTTCTGTCTTTCTAGGTCTTGTGGGCAGAGGAGCGAGCAGAGAAGGACTTGACTGACAAGCAGTCATTCGTGGACCTGGGCTGTGGAAACGGCCTCCTGGTTCACATACTGTGTAATGAAGGGGTATGTTGAACTCTAGTGTCACTATTCTGGGAATGTCTTAATGGGTGACAATGCTGTGAAAACGGCATATCTACAAGCTCACAATGCGTTGTGTTGTTGTGAGCTTGCAGATTGTCTATTTTGGGAAAGAGATTTTGTCAAGGAAGTGTGTATATAGGGTTTAAATAGTTTACATTTTAATTGTGTGGTTGCACATCCTAGGAATTTGTCTCTCTGTGAATTTGGTGCATTACAATGAATGAATGAACAACATGAAAAACTAGTTGCACAATAAGTCCTCAATAATGAATGGAAAGCTGTGTACAATATATAGGATACTGGAAAAGAAATTCATATAAATGATTGCATTTGTGTTAACAGAAGGTAATACATCATTTATGTATTTGTCTGTATATCATGTACACAAGTGTCAAAACAGGTGTTTATGGTAGCAGTTCAATGATTGCTGAATGAGTATTGTTTTTGTTGTTATGAAATGTAATATAACTTGAGCATTCAATGTCTGAAAAGAGCTGTGAAAATAATTGTAATATATAATAAATATATATATATATATAATTCACATTATTCAGTTACTGCAATTTGAATTTCTTTGGGTAGATTTGCTCTGTTAAACAGGACATCTTTATAACAAAGCAGGCCTAGGCCATGTAGGAAAACCGACCCTTCAAGCAGAGGTTATTTAAGTAGCCCGATAGTAACTGGTGGCTTTAGCTGATGACATGGGCATGTCACGGCCCAGGTGAGGGGATTCATATTTCATATAAATCTAAACAATATTTAATCGGCAGCATTATATGCCTAATCAGAAACTGTGGCAGTGATCATTGAAATTACACAGAGCGGCAGAGTGTGGATGAGGCTAGCGCTGAACCGGTTGAATGAGGCAATTCATTTAGTGCTGACCGTCATGGCATCTTGTGTTGCAGCACCCTGGAAAGGGCATCGACGTACGCAAGAGGAAGATCTGGGACATGTATGGCCCTCAAACCATCCTGGAGGTGAGAAGTTCAGTAGGACAGGAGGTGGGAGATGACGGCTTAATGGGTGACTAATTCAGGCATTTAATGAGCGTCATTATCATTTCATATTAAACTGCGAACATGAGTCATATGGCAAGTGTAATGGCTCTTTTAAATCTGTCTCAACCCATTAAGTTAAGACCTGAGGCCAATTCTACAAAGGTCTTCTAAATCAGTAGTTTTCGGTAATTCAAAATTATTCAATTATTGATTTTCCTAAACGCTTTCAAGATTTTTCAAAAATAGCTATTTTTGAATAGCCAGCTCTAAAATCTAAAAATGACACTGATGCTTTTGTATTTTTTATTTAGTCCGGACTTTCAACTTGAATACACTGACTGAGCTACTGTAACTTGCTTATACTAGGATTGACAGTATGTGACAACAGCTACATGCGCCGGCCCGGTACCGTATGATTTTAGAACATATTGTTAAACTGCTTTTGACCTCTTTCTTTATATGTGAGGAGCAACATGGATGTGCACTTTGATGTACAGTCAGAACGGAAGGTTTCATTATTATTGATCACGTTTAGCATCAGCAGGCTGGACTCTCTCAGAGTTAAATGAACAGACTGTGTGCATAGGGACATGCTGGACATGCTGTACTTTCCCCCTCTGCCTTCCGACTTCAATCTTTCATTTGACAACAAGCTGCTGACTGTTACTGTACCCACTCCCAGTCATCCATTATTGACTGTGTTCTAGTCTGGGCAGAAGGCTACTTACCTACTTTACTTACTTTCTTACAGGGACTCACTGTCCTTAAACTTCATTTGGACCTTTTAACCTCTATTCTTTGTAAGGCTGACGTTTGGGCTAGCGATGGGGTGAATTCCCAAGACATTGTTTTATATCCATTTATTTATGCTACACAGATACAGTATGCATGCTTTTTTATTATGGCTGGGAAACGTATTAAATCGATATATGAGACTAGATATCATCTGAGATTTTGGACATCGTAATATCTTAATATATCCTTCCCTAAGTGTTGTCTTTTCCTGGTTTGAATCAATTAAGCATTCATTTATGCATTCAGAAATGGTCAAAGATAGACTATCTATGAGCTCACAACACAGCTTGTAGATCTGATAGTTTAGCTGTTTTTGATGTTTATTGAAAGAGTTGACGTTATCGTCACAATGTCGATATTAAGGAAATAAATTGGTATTTTTCGCCCAGCCCTTCTTTGTCATTAAAGGTTTGATGGAGATTGCAGAGCATTCCATACTGCCGTAGCGCCAGCAGGGCACAATCAGTTTCTGACCAAGTGATTCATTGTCAAATTGTGTGTTTCTCCTTGATCTAACGAGCTCTTGTGTTTTTGGGGTCTTTGCTATTTCAGGAAAAGGCAATCACTCCTGGCGACGGGTTCCTATTCCCCGCTGCAGACTGGCTGATTGGGAACCACTCTGATGAGCTCACGCCGTGGATCCCTATCATAGCGGCCAGGCAAGTCATCAGGCAGACACAATCTCACTCAGCCTCTCAAGTACTAGCTGATCTATCCAATTTGGACTAATATTGCTGTTTGGGTCGAAGAGGGTGAAATGTGTGTGTGTGTGTGTGTGTGTGTGTGTGTGTGTGTGTGTGTGTGTGTGTGTGTGTGTGTGTGTGTGTGTGTGTGTGTGTGTGTGTGTGTGTGTGTGTGTGCGCGTGTGCGTGTGCGTGCGCGCGCACTTCAAATGCCCTCCACCTGGTGGGGATGTTAAGCCTTAGTTTGGAGATTGTTTCGTCTTAATAGAGAGAAGTAGTGGTGGATTCTCCCAACGAAATGGTCTCCATTTGTTGAAGCTTATACAGTTCTGAGACTTAACAAGCTAACTAACTGATGACAGATTAAAAAACATACTTCTGGAAACACAACAACAATTGTTTATTCTCAGAGAGTGCCTTGCATGCCAAAGATTGTTTTGTCTTCATACTTTGATGTCATTTGGCAGGTCATCTTACACTTGCCGATACTTTGTCCTGCCCTGCTGCTTCTTTGACTTCTATGGGAAGTACCAGAGACGTCAGTGTAAGAAGTCCCAGTATAAAGAGTACATAGACTTCATCACCGAGGTTAGCCAAGCTAGTGGCTTCAACACTGACGAAGACTGCCTCAGAATTCCATCTACTAAACGGGTAAGAAGAATTGATTAAATCAATTAATTACCAACTGCATTATTACTTTATGCAAGCAGAGCGAGCAAGTACTGTGGTCGGCTGGACCGAAAGTGTTATGTATGTATGGTATGCATGGTTATAATTGGCTGTTGATGGTGACGTATTTAAGATATGTTTGAATGTTGGGTGGGTAAAAGGTAACGTATGTATGTATACATTTTTTTAGTCAGCCTGTATAATAATCAGCGATCCGGTTTGATATCAATAATAAAGCTTATCAGACGGAACGTTACGCCAGAAGCAGTTGCCGGGACCCGTGGTGGGAGTTCTGCTCTGGTTTTGGTGGATATTAAGTAGTTCCGGTCATTTTGTGGGGGGCACTGGGGCAAGCATTAAAAGTTAATTAATTCACAAAACTAGCGTCATTTGTATTGTTGACCTATTTCTAAAATATTAGCGCAACTTTTGTTCAACTTTGACCCCTCTATCACATGGAACAATTTTTTGGGCGTAGTCATATGGACACAAAAAACATAGTTCCGTGTGATAGAGGGGTAAACAATTTACGAAAGTTGCACTATATGGTAGAAATAGCTCAACAATACAAATGATGCTAGTTTTGTGAATTAATTTACTTTTAATGCGTGGCCCCCTGTGCCCCCCACAAAATGACCGGAACTTGATATTCACCAAAACCAGAGCAGAACTCCCACCACGGGCAATCAATTAATACAGTTGCAACCATTATATTAATGGCAAGTATTTCAAACAACCTAAGTTAAAAAATTCTGAACTATCCCTTTAAATGTAAAATGTTAAATGCCATTTTATATATTGGGGCTCTAGGTTAACCTTTTAGTTGATTGCACTGGTGCGTTGAACTTTTTCGTATGTGCGGCAGCATCACACATAGACAGACCTGCTAAATGTATGGTGCACTGATGCGACTAATGAACATTGTTACTTGCACTGGGCATGTGCGCCCAAAATGGGGGCACTCTGGAACATGAGCGTTGCGCCTGTCACAGACATGCGCAGAGCAAGTTCAATCAGGAAACTCAGTGCAGTTGCCGGTGGCCGTTCATTGGGCCGCCTAAGCATCACTTTCTCACTCACATGATTCACTGATGCACTGCTCATCCCTGCTTGCTTGCTGTTGCATATGGAATAACTGATACTGCTGCGCTGCTGTCTGATTAAATGCTGCTCACCCTCCTCCACCCCAGCTACCACCTGTAGTTTTGGATCTGCTGTTTAGGTACGAGGGATTCGGAGTCCCTATGGTTGGGACTGATGCGCTTGATCAGAGTACCTAAAAAGCAGATCCAATTAATCGCCAAAACATAATAAATATATTGCTCATTTTATATTCAATAAATATATATTCCATCCATTCATGACTTGTCCTGACTGAACCTGTTTTAAATCAACATTTAAGGGTGTTGCAACCTTGTTGACAGATAATCCACAAAATCATAATACCAATTCATTACGTCTAGCTACTGGCCACTGGTCTAAACAAATTCCTCCTTCAGGGGTCACATCAATTCATCGATATCTTTTTCACATTTTCATGCAAGCAAGTTCAGCAGGTTCACTAGGCAGGCAAGTTTATTGGAAAAAACAGTTGAATGAGCTGATATAATACATCAGCTAATATATTGAAATGTAATTCATACTAAAATGTAGTTTTGGGTAAGTGTCTACTTTGAAATAAAGCAAAGCTTATCCCTGCCTCACTTCCCATCTGTCTGCCTGTACCTCGTTTAGTTTAGGATTGTGACTGGATATAAGTACTACGGCACGTTTTTATTGTTCCAGAAGGGCTGCTTTATGGCTTGTGGTCATTAACTGGTACAAGTTAAACACTAGCGTTGCGTAGCCCCTCAGTGTTTAGACTTTTTCCAAGGGGCGGTTACAAAAAGATCTCAATTGGTTAGACCTACAATCAATCAGAGCAGCGCAACCTGCTACATGTCACACACATACTGGGCCCTGGTTGGTTATAGCCTGGTAAGCCTGCCCTATCATTTGCATACTGGGCCCTGTTTGGTCCTCCACTACTGCTGTTCTGCCGAAGCACCCACACAATTGAGCGACACCAGACTCAATCTGCCTGGGGCAATATGTATTGCAAAGTCAGATTGAAGGCTGGCTACACAAGGCTACATAAACACATATTGGCCATAATATATTGTTAATTGTCTTATGACAGTCACTTTAAATGTGTTTTTCATCAAAGTATAAGCCGTTGGAATGAAGGATTTCAAATCTGTGACTTCTATATAGTTGGAAAAACATTTGATACTACTGTGATATATTGATTGAAACTATAGTACCATGTACACACAGACATGGGTGGTAATTAGATGGTTGCTTTGCTATTGTTATTTTTAGATTATCAAAATGTACTATTTATTTATAGTTTTTTTGCCCTTGCAGGAAGACATGTGTCTTCCTTTTTTCTTCCATCACACATCACTGTGTTTTTGTGACTTTTTGTAGGTGTGCCTGGTGGGGAAGTCAAGGAACTATGAGCTATCCAAAGAAGCAAAGGCAGAGGACCAGAGAGCTCGTTACATACAGAGCCGCCAAACCCTCTCTGGGACGCAGGGTCAAGGGTCGAATGTTGAGGGCGATGTTGGAGGCAGTCGCCATGACGACGCCGTCACCGACGGAACTTCTGCGAACAACTGGGGAGTCGGCTTCCAGCCCAGAGACCGAGTGGAGATTGTCAGGAACTGTGCGTCCCTCCCCCGGGATTTCATAGACGCCGTGGTCCTCCAGGTCGCCAACGCCTTACTGGGACTGACCACGGATGATGGAGAGGGGGACTCGTGGAACCAAGGAGGTAGGAAGAAATCCCAGTTAGTTGGTCTCGATTGACGAGACGATTTCTTGTGCGTAACACAGTACATAACGTTTGGCCCTCACTTCCTCTCAACGCCAGCTGTCACTGAAACGATTATGACGTTTTGCTTGACAATATTAATTCTTTCTGTGCTGCTGGTAGCATAAATGTAGTTAGCCTATGCCAGTGCCTGCGTTCACTTTAAGAGAATCAGTTTCCTCCCCACTGTAGCCCCATGCACACACTCACTGTAACAATTGGCTATCATTAGCATTAGCGCACACTGTTTACCTTTCGCCAGAAATGTTTACATGTTGGGAGCGATGCGAGACAATGTCACAAATGACATCCAAACTTTGGATGGATGACGATCACCAAGGACAGCGCTCGTAGATTCCGAGTTATGAAATACTGTTTGTAACCAAGGTAAATGGAAAGCAGTTCCCATAAGATCCCATAGTTGGTGGTGACGGAGGCGTTGCATAGCAACCGGACCAATGTCAAAAGCTGCTCTGGGGCTCAACCACTTCATATTATGGAGTATACTGATATACTGATAACGTCCCATAGCTGGGGAGTACGAATATATTTGTACTTCTCAAAAAAAGAGTTGTGGGAATTGTGGGCCTCCCTAGTGTAGCGGTTAGAGCATGCATGGGCTAACTTATTCTACATTCTCTAATTGTGTAGACTTCTTGTAAATTGAGTAATGCAGATGTTTAATTAAAGGTATATTCAGTGATTTCACTTAATTCAAATATCACTTATTTTGTCTTATTTTTTGGATAATCCTCCCTACTATAGAGTGTGCTGACCATATAAGGAGTTCCTCCATGTCCCCAGTTGAGCCCCTGGGGTCAAAAAACCCTAGTTTCGGTTTGGGCTTTGGGTGGTAAAGCCTTCATCCAATCAGGATGAGAGGGGCCTTCCTCCAATCATGATCGAGTGAGGCGGGCCTTGGTGCACGTGCTGTTGGTCTGTTGTACTTCCCCCACTGTAGAGCGTGTGCATGGTTTAATTTTACGCTCTCAAGAGTAAAATATCTATAAGGGTCCATTTGGTTACCAGCTTTCCATAATTTATAGCTGGGGACCACCTGGAACCCCCTCAAGGACCACTGGTCCATCTCTTTCCTTGCCTCCTCTACTGCATATTTCCCTGCCTCCATCTCTTTCCCTGCCTCCACCTCTTTCCCTGCCTCCTCTACTGCATATTTCCCTGCCTCCATCTCTTTCCCTGCCTCCTCTACTGCATATTTCCCTGCCTCCATCTCTTTCCCTGCCTCCACCTCTTTCCCTGCCTCCTCTACTGCATATTTCCCTGCCTCCACCTCTTTCCCTGCCTCCTCTATTTCCCTGCCTCCACCTCTTTCCCTGCCTCCTCTACTCCATCTTTCCCTGCCTCCTCTACTCCATCTTTCCCTGCCTCCATCTCTTTCCCTGCCTCCACCTCTTTCCCTGCCTCCTCTACTGCCTCCATCTCTTTCCCTTCCTCCATCTCTTTCCCTGCCTCCATCTCTTTCCCTGCCTCCTCTACTGCCTCCATCTCTTTCCCTGCCTCCACCTCTTTCCCTGTCTCCATCTCTTTCCCTGCCTCCTCTACTCCATCTTTCCCTGCCTCCATCTCTTTCCCTGCCTCCTCTACTCCATCTTTCCCTGCCTCCATCTCTTTCCCTGCCTCCTCTACTCCATCTTTCCCTGCCTCCATCTCTTTCCCTGCCTCCTCTACTCCATCTTTCCCTGCCTCCATCTCTTTCCCTGCCTCCTCTACTCCATCTTTCCCTGCCTCCATCTCTTTCCCTGCCTCCTCTACTCCATCTTTCCCTGCCTCCATCTCTTTCCCTGCCTCCTCTACTCCATCTTTCCCTGCCTCCATCTCTTTCCCTGCCTCCTCTACTCCATCTTTCCCTGCCTCCATCTCTTTCCCTGCCTCCTCTACTCCATCTTTCCCTGCCTCCACCTCTTTCCCTGTCTCCACCTCTTTCCCTGCCTCCTCTACTGCCTCCATCTCTTTCCCTGCCTCCATCTCTTTCCCTGCCTCCATCTCTTTCCCTTCCTCCATCTCTTTCCCTGCCTCCATCTCTTTCCCTGCCTCCACCTCTTTCCCTGCCTCCACCTCTTTCCCTGCCTCCTCTACTGCATCTTTCCCTGCCTCCATCTCTTTCCCTGCCTCCACCTCTTTCCCTGCCTCCTCTACTGCATCTTTCCCTGCCTCCATCTCTTTCCCTGCCTCCATCTCTTTCCCTGCCTCCACATCTTTCCCTGCCTCCATCTCTTTCCCTGCCTCCACCTCTTTCCCTGCCTCCATCTCTTTCCCTGCCTCCATCTCTTTCCCTGCCTCCATCTCTTTCCCTGCCTCCATCTCTTTCCCTGCCTCCACCTCTTTCCCTGCCTCCATCTCTTTCCCTGCCTCCACCTCTTTCCCTGCCTCCATCTCTTTCCCTGCCTCCACATCTTTCCCTGCCTCCACATCTTTCCCTGCCTCCACATCTTTCCCTGCCTCCACATCTTTCCCTGCCTCCACATCTTTCCCTGCCTCCATCTCTTTCCCTGCCTCCATCTCTTTCCCTGCCTCCATCTCTTTCCCTGCCTCCATCTCTTTCCCTGCCTCCATCTCTTTCCCTGCCTCCACCTCTTTCCCTGCCGCCATCTCTTTCCCTGCCTCCATCTCTTGGGGTGACCCCGCCTTGAACCCTGTCAGTAATGCACGCTGTGGAAGTCACCTCCTGCTCTGCTTGCTCCAAAATAATATGCACACACACACACACACACACACACACACACACACACACACACACACACACACACACACACACACACACACTACACACCCTAATGATGGTCCACCCACACTTTTTTCAGCGCCTATGTAGCACTCTGACACACACACACACACACACACACACACACACATACACACACACACACACACACACACACACACACACACACACACACACACACACACACACACACACACCCTAATGATGGTGGATGAGATAAGGAGATGGGATCTACTGTGATTAAAACAGAAAATTCTCTGTCAGGTTGTCACAGGGCTGAAATTAGACACGGGGAGAATATGAAGGGAGGGAGGGCAAAGGAATGAAGGGAGACGAGGTGCTGTAATCTAGGATAGAGATGAATAATGCACATCGTCCATGGTTTATGCATGACTATGCATTTGTATGGAGGTATTCCAGCCATTTACACTGTGTGTCCCTGTATTAGCGACAAAGGGCAGATCCAGGACAAACTAGAGTTATTCTTGTTGCCCATCGTGTCGCTCACAGGAAACGGAAAACAGAAAATAATTAGTGCGTGGTGTGCCCCTGGGCCATCTTGGCTTTGGTATTCATGGGGACTTTAATCACAGTCACTTTACTGTATAATCTTTGCCTAGGACTAATGACTGCTGTAGCAGTTTTGTCAATACGTCATAGCTTTTCACTTACAGTAGCTTTAGTATAGTTAAGAGCATGCCCGGTGCTGTGTGATCTAGCTTTGTTTTTAGGTGGAATTTGTTGTGATCTCTGCATTTTTAGAGCTACTTAGTCATCTCCACTTTGCATGAATTTGAATAGGCGTGAGCAGGAAACTCGAGGCTTCCCAACGGGCAATCAATCTCTGGCTGTGTTCAACGTCGTGCAGAGGGGCAACACCGCTCAGCACCTTAACTGTATACAAAGCCAAGCCATTAATAATGCTCCGTCCGTGCCTGGTCTTAGTTCAAGGCAGAGCCTACATTGTCAATACTGCCCTTCTGCCATTAATCCCATTAACATTGCAGCCAGTAAAGGGCAGCTCTAAACGATGTATTGATATTATATTAAGGCCCTGAGTTCCCTGGTGTCTGGGCTGTACGTCTGCCCCGTCTGCTCTGATTTACACTATGGAGCTGCGCTGTACCTGCCATGACACAGGAATGACAAAACATATTAACCCGAAGTTTGGGCACATTCACATCTGATTTAAAGGAGCATTCAGTGATTTGGGTGATTTGGAAAACCACCCAGTCCGCCCCGGTAACAAAATGTGCACATGCACGCTCTACAGTGGGGGGAAGTGCAACAGGCCAACAGCATGTGCACCAAGGCCCGCCCCCACTCGATCATGATTGGAGGAAGGTCCCTCTCATCCTGATTGGATGAAGGTTTTGCCACCCGCCACCAAAACTGAAACTAGGGTTTTTTGACCCCAGGGGCTCACTGGGGACAGGGAGGAACTCCTTATATGGTCAGCACACTCTATAGTAGGGAGGATTATCCAGAAAAAAAGAAAAAATAAGTGATATTTGAATTAAGTCAAATCACTGAATATACCTTTAAACTATTAAAAGGAAATATACTCCCAACTATAGCAAGCATTACTCATGTAAACAATCTCCATGCCAATAGATATACAAACATTGCAAATGAGCTCATTCTATAAATGTTATTGTAGCATGATCGAATTTTGAAATTAATAAATCTCCATGTAAAAAGAATCTGGTGTGGGACAACAGTATTTAAACCGGGACTACAACAGTGCAATCGCTGTTTGCTGTGTGAAAAGTATTACTTTCAATAGACCTAAACATCTTTGGCAGATTTGCAATAACCACTTTTTCCCATGTCAGTAGTCATTAGTAGTAACACCAGTTTGGAGAAGTGCACTGTAACTGATGTGTCAGTTGTAACCTGTCGGTCTATATCAGGGATGGGCAACTTTGAAGCCGGGCTAAAATAGCCGATCTACAAGCTCAAAATGCGTCACACAGCTTGTAGATCGTGTATTTTTGCTATATTTTAATTTATTTTGAGCGGTACAGCCACTCCAAGGAACAGCAATGTGTGTCTGTCCCTACAGTAGAGTACCCAACAGGTGACAAAGTGGGAAGTTGAGCTTCATACTGTGCATACTGTGCATGATGGGAAGCTGAGTTTTTAGCACCCATTACGTGATTTCGGTAGAGGGACCCCCCCTGGGGACCCCCACACGGTAACTCTGTCATTTCTCGACAGTACAGCGCACAGTACAGTACAGTAAGTACTGAAGTAATTAAAGCGGGTCATGTTTGGAATTGTAACAGCTGAAATCAATAATATCAGTATTCTGATATTAACCTTGGGACCGCATTAAGTGAAGGTGGGCCCCCGGGACGCCAGTTAGCCCATGTATGGTCTATGCATACATGCATATTAATGTTATGCATGTATGAATGTTATGAAACTGAACATGTAGAAGCATTAGAAATCATGTTTAGGCGGCCTGTCACAATTACCGTATTACATAATCGCCTGATCGCAATCTTCTGAGATAATTACGCAAATATTTTTCAAGTTTTCATAGTTGCCACAATCAATTTCCATGTTGAAAAAGGTTCATACATTTTTAATAGATATCGGAAATAGGTGAGCTTGTAGATCGGCTATTTCTATTTTTTGTTTTATTTTTATTTTGAAAGTATAAATTATTGAATATGTCAGCCATTATTTTGTATTATTTAAGTTATTTGCTGCCCTGTGAGAGCTTTGTTTATGTCACTTAAAAAGCCAAACGGAAATGCACTTTTTAAATGTATGTTCCCAGTGTCCAAATGCCAAAGACACAAATCGTTAATCGCAAATATTTCCGTGACAAATAATGGGCCAGTAAACTTCATGACAGCCCTAAGAAGCATTACAAACTACATGGTGAGAGATGCTCTACTCTCTCAATATGTCAGAGAAGGAAGAGGAGTTTGTCATTTATACAAACCAAAGGTCAATACAGATCGAATTCCCTTCTGGGAGGCATACCAGAAATACAAAACCCCACCTGAAGCAGACGGGGGATGGAAGGTCTTGCTGCTACTGTACGTATTAAACTGTACCATATTCCTCTGCTTAAAACAGTGGTTTTCAACCTTTTTCATGCCAAGGTCCATTATTTATTCAGCATTTGAGCCACAGACCACCATTTGATGACATTTAGCCTCTCAGAAGCAAAACTATGGAATATTTTGTTGTTGTTGAATAAGGGTTTGTCCACAATTCCATGCTGTATTGATGTTGCTACCATTAGGAGAGATAACAGGCAAACTTTGATCAAAATAACAATTCTTCTATATTATCTAATTGTGTAGACTTCTTGTAAATTAAGTAATGCAGATGTTTAACAATAATGTAACTCTTGAGAGTGTAAAATAAAACCAAATGGGCCCCGTGAGAAACACGCAGTGGTTCCCGAAAGAGCTTATAGAGCTACTATTTTCACTTAGTTTATGTAATAATGTATTGGATTATTCCGATTTTTTTGAGGGGCGCTAGCCCCTCCTATGCACAGCTTGGTGTGTGTGTAGGCCTAGGTGTGTTTGAGCACGTGGTTGTGTTTGCATAGCACGGAATGTGTGAGATTGGCTGATGTATCAAATGTGAATTTCGAGTTTCCTCCACAAGAATTGAGATCACGGTTCTCACACGATTCTCATTTTCTTCCTGAAAATATTTATATTAAAAAAACAAAAACAACAACATAAGATTAACTAAAATGAATTGGACACAACAACTAGTGCTGCACGATTCTTCACAAATTGATATTGCATAGGTGTCATCTAGATCTCGATCTTATGTATGATGATGTATAATAAGAGTGCCACTCACTTCACACAAGTGTGATTTTGTTTTAATTCCTGTAATTCCTTGAATCTTTTTAAATCCATGACCCATGGATCCGCTCCCATTCCACTGTTTATGACAGTTAAAACAGGTCGTGTGTGTGTGTGTGTGTGTGTGTGTGTGTGTGTGTGTGTGTGTGTGTGTGTGTGTGTGTGTGTGTGTGTGTGTGTGTGTGTGTGTGTGTGTGTGTGTGTGTGTGTGTGTGTGTGTGTGTGTGTGTGTGTGTGTGTGTGTGTGTGTGTGTGTGTGTGTGTGTGTGGGGTAAGGTGCAATACACATTGCATTATGTGTCTTTTCTTTTCCTCGCTCTCCTTGGTATCTAAATTTACTATGCCGTGGGAGGCAAACACTTACAGTAGTGACAACAATGAGTCATAGCGCTCAAATGGCCGATGGGAGCGCGAGGGGTGCAATGCTCCTGCTGTTATGACAGCGAGTCTAATGGAGCACACACCGACTGGCATTGAACTGACCCGTACTGTGCAGCTGGTCGTACTGTAAGACTCCTAGGGCATAGCAGTGTCATCCTGGAGCCAAGCCAGCCACCCAGGCTCCTGGCACTTCATGACCATTAAACAGTGGTTTTTAACCTTTTTCTACATCAAGGGCCATTATTTATTTGGCCTTTGAGCCACGGGCACGGACCACCATTTGATGACATTTCAGCCTGCTCAGACCCAAGACCAAAGAATATTTTGTCCACAATTCCATGCTGTATTGATGTGGTACTAGTGCTGCACGATTCTTGCTCAAATGTGAATCTCGATGTTCCTCCACGAGAATTAAGATCACGATTCTCACACGATTCTCATTCGTTTCCATGCAAATATGTATTGTCTTTATTTAGTCTGTGGTTGCTGAACATTACTACATTCAAAATGTGGCACCTGTGGGGCGCCCGCTGGCCAAATGGTCCAGGCGCCACATATATAGGCTCTGGCCTGACAGCGTGTCGCGTGTTCGAGTCCTGTTCATGACGACCTTTGCTGCATGTCTCCCCCTGTCTTTCTCTCTCCCTCTTTCCTGTAAAACTTCACTTGTTTCTATCAATAAAGGCAGAAAAGCCAAAAAACGAATCTTTAATACAATTTAAGAAGTTGCACATGGAGCCAACTACTTCAAAGTGCTTGACTTAAACCTCTCTTAAAGTCTCTCTTGTAGCAATTAGCACAATTATAAGAGTAACTAAAAGGAATTGGACAGCCAACTAGAGCTGCACGATTCTTGCTCAAATGTAGATCTTTTTTTCGATTTATTGTGCAGCACTATGTGGTACCATTAGGAGATGACAGGCAAACATTGATCAAACTAACAATTCTTCTACATTCTCTAATTGTGTAATTAAGTAATGCAGATGCTTAACAATAATTTAACTCTTGAGAGCGTAAAATGAAACCATTTGGTTTCATTTTACACACTCATGAGTTACCAACTTTCCAACATTTTGCTGCGGACCACCTGGATTCCCTTCAATCCAGTAAAGGTTCATGTTATCATATCTTATTACACGGCTTGGCTGAATGCTTGGTTCTGATTGGTCAATCACTTAATTCAGCGGTGTGTTATTTCTTGATAACAGACTGCTCTGTCTGCTCTATAACAGACCACTGTCTAATCAAAGGCTCGGAGCACCTGGCTGCACAGCTTGCATTTGATGCTGTACCCAACATGACAGCCATGTAAACAAACACCCAATGTCATTTAACTAAACGTTGCTTTCAAGAATGTTTTTGAAAAACATTTGAAGAGAGAAATAGACGATGCAGTACCCGGAAATGTATTCCATTTGATCAACACTCACTTCCTTGTTTCCAAGACGACTCTGCGGGGCCAACATAGAATACTTTCATTACCGTAAGCAAGGAAATAGATGTCACATGTTGTCACTTTTGGGTCAATTTTAATTTATGTATTAAGTAGCCGTGTAATAAGCAGGATAATGTATGGCTAGGTGGTCATTGTTTATAGATAAATCACCCTGTCGGTGATTTATATATCAACAATGACCACCTAGCCATACTACTTATCTCAGCTCCCTCCATCCATAGGTTACCTCCCACTGATAGAAAGAATGAATATATGTCCTTTTCACATGATTTATTTACCCTGTGGACCCCAGGAAGAGTAGCTGCTACTAAGGTAGTAGCTAATGGGGATCCAAATAAACAAATAAACCTCCTCGTTTGGGCCTAGTGGGCCTTCCTCAACGTTGTCTACTTTCCACTGAACATCTCATCTCTCTGTCAGGCAGTCTCTCTGTGAGAGAGGTGGCCGAGCTGCTCCAGCAGGACACCCTGCAGGTTTTGAAGAAGGAATGTGGAGGTCTCCAGACCCTCCTGAAGAACAACCACCAGGTCTTTAGAGGTAGGTGCAAGTCCATTTATTTGTTTCTGTTTTCCAAAACCACTTAAAAACTATTTTGAGATTGTTGCTTGCCATCTCTAATGTAGTGTAATGCAATTCACTTGTATGGCATGAGTCCAATGTCAACTTGATGGCTTTGATTTTTATAGATTTCTTCCGTCCCTTTGCCAGGGGAAAATGAATGTTACATTAATGTTACATTAGGTTCTGTCCTGTCTATTTTATTCATGTTTATCCTGAGTTGTTCTTGTAAGATCTTGTAACATCAGTTATCGTGTTGTCCTTCTTGCAGTGGAAGGAGGGACGGTCTATATACGAGACTGGAGGTTGCCATTAAAGAAGAAAAGCAATGCCAGGGCAAATGCCAAGCGGAAGATCTCTGGCTGCCCCGGCGCTCTGAAAACTCGATGCTGCTGGTTCCACAGCCACCACCCTCAGGGATGCCCCCTGCAGGCTCAAGAGTGTGCCTTTGCCCATGGAGCAGATGACCTGCAACCCTCCACCAAACCACTGAAAAAGATGAAAAACTCATTCCTTTGATTTATTCATTCATGCGTTTCTTTGGACTTTAGAGCAGTGGTTTTCAACCAGTGGTCCTTGAGCGGGTTCCAGGTGGTCCCCAGCTAAATGATGGAGAGTTGGTAACCACATGGACCCTTAGATCTTTAACTCTTGAGAGTGTACATTTTTTTACACTCAAGAGTTACATTATTGTTAAACACAGTCTACACAATTATAGAATGTAGAAAAATGTATATTTTTGCCTGTTGTCTCTCCTATGGTATCTTATGCAATGACAACAAAATATTCAAAGTCTTGGGTCTTAGAGGCTAAATCTGGTCCGTGGCTCATGCAGAATAAATAATGGTCTTGATATGAAAAAGGTTGAAAACCACTGCTTTAGAGTATTTGCCTTGTTATTGAAAGCCAATGGAAATGTGTACAGTACCGCTCTGAGAGCTAATGTCTCATGGTTAAATAATGCTGCATACTGTGGACTGTTTTTCAGTCTGCAGCAATGCTATGACATTTTGACCTGTAAGATAAATTAAATTAACTGCTGGAGGTTAATGTGAATTATTCGAGTAAGCAAAGGAAGTTCATTTGTAGGCCTATAGCATATTTCTTAAACAATGGCAAGTTCAATGTGCTTTTCAAAAGACATAAAAAGGATAATAAAGTGCAATTATGTTTTGACTTCTCACACTGAGCAATAACCTTGTTATTAGTGTATAGACGCATTTGTCCTTCTGTTGAACCTTTGTCCAGGTTCGCCAGGCACAAACCTCTGTCATTCACACCTCTACTGACCACATGAACCATAATAGGCGAACATTTGCTGAAATTAGGCAAATCTAGTTCACAACAAGTTGCGATGCGTTGTGAACTCTTATGTGTTAAGTCAGTGGTTTCCACCCAGTGGTCTGGAGACCACCTGTGGTCCTTGAGGGGGTTCCATGGTCCCCAGCTAAATGATTGAGAGTTGGTAACCAAATTAACCCTTTTTTTAAAAAAAAAACTCTTGACTCATACGGGTCCATTTGGTTTCATTTTACACTCAAGAGTTATGCAGACGAGCAAATCGGCTAACCAATCACATAAATTCAGTTGTTCATGAGATTATGTATAATGATAAGAGCGCCCCTCACTTCACACAGGTGTAATTTCTATTTACATTATAAGTTGTGTAATATCATATGAAATGTGAAACTGTCCAAATATTTAACTTTAAGAGTTACTTATGCAAGGGAAGAGTTTCACTTCACATGTCCTCTGTGTCAGTGCTACCCTTCCAGTACAGACTGTCACTCGGGTGCTGTGTGTGGCCTGCTGTGTCCAATGGAGCAAAAGGTCAAAATGTCTGTGTAATGCACTTCACACCTACATGATTTAGTCGTACAGTACCGGTAATTCCCCACAGCCGAGTGCTTTGAGGTTCATAGATGGAGCAGGAAGCAGTATGGTAGGGTATGGAGGAGAGAATGAAATAGATTAGGCTAAATGTTAGTGCCATTCATTTTTATTATGGGTGGAGGTGGTACAAAGTGCACCGTTTTCCTCTTCTGCTGTGTTTATCTCCCATGCAGGAGTAGCTGTGAGTAACCCTGTGGCTCAAATGTCAGTCACACAGGCACCACTCAAGGCTCACAGTGGACTGATGAGAGGTGGCATCTCTAGAGGGCGGGGGGAGAGGACAATCACTGCCTTCTGTCTGTCTAGGTATCTGTCAGTTGCGTCACAGAGAACTGTGGCCAAGGTTGCAACATTGTTGCTACTGTTTGCTCTATATCAGTGGTTTTCAACCCTTTTCATTCCCAAACCCAAAACGAAAATGTAGTTGTCATTGGATAAGAGTTTGTCCACAGTGCCATGCTGTTGGCAAACGTTGATCAAAATAACAATCCTATCTAATTGTGTGGACTTCTTGTAAATGAAGCAATGCAGATGTTTAACAATAAATTAACTCTTGAGAGCGTAAAATGAAACACTCAAGAGTTAAAGATCTATAAGGGTCCATTTGGTTACCAACCCAGCCATCATTTAGCTGGGGACCACCTTGAAGGACCACTGGTGGTCCTTTAGGGCGAGGTCGCTTCTCGCCCTCGGGCGTCTTACTGGTAGTTTATTAGACAGAAATGTATAAACAGCAACAGAGTACAGTCAAACACTCAGGAATAGCACCAAAAAAAGTTCTTGCGGTCTTGTTTCCATTTAGGCTCTATGGTATAGGGTGTGTAGGATGGGGGACAAATTCTAAATGTACTTTCTCAATTAATTTAGCTTTCTCTCTCCATTCTGTCATAAACTATAGTAAAACCAAACCGGTGGCTCAGGGGGTAGAGTGGCTGGATGGTAACTGCAAGGTTGCCAGTTCGAACATGTCCACCGTAAGATGCTGCCCCATCTGGCGGAGTCAGGTTATGTAGGACTAGTAGCATGCCAAAGTTTGTGCTATTGCCATTGAGAATGCATTGGGCGTTTAAGTTAAATAACTCTATAATAAAACTACAAATCATTTCAAAGTAAAAAGTTCCAGCATGTGTCTCCACAGTAAGCTGAATTATAAAAAGTGTGAATGGAGTTTCTGACGTGCCAATATCCGCCATTGAGCCCCATTGTGAATTTCTCAAATTTGATAGCACTATATTTCTAAAACTATGAAACATTTCAAAGATTGATTTTCATGTCCACCGTAAGATGAACCTAAATAGGTTTGAATGGGGTTTCTAGGTGTAAGTATGTAGGACTAGTAGCATGGCAAAGTTTGTGCTATTGCCATTGAGAATGCATTGGGCGCTTAAGTTAAATACGGGGGGGACATATTTTGACAGCAGAAACTGCCTGTCATAATTTCTCCCCCCTCCCTATTCCCCCCAGGTACATTATATATTTAAACTATTTTCAGCAATGGTACACTTATTTTTTCAGTGGGTAGATCTTGTTGAGCTGGTCATTTTTAAAGTAGATCTCACGTCATAAATGTGTGGGCACCCCTGCTCTATGCAATCAAACATTCAATATCCCAGGAAAGGAGGGGGGAAAAGGAAGTGATCATTTCCTCTCCCTTGGGCCTGCTGAAAGGTGGATTTTCAGGCCTGTTTTAAAAGATCTGCATTTTTTGAGGGAGGGGTTCAGGTCATTCCACTCTTAGGTGGCGGTGCTGTAGAAGGAGAATTTACCCATATTTGTTTTGAAAGTGGGTGGTTAGTCAGGTATGCGGGCATTGAGGGCAAGGTTGCATTTACAATTTTGAATGTCAATCCCATTTACTATTGCTTAACTCTGGAGCCAGTTTAGACCAGTTTAGACTAGCAAAATGGGTTGGAAAGAGGTGGGTCATGTTTTACATACCGGTAAGTAAGACATTATGGGCTTCAGAGAAAGTCTTGCCTAATTCACCAGTGAGGTTTATAGGGGCAGGGAGTAAAAACAGTATGGAGAGAGTGAATAAATTAAATTAATGTTAGTGGCATGAATTATTTGTTGGACTGGACTGAAGGGAGGGATGGGTGTGGTACACACAGTGCACTGTTGCCCTTTGCTGTGTTTATCTACCAACAGTATAGTATAGTGACCCATGTGGCTCAAATGTCACAGACAGCAGGGCCCACCCAATGACGAGAGGTAGCTTCTCCTGGTAGGACAATCAGAGACATCTGATTCCACTTATCTGTCCGTTATGTCACAGATGCAATGCCCTGAACGCTTGGTTGAACCCAACTGTGGCCATGGTTGCGACATTAGCAACTAGAACAGTGCTCGTTGGGGGGTGGCTAATAAAGGGCGAGGTCGCGCATCATTCTGGTGGTGTGGAATGTGTGTGTCAAATACATGCCCCACCTGGTTAGTATGTCCGTGTCCCTTTTATTCCCATATATGGATTTGTGGATTTGTCAGGCATGCCCAAATATGGAGTCTATGCAGATATGGAGCCTGGGCAGAGGCCTTTTGTGGCGGTTCTGGACAACCGTGGGTCCGACCGACTCAAGAATTTGAAGTCGGTGGGGCAAACGGTTCTCGAGTTACGTGGATTACAGACGTACACACAAAGACTTGGTGCTTTCATAGATAGATGGATAATAACTGTTTTCTTTACATAATCCGAATGTTGTCTTCCTCATGGTGGGGTGATCGGGTGGTGCAGTGGTAAAGTACCTGACCACTGCCGTTAACGCTTGGGGTTCTAATAATGGCTACATCTGGTGGCGCATCAGACTTTGTCGAGTGGCAATACGAACTCAATTGGCCCGAGCTCGTGGGAGGGAAGCTGGACGGGCAGTGTGATATTTGTCACTGCAAGTACTCCTACGGGCTGGGAGAGTGTTGGGCCGCGGCGGGAGGAGTAGTGGGGGATCCCCACTGGCAGATGAGTCAGTATAGGAACACACAAAATGTGTGTGGGGAGGAATTAATTGGTATAATGATTCAGCTCAGCTTTAGCCCATTTAGGACTGAGGCCAGATTCTACAAAATGTCTTCTAAACCATGACAGTTATAAAACGACAGTTAGAAAAACCTGTTTCTATGACAGTGGTGCTCAAACAATTTCATGTCAAGGACCCCAGAAATCATATGTATTTGGCCACTGGACCCCCAACTGAAAATATGTTGTTCCAGGGACCCCCAGAAGCAAAGATATGAAATCACTATGAAAGAATATATATTCAAAGATTTGTGCCACATTTTCACGATTAAATTTCTTTTGCAGATCTACAAGCTCGTAGCGCGGCACTTGATGCTGCGCTATGACCTTGTAGATCTGCTATTTTTCAACAACTAAAGTTTAAAATAATGGTTAAATGGGTTAATTGGTATATTGACTCAGCTCAGCTTTTAAGTGCAGGACAACATAGCACAATATGTGCTCTAACATTCAACAACAACATAAATACCTCAGTGTATATGAAATTTAAAATGCATAATGCTAATAATGTATACTCTGCCATGGGGGGGGGTGTCAGCAGTGCATGTTCGCATTCAATCTGGTGATGGTGATGGCTCTTACAATGGTTATAGTGCTTTATATCAAACAAGCCGTGTTGGCCAAGCTACTCTAAACATTTGATTTAGCTATAAGCTAAGCTACTATTTTCGCTTTATAAAAAGTAACTTAGCTACACTAACAGCTCTCTTTCATAAATAAGTAGCTACACTTAGCTACACTACTTAACTACTTAGTGAAAGTGTATGCTATACTTTGACCAACAGTATACAGTACTGTGGCTGAGCACATTATGACATTGAATGCTTGAATAAAACCTACGACTGTAAAGCTACAAATTGATGAGGACGGACTACTTTCTTTGCGATGGACAAACTGCACTCAAAACTCATCTGACGTGCTATTTATGTCTTTTTTGAGTGGTGCAAACCACTCCAACAACTGGCTTTGTACCCGTGTACCCGTGTTTGTTCGTACCAAAAAAAACGAGCATGGTTGCTATGGTTAGTATGTGACGTCACTGACATCACACAATAAATGTGTAGTTGCACCACTCAGTTCACACGGGTGTGATTTTTTATTTAATAACTAATCATCCAGTTAGATAACTAGCATTACATTTATTATTCAGGAGACATAAGATTCTTTCTTTTTTACGCACCAATAATCAGTTCATCACTGTCAACAGCATGGATCCATGCACCTGGCAGTCACTGTGTGCATTGTTCACTCCTTTGTTTTTTCCTGTCTGTTTAGAGGGTTAAGAAATCAATATGGTAGAAAGGGACATGATGAGGTTAGTTGGTTGGACATTAGCACACCGGATGTTCCTATATCCCCACAAGCTCAATGCACTCCATCACTGAATATTGATGAAGACTTGTGTACTATTTACTCAATCTGACCACGGGGTCAACTCAATGACAGGAAGCCAACACCACAGAAACCTTCTGTTTTCCGAGTAGCCGTAATGGACAAAGGATAATTGACCAGTGCATGCTGGCCTTTTAGAATGACAGTGAAACCGTGAAATTAGTTTTTGTGATAGAAATACATACGCTACAGCAAAAGGCACTTTGAAGTGAACATGGATCTTCCAACACATGTAGTCTTCAGTGCTTTACATGGTTCCATACCTATTACACTAGGGTTTAATGAGCTGAGCCATGTCATCTCCCCCCCCCCCCCCCCCCCCGCTCTTCCTGCAGTGTCGTTATGATTCCAGGAAGAAATCGATTGATTACAATGTTCCCATGTGGCTCCACGTCTGTGGAGATCCAAACATCCAATCGACCTCCTGCCCTAGATTTTTTGCTGCGAAGAAAAAAATGCCTTGCCCCCGGCCCCCGCCCCCCACGCACGCACGCACACACACACACACACACACACACACACACACACACACACACACACACACACACACACACACACACACAAGCTGAACCCTTGACCTCAGCCCTTCCTGCATGCTCACCCTCCGTACACCCATCCAATAAGCCGTCATAACAACTCTTTTTATGTCCGCCTCGCACCGCTGCCCTGAAGACCTCCGAGAGCAGGAGCAAAGAAAGATTGATTGTCTCCCATGCACGGCCATCCCATCCCCATGCAGTACACCCCGCTCCACCCAACACTAAGTCACTCTCACTGAAAACAAATCTGAGGTGTTCCCTGGCTCGCCTCCTAAAAGGATGCCAAACCAAACAAAATAAGAGCTGGTTTAAATAAAGTGCTCGTAAGGGAAGTCAAATCAAAGCACTGATCAAAAGCGCTGTTGATCGAGTGCCGGAGCACTCTGTGGAGTGTATACAGTAAAAACACTTGTAAACATTGTCGTGAAGCTGCATGGCCTGGGCGATAATTAGCCTACTTCACACTTGAGAAGTGGCGTTTGTGAGGAATTATGAATTCACAGGTTTCACAGTCAATGGGGAGGGGAGGTTAATGAGTAATACGCTACCATCCATCAACAACTACCAGCAGCGCCCTTCAACAAGACCCCAAACCTCTGATTATTCTAATGCAGTGGGTTTTCAACCAGTGGTCCATGAGGGGGTTCCAGGTGGTCCACATGCAGCTAAATGATGGAGAGTTGGTAACCAAATGAACCCTTATAGATCTTTAACTCTTGAGAGCGTAAAATGAAACCAAATGGACCCGTAACCGGTCCTTTTGGTTTCATTTGACACTCTCAAGAGTTAAATTGTTGTTAAATATCTGCATTACTTAATTCTCAAGAAGTCTACACAACTAGAGAATGTAGAAGAATTGTTATTTTGATCTATGTTTGCCTGTTATCTCTTCTATGGTATCAACATCAATACAGCATGGAATTATGGACAAAATCTTATCCAATGACAACAAAATATTTGTGGTCTGATAAATTACCTGGTCTGGTAAATTGTATGTTGCCGTATGTGTATCTGTTTGGACATGCTCAAGCTGTCCAGTTACTGAAAGAATGCAAACCCCAACCCATCTGAGGAGAGAACAGAAACCACACACACACACACACACACACACACACACACACACACACACACACACACACACACACACACACACTGTGACAGAGAGGGAGAGACCATAGACTGTGGGAGAGACGCATGTCGCACACACAAACACAGAGAATGACAGAAAGTCATGCCTGAAATCTGGGTCACCGAGAAGTGGCTGCATTTCTCAAGGAAGCCATCAACTCTCCATGGTTCTCTCATGTGTTATTCATTGTGACACCATGGTGGGACCCGGTGTGTAATGTTGGGTTTTTATGACTCACTTTGAACATACAGAAGTACTTTTCCTCCCAGTAAAATACAGAAACAAACCATGTCAAACCTACGTGGCAGCTGTCACTGTAATTTATATATATACAGCACCTTTCCAAAAAATTAGAATATCATGGAAAAGTTGGTTTATTTCCATAATTCCATTCAAAAACATAGATTATAGATTCAGTGCACACAACGTAAATGATTTCAAGTAGCCTATTTATTTGTTTATCGTTACACACTTTTGGCTTCCACTAAAACAGAATTTCAAAAACGTAGAATATTGTGAAGAAATCACTATTTACTCCTCAGTTTTTGCAGAGAATGAATGTTTTCATCTGAATTAATGCCACATTAAGAAATTAGGATCACATCAAATCAATCAAAATATGGTACTTTCAAAACAGAAATGTCAATCTTCACTACTTGGTTTGCCTTCATCACTGCCTGATATTTCACACTGGACCTCAAGCAGCTTGGATTCTGTTCCTCACCCGTCTTCCTCCAAACCCTTGGACCTTGATTCCCAAGCGAAATGCACACTTTACTTTTATCGGAAAAGAGGACCTTGAACCACTGGCCAACAGTCCAGTCCTCTGCGTATCGAGGCAGTGATGAAGGCAAAGGGATTCCCAACCAAGTATTGAAGATTGACATTTCTGTTTTGAAAGTACCATATTTTTATTGATTTTATGTGATCCTAATTTCTTAATGTGGCATTCAGGATTAAATGGTGATTTCTTCACAGTAATTCTGTTTCAGTGGGATTTATGAGCTGGAAGCCAAAATTGTGTAAAGATAAACAAATTAATAAATAATTTATGTTGTGTGCACTGAATCTATAATCTATGAAAGTTAAACTTTTTGAATGGAATTATGGAAATAAACCAACTTTTCCATGATATTCTAATTTTTTGGAAAGGTGCTGTACAGTATATATATATATATATATATATATATAGAGAGAGAGAGAGAGAGAGAGAGAGAGAGAGAGAGAGAGAGAGAGAGAGAGAGAGAGAGAGAGAGATGCATGCGTATGTGTGAAGGTAAAAAAAATGAAGGTAGACACTCGACTCCTTATTTTATATCATTAAAGGACCTTAAACCATATTAGCCTACTACTGTATATGCCTTTGATCTCACATATTTGACACTGCGCGTGTGTGTGTGCGTGCTTGCGTGCGTGTGTGTGAGAAGAGGAGGAGGCTGTTTTGAAACCATTCAGCTGGAAAGGGCCTCGGGCGCCACTCCTGGTGCCGTGGGCGACTGTGACTGTGGAAGAATATAGGGCCAAACTATGTGGTCAGACTGAGGTCATTAGACCTCACTGGTAAACTCCCCACTGACAGAGTAACAGCCTTGTTTATTGTTGAGGAATGTTTTCACCAGCATGCCTTTGGATGTGGCGCAGCAGTGAATTTATGAGTTGTACTTGTGTGTGGGAGTGAGGTGTTAGGCATGAATAATTCTGTTACCTCACTCAAGAAGATCGACCGACACCCCAAAGAGCAAATAATCAGAATAAAAGAGAGAATTTTTGACAACCTTTTTAATATAAAGTGTATCATTTTGTGGATAGTCAGTGTGCCATATCAACATTAAGTTTAATTAAGTAACCACAGATTTTGATTGTTCATAGGCTATAAATAAAACCTTTATTTTTGTTGTTGTACTTCTTTAGAAATATTTTCTTGCACATCAGGATGTATCTCCAGACTCTCTCCCCAGTTAGAGTTAAGAGTTTCAATGACTGTAGATTTATGTGCTGGATGTAACTTGTATATTGATGTGAGGGGACTTAATTGAAATGACCAAACATTTTTGAATATTTAATTTGAAAAGAAGAAACCTCTCTTGTATGCTTGTACCGCATACAGTATCTGGAACAAACTCCCATGAAAGTGCATCTCTGCTACAACTCTCAGATCTTTTTAAAGAACTGTTTGCGGCTTAATTTTACAAAAAGTTTTTCATTTCTGCACTGTAATTTTATTCTCTAATCTTTCTGTTTCATTTTTAATTCTTATTTGCTTTTAATGTCTTGCTTAATGTATTTTTCCCATGTCATATTGTGATGTTTCATATTATCGGCAGAGAGAGAGAGAGAGAGATGCTGTCTGTGTCAGTATGATTTATCCAACACATATGCTCTTGTAAATATTAAAGTGACTCACACATGACTCCGTCACCTCACAGCAGAGCAGCTTCCCAGTTCCACTGAACGGTGTAAATTATCGATGCGGTGATTAAGTCACCGGGTAATTAGAAAGCAGAGGAGCGTGCTGAACCTAAACACGCATTCAGAATGGTGTAGGAGAGACAGGTGTGTGTGTGTGTGTGTGTGTGTGTGTGGGGGGGGGGGTCTCTTATACAACCTTCCATTTGCTTCACTGCCTCCTGATGGTATCTCCCTGCGGGTCGATGTGCTTGTTGGGATCTCCAGGGTGCAATCTAACACTTTGAGAGCGTTCCTTTGTGGTTGCTGTCCCTGCTACCTTAAAGGGCTTCCCTACAACCTGTCAGACTGGGGAATGCTGAAAAGAATCATTGAACAAGCAGTTAACAGCCCTATATACTTTGTTGACTGACTGGGGTCCCCCAGGGTTATATACTTGGTCCCCTCTACATAAAATCTCTTTTCCGAAAATAGTCTACCTATACAGCTCACAACGCATCGCAGCATGTAGATCGACAGTATTCACAGGATGTTTCCCTATTTTTGCCAAATGTTCACCTATTGACCATATGCAGACCGCGTCCATCTTGCCAGCAAGGTGGTAACTATTTGCAATTTCCCATTGACAGCCCATTCATCCAAACAGAAAAGTCTTATCTGATTGTATCCAACAACGTCAAACTCGCCAATATTGCAGCTGTACGGAAAGCTTGAATTATCCTCTGCAAAGTGTTTGTTTCATAAAAATCCACCGTAGATGTTATGAGCTACTTTCTGTCAAGAAATTCCTTGCAGGTGATTTTGGAGTGTTGGAGTTTGGAAGTGCTCGTTTGATATCACTCAACGATCCTGCGTACCACCTGTTTTGTATTTGCACACTGCGCGTACCACCTGTTTTGTATTTGCACATAATGCAGGAGGCAGAAGGACGTTGCTTTATTGATAAGTGCTTCCAAACTTCAAAAAGAAACTTCATTTGCCACTCACTTTATGGCTTGCATGCAAAATACCCTCTATTATGACCAGATGAGGGACCCTGGGTTAATGTGGTTAGTAGGGACTAAAGAACGTTAAAAACATAGGCTGTATTCACACTAAAATCCTCAGAGATATATATATTTTATCGCTGAGGGAGTGTACAACCATGTAACCACAACAGGCCCATTTAGTTACATCTGTGCACTGTCAACACTGAAGATTTCACTGTGCACAAAAATACTTTAGTTCACCCATCCATCCTCTATGATCGTGTCTGTTGATGCCCCGGCTGCTGCCAGTGCTATTTTCAACCAGGCATCTGATCAATAGGCCTTATTAGAGGAGAGGATGGCTGAGGCTGATAACACAATCCTGGTCTCCTTGAGATATCGCATCACTTTTCACACGTGTCGTGCTAATAGCTGACACTTCCCTCCACCTCCTCGGTCTCCCCGCTGTCCCGCAGCCTCTCCTCCACTCCACCTCGCCTCTCCAGTCTCCACAGACCAGGGTGACACATGGAGATAAGAGTAGACAGGGTAGCTGTCATACCGGGTTAATCCCCCGCCACATGCATCCGGTCGCCCGTCTGCACTGTCTGCATTGTGTGTGGACCAGTGGTGGACACATTGACTTGAGTACTGTACTTAGGTATATCTTTTGAGTATCTGTACTTTACTTGCGTATTTGTATTTTTGGAAACTTGGTGACTTTCACTCCACTCCAATACATTTCAAGGACAAATATTGTATCTACTCCACTACATTCCCTTTCCTAGGAAAGGGAATGTAGTGAAGTAGTACATAATTAATTATCCACTTAAGCCTTATTTGAAATACTAGAGGTTCGGGCCGATGATCCAACCACATTTACCCGTTGTTACCACTCCCTTTTCACCACTTCTTCCGTGTTTGTTAAGTAATGACATTGCCAAGACATTGCAGGGCTCAGCCGCATGTTTTCTCTTCGTCTCGCATTTGCAGCAGTATCACCTCAGTGGCACAAGCTTGTGCGTTGAGCCCATTGGTCGGTTCTGGGGGCTTGGCTGTGCCTGTCTGTCTGTGTCCCTTTTGTGCACATATATGGAGATGGATGAATCTGTATGTGTTAGTCTTTGTCCCTTATATGCTCATGGTAGATCCCTGATGTCTGGACTGTCCATTTGTGGGAATATTGGTTGGATCAGCGGTTCTGGACAACTGGATATCCGAACTACTTGACGGCGGGCACCGCACTCCCTCAAGTTCTTGCCATTGCGAGCATCAAGTTTGAAGTCGCTCTTCATCTATCAGTCCATGTCCCTGTATGACGTATGACGACAAATTGAGATTATGGCAACACACTCCATATTTGGGCATAGCTGCGTTGGGAACTGCTTTTCATATAAGCAGTTCAGCCATAACCACATAAGCCTTATACGGTTGGGCTGAGTCATGGTGACATGACATGAGGTCCGCCCTCCGGCCGGTCCTCCTTTAAGCCAATTTTAATATAGGATAGAGAGCATAGTAGATCTACAAGGTAACAAACAACATGTCGCAATGCGACACGTTGTGAGCTTGTAGATCTGCTGTTTTCACAATTTAAACTTTTTGTCAAAATGTCTATACAGCAACGAATCGATATTAAAAATAAAATGTACCTTGTGCTTTTGAATACATACTACTTTAAAAAAAGAATGTACTTTTGAATACTTCTGTAGTCTATTCAAAATTTGACAAAGCAACTTGTACACTTGCACTTGTACTCAAGTAATAATATGTGACCAGGAGCATCTACTCAGTATACACTCAAGTGCTGGAGTTTACTGTGTGTGGAGTGTGGACCGCCCATGCCCTGCTCAACTGCCCTCGACCTCTCTGATTCACGTCCACAGTACGTCAAAGGGACCTCCAGAACGAAGCAGAGGGAGTGGGTGGACGGGTGGGCTGGTTTTTGACATTTCACCCTTAAACACAGTGTAATTTTAAATTCATGATGATAACAGTTCAGCATTTGGCATCATTCTGTGTCTGTATGAGCTGCCAAGTGTGAACGGGTTCATGTTGCTAAGAAAGTGAGGAAAAACTCAACTACTAGTAATGAGCGTCACTGTAACATTATACAACTTTTATGTAATGAATGCTATAATTAATGCTTGTTTGCAATGCAT
The DNA here is from genome assembly GCF_951216825.1 of Electrona antarctica. Classification (NCBI taxonomy): domain Eukaryota; kingdom Metazoa; phylum Chordata; class Actinopteri; order Myctophiformes; family Myctophidae; genus Electrona; species Electrona antarctica. Next base: position 19,045,552 of record NC_136802.1, read on the forward strand.
CACCTCCCTATTTTCATCTTATTAGTTCCTGTCTGATGGGTTTATACTTTATAGATAGACCCAAGTGGTTAATGTAGGATTGATTCCCTCCCATAGTCACACTTCCAACAGTGTGACCAATGACAATCACTGTTGATATCTCCGAGAGCGAGCCGCTGTGTCCAAGAAATATAAAAACCCTTGGTTTGTTCGGCAACACATTAGATGCATTACCCAGGAGAAGATTACTGGCCTTACAACGTGAACACAAATGCTTCAGTTTCATAGCGTTCTCAACCGTCACATCGTCCAACATTCTCCCTAGCGAAGTCAAGCAAACACGTTGTGACCAGGGCAACCCATATGCACAAACACACAAATCTGTTCTCGTTACGCAAGAATGTTGAACTCAGGTCAAGTGTGTGTGATTTAGCTGCATTTCTTCATCAATTTGACTTCACATTATGTGTCAAAAAGCCTCTGACATGGACATCTGTAAGGGCCTTCAGGAGATCATTTCAAATGGAGATGGCAGTGTTTGCTATGGAGACGGCTGCTATAGTGAACCGTCCGTAACTATCTGAAACCACACTTATTAGCTCTACCACTCATTAGCAACATTGAGTATGCTTTAATGATATCCCCCAGGTCCTTACAACAAAGCATCGGTGAACATTTTGTCCCTGGTCAACCTTCAATATCATGCTTTCCCAGTTCCCACACATTCTGCATTCACATGACTTGTAGTCTAGCTTCTTTTTTTTAACACATTTTAACAAATCTTTTAACAAATATATGGAAACCAAGCCTTTATTAGTTGATTAGTCATTTTGTTTGCTTTTCCCCATATCTCTTGTAACCCTTCCATTTCATAATTTAAGATTTTAATAGACATTACCAATAATTGTTAAACCTCACCAACCTGAAAAGGCTGGTCTCAGTAAGATTGTACGTATGTAACCATAATTTTACAGATTTGTTGATTAAATAATCAACTATTGGATCAATCGACTATTAGTCAACTAAGAATTTTATTTAGTTGAGGACAGCCCTTGTGGGAAGAAAAAACGACGAAAAAAAGGGTAGAAGAATACAGAGAAAGATCAATGAAGTTCTTGGAATTTTTCGGTCTGGTGCTGTTGCTCAGTGTAGCTGGAACATCCCTGTTGAGTAGAATGCTCAGGACATCTGATAATAGCTGACAATTCATTCAATTTATCTCATGTCACTCTAATCCTAATCCTAAATTGGCCTTAATATTACCCAACAAAGGCAATTCAGAAGACATGCTGAAATTGGTAAATGTCTTTTTGTACATGTCCTTGGGGACAGGGGGTTAGATCAATCTCAGGAATATTACCAGGACAATTCCTTTTCTATTCCTCTCTTTGCAGGTTGATGCCATCCTTCGTTGCAATCACATTATTCCCTAGACCAGGGTTTTTAATAGATGTGCAGTAATGGAAAGCAGACAAAGTGAGACAGACAGAGACATGAATGGAGACAGAGATAAGGCACAAGGGTAATACTAAATGTATGCTACATCATAGGATGGTGTCGTGTGCCGAAAATAGCAAATCTGCAAGTTCACAACTCGTCTCTTTTTGGCACACGACACTACTGTACAACAACATGTAAATCTGGCTTTAATAACAAGATATCTCATGTCTGCAGGACTGATACAAAAGAGTGCATGTAGATGGCAGGCGCTCAAGTATCTTACTAAAAACATCTTAGTTCCCCATTTACTTTTATTTTTATGAAAAACCCAGGTGCCCTACGCACTATACAACACTAACTACAGCAACCATCACAGCAAAATCGTGAGTGTTAATTTTGAGTATACAACATTAAAACAACACTCTTTGCTGAGTTGAAATATTGGAGACAGCAATGTCCTCAATGAGTAATGTTCAGTGGCGTGCACAGACATTTAGAGGGGCAGGTGCTCAAGTGAAAAAAGGGCACCTTGTGCAGCGCGTAGAACCAGCCGGTTGCATTAATAGTGTGAGATTTATAGATTTTGGGGCATATAATATATTAGAAGCTTTTTTGATCAACAATTGATTAATGTCACCATGGTCCACATACCGTACACTAAAAAACAAAAGGGGCAGGTGGCACCCCCTAGTGTCTATCTGTGTACGCCACTGGTAATGTTCACTCTCATGTGAAACATGTGTTGTCAGGGAACATTATGACAGGGCATGGGGTCTGTATACCGTGCACCCTATAGAGGGCAAAGCTGGAAATAGAAACAACTCCATCAACCAGGCGAGAGATGGGATTGCTGAAAGCAGTAAACATTGTTGTCTCCACCAGGCCGAAGGCATGGGGAGAGAGTATGTTTTGCACTCCGTCCGTCCGTGTGTGTGTGTGTGTGTGTCCGTCCGTCCGTCCTTCCGTCCGTCTGTGTACAGCTAATCTCCGGCACCGTTAACCCGGCCGATGCCAAACTTTGCACACACACTCCCTGGATGCCAACGATGAACCTCTGCCCCACATTTTCCAGAACGGCCTGTTATAGTGCCACCATGAGGAAGCTTTTCACATTTTTTACCTAAAACTGCACCGATCTGCGTGAAACGTTGCATGCACACTCCCTAGAGGCCAAGGACAAACCTTTGACCTGCATTTTCCGCATCTGCCTTTTATAGCGCCACCAGGAGGCCGACTTTTGTAAAACAAATTTTTTGATATTACTCCTCCAGATTCTGTCCAAAAATCTCACAAATCGTTACACAGTATCTCTATGGTCATGTGCTCAAGTCGGATCTGTCTGATATTTCATATTCCCTCCTAATTGGCTATAATTGGCTTTCACAGTTTGCAAGATTGCCCCGTTTTGAACAATAGCCTCAAATCATGAACGCAGCATGCAATTTACGTGAAATCTTTCACACATTTTCTTACTAGGCTGAGGAATATATCCCACCCTTTTCACATTGGCCTGTTATAGCGCCACCAACAGGATGATTTTTGCAAAACACATTTTTGGAACAAAATGCCTCAAATCATCCAATTGCCATCAAAGGCGTATGAAGAAATGGCAATCGGTACACATGATCTCTGTAGTCATGTGATCAAGACGAGTCTGTTGGATTTCTCAGATTGTACACTGATTGGCTAAGATTGCCTTCCTAAGTTTTCAGGAGTGGCCCGTTTTGTACAAAATGCTGCACATGTCCTGCTCATCCAGAATTCTATCCTCAGAGATGCTATGAGTGATCTGGCTCTGCATTTCCTCAACAAAATGTAGAAAATTGTTGCAAAAAAACCCAAAAACATCCTCCTAAACATTTTACCAAACATCACACACACTCCTATCCTCCTGGTGGAGACCTGTGCCCGGAAGGGCACTTTTTCTAGTTGAGTTTTTGTTTTATCATCAGCATTACGCTTCTGTGTTGGTTAAAACAACACGTCATGTAAACAACAGCTCCTGGTCGTTGGAACACCTTGATAGTGGAATTAAACCACGATCGTCCACCGCTCTAGTTCATGTTTGAAGTTGTACTGTACACACACTGTTCTTGCTCACCAGTGCTCCATCCAAAGGAAAACAATGGAATGGAATTTGGCCACAAAATAACAATATGGGGACAGGAAATCATCTCACATTCTTGGCAATGATGCAACATAATTAATCATTTAAGTATAAAAATGCTCATGGTTATACTTACTTCAATTAATCATGAATTATTAAAGTTGACATTAAATTGGCATTAAACATGAGTTATGATGAATTAGGGTTGAGAGGCGAAACATACAACACAGGTCTCCAGATGGAATCATACTGTCCATCGTTTGATGTGGCACAACATCCAGTCAATATGTAAGCAGTTTGCAAGCAGTCGCAATCATCTATGCTTTCTTGTGCTATACAGGAAATACATACATCAAATACATAAAATCTACAACCTTTCGATGCACCAGTATGAGCGTCAATGCTCTCCAAACCCCGGGATTGGAGGTAAATGAATGACTGCAGAGTCTCCAGAGACTGCAAATGGACCATGTGGGTCAGTCTTTACAATGGTTTTACAGTATATCACAGAGGATTTTACTTTGCGGAGTAGTACTTAATGGTGTCCAACAAAATAATTTGTCTCTTTGCCTAGACACGCTTGATGGGGTGGGTTGAAAATGGTGTTACCATGGAGGCAGGCTGAGGGAGGGATGTCGTTGCCACGTTCAGGGTGACACAGCGGCCGAGCCGACACAAGAAGCAAAGCCCGTCGCACCCTCACACCTTGAGCATTTCACTCAGTATTTGATTACCCATAACAGGCAGCCCAACACTGCATCGCCCGGAATTTTGTGGAATCCTACTGTAGATCTGGCCCTGAGTGATTGGTGTAAAAACTGTCCTGTTTCTATACTATACAGGAATGAAAGACAATCCTTTTCATAAGCTGGTATATGCAGCAAGAAGAAACACATCTGTATTTACAGTATCCTTTCATCACACAAGGTGTCTCTAAACACTGTGGCGGTGTTTGCTTGGAGGTGGCGGTGCCCCTGGCAGCCAATATGGAAAAGTTAAACAGAGACATACATCTCTTCAGGGACGGCAAACAACAGTGTCAAACCACAAACGCTGACTGCTGTGCTGTTTGTTTAATAAAAGCGGGTGACTGTAGCACAGATTTTATATAGATTTTATACGCATAAAGGCTTTGTGCTGCATGTTTGTGTAACTGTAAAACCAGAGCATCTGGTAAACTGTAATTTTAAATGGTCAGACGTGCTAAATCTAAATTAGTCACTCTTTAGCCTAGGACACTCTGCAGACAAAGCAGCAAACCATCTATTTATTAAACCAATACAAGAAAAAACTAGATAAAGTGCCCCTTGGGCACAGGTCTCCACCAGGGCAGGTCAGGTTGTGGCCTCCTGGTGGCGCTAATAGCTCTATAATAGGCCAATGTGAAAAGGGTGGCATTTCTTGTGTTTTGCCCTGTTGGTGGGGCTATAACAAGCCAATGTGAAAAGGGTGGGATATATTCCTCAGCCTAGTTGTAGGAAAGTCTGTGAAAGATTTCACGTAAATTGCATGCTGCGTTCATGATTTAAGGCTTTTTGTTCAAAATCCTGCAAACTTTGAAAGCCAATGTTAGCCAATTAGGATGGAATATGAAATGTCGGACAGATCCGTCTTGAACACATGACTATAGAGATACTGTGTAACGATTTGCGGGATTTTTGGACAGAATCTGGAGGAGTAATATCAAAGAATTAGTTTTACAAAAGTCGGCCTCCTGGTGGCGCTATAACAGGCCGTTCTTGAAAAATTTGCATCCAGGGAGTGTGTGTGCAAAATTTGGCATGACCGGATTGACGGTGCCGGAGATTAGCTGGTAAGTAACAGATGGACGGACGGACGCACAAACACACAAGGACGGACAGACTCTCACACACACACACACACACACACACACACACACACACACACACACACACACACACACACACACACACACACACACACGCACGGACAGAGTGCAAAGCAAAACATACTCTCTCCCCATGCCTTTGGCCTGGTGGAGACAATAAGCTTTTGTAATTATCTATTTAACAAAACCAAAAAGCCCTGATGCCACAAATGGTTCACATTTCCAAAACAGAAGGAATGGAAAAACGTGATTAATGTGCCCTGGACATTTTTTCGGTTAAATCCTAACAACTAACATAATAGAGAAACATGTAGTTGCTTTAAGGCGAGCTCATGTTGGAGCAAGATATTCTTTGGAATGTACTGTACTTAAAGCTGTAACATTCCTGTTGTACCACCATACAGATTGGACCAAATTTTTAATATTAAATTCTCTAAATAAATTACATAACATTTTAATGAAGTATGTTAACGTTTTGATCAAATTTGCAATAATTTCATTAATTAAGAAATAATGAAAATAGCAGATGTATGAGTTCACAATACATTACATGAGCTTGTAGATCGTCTATTTTCACAATTTGTTGTTACGTATATACTATTAAGTATATACTAGGCTACAGTAAAAGTGAAAAGCTGAAGTGGTTAAGAAAATGTCACCCTCCCTCTCTTTTGTTTTACAAGTGGAATCCTGAACACATCTACAAAAGGATGTAGATGAAAAAGAATCTCAAATCATCTCTATGTAACAATCCGCACTCACTACAGCATCATCTGGAATCCCCTTATCTCTCAGAACCGTTACACCATCTGCATCTATGCAACCATTACCTTAATACAAATGTTCCCACTGGCTATTATCTCCTTTTTTTGTACAAAATGTAATTTAACTTTAACATTTATTACCATCATCCTTCTGTGAGATGGATAGACATTTTACATAGTTGAACATGCAGATGTGCTGTAAAATGATGGTGTTAATTTAACACACAGGATTTCATAGTCTGGAGATGTTAAAGTATTGTTTGTTGTTTGGGTGCTTGATGCACCAGGCACATAAACATTGTTTACTGTAAATTAGTAAACAATACAATATCCTGTCTGGGTAAAAATAAGTTTTACTCTTTATGTACACAAGATGTAATGATAAAGTACAACCTTGAACCTTGAATATCCAAACAAAGTAAAGCACCAAAAACAAACAAGAATAGCAGGTGGTAAATAAATTAGTAATAAATTAGCCACATAGGCTTAATGGAATACCACCCACCTCCAAAACTCTGATGACATACTGGGCACAAAAAAGGCCACACATACAGCAAACAATTGTCCATTAAACCCAGTCAGCATGTCCACAATCAATGCTTTGATGTGCCTGTATTCAATTTAATCGTATTTTGCCAGGGATGTTTTGGAAGCCTCTTGTTTGCTTTTTGAAACAGAGTTCCTCTGTCTCCCTGGTGAGAGTGGGCGATGTTGGCTGAAAATAGCACCCACTGAGAATGAATGAATCAACATGGCACCTTGCGCTTAATTAAAGATTAACAAGGACTGACGTGATGGTGCGGAGGTTTCTTTAAGCCTCACTTTACTTCTCTGATTAAGGTTACGTAACACTGGTTAATACTGCATGGATGATGTTGAAAAAATAATGACATCCGCCCGTGTGGCGGAATCACTCCTGCCTTGACAGCCTACACGTTGTGGAGCAGCTGTGTTGCTGCCACACGGATACCTAGGTGGTAGGTGGACACTGAAATGCTAAATCATGATTCAGTGAATCTGAATAAATTATGTTACCCTAGTACCCTACCTACCTCCACTTCCACAAGGGGGGTGATGTGCTTTCTTAGAAGGTCTAAGCTAGGCCTAGAGATGTCTGGTTTAACACTCTAAATTCTGTATATAAAGAAGTACTAGATGCAATTATTGCGACTGTAGGTCAGTCAGTCCGTCCATCTGTCCATCACGCCCGTGACACAATCCATATACGGCCGTCTCCATATATGAAGATCACGACACTGACCTCATCAAACCCTGGATAGCCATACATGGAGAAGACTGGATCATCATCACCTATCTGCATATATGGAGCCGGCCAGCAACTCTACATCTGACCTCAAACCTCACACCCTTAGATCTCCATATATGGAGCTGACCTGTTCTGACATTACATAATATGGAATATCAGGATCAACATATTATGTTGATCCTTCCCCACCCGTCCTTCCTCTTCGATGTCTCCCTTTTGACTGATACCTGTTAGTTTAGTTGCTGCGAGAGTGAGGTCTAGCCAACACCAACTCGGGATTCCTGGATCGCTGCCCTCCACAAATTCCTATCCAACATCAGGTTCTTGAGCTCTGCAGTGTTGTTAGCCAAGCTGTCGCACCGCAGCACGTCTACATAGGTGGTACGCTTCTTTCCCCTCCTGGCTTTGCCCTGGGTTGGCTCCCATAGGGTCAATTTACTTGCCTCAAGTTCTGGGTGCCTGACGCAGTGCCCTGCCAGCCTCATCCTTCAAAAAAACCATTAACATGGTGAAACACATCTTGATGACATCATCAAGATGTGATTCACCATGTTAATGATTTTTTCAGACCTCCAGTTCTAGGAAACACAGAATGGGGGGACTTTTTTATTATGTCCACACAACAGCTCTAAGCTATATTAATGACATAGTAAAATGTTGAAAATGAGTGGAATGCCCCTTTAAGTTGTAGTTGTCCATGCTGTTGTTGTTAGATTTTAGTTAGGTTAAGTTTACTGTTTTGTCTCTCGATTTTCTTTTCGAGGGAAACCATACCATTGTAAGTTGCACTGTTCCACTCAAATATTTATCCTATTTATTAGTAATAAATTCTACTATTGATCCTATATTATAAAGGATTTCCAATTCTTGAAAGTCGATTAACTTCCATCATGTAATTGAGCCATTTGTATTTAAGAACAAACCTTTGTAACTCTGTAAACGTTTTGACTGAGAAGTACAAGTAAATACTTTTTCAACTTTGAGTGAGGTTTCCTGTCCCGTTTATATGTTATGTTTTATTACCCCTAGACATTTAGTTTATATGTTATGTTTACCCATTATCCCTAGACATTTATATGTTGTTTACCCATTATCCCTAGACATTTATATGTTATGTTTACCCATTACCCCTAGACATTTATATGTTATGTTTACCCATTACCCCTAGACATTTAGTTTATATGTTATGTTTACCCATTACCCCTAGACATTTAGTTTATATGTTATGTTTACCCATTACCCCTAGACATTTAGTTTATGTTATGTTTACCCATTACCCCTAGACATTTAGTTTATATGTTATGTTTACCCATTACCCCTAGACATTTAGTTTATATGTTATGTTTACCCATTATCCCTATACATTTAGTTTATATGTTATGTTTACCTATTACCCCTAGACATTTAGTTTATATGTTATGTTTACCCATTACCCCTAGACATTTAGTTTATATGTTATGTTTACCCATTACCCCTAGACATTTAGTTTATATGTTATGTTTACCTATTACCCCTAGACATTTAGTTTTTATGTTATGTTTACCCATTATCCCTATACATTTAGTTTATATGTTATGTTTACCCATTACCCCTAGACATTTAGTTTATATGTTATGTTTACCCATTACCCCTAGACATTTAGTTTATATGTTATGTTTATATGTTAGTAGTAGGCCTATATATAAAAGTATCAATATCACAGTGTAAAACTACTTTGTTATACGTAAAGTACTTAAAGTGGGAGTGCCACAATTTTTGTATTTTTCCAGTTTTTCATGTGTCTATGAGGTGACAGTACTTCATTAGACACCCTGGAGTCGTTTTTATGTACAAGGGTGTATTAACTTTGTATTTAGGGTTTCTTCCTGGAGGCTGAACCCTTGACAGTCAAACGGGCCAATGAAATAAACAGTAATATAGTGACATCACACTATCATGTTATGTTTACCCATTATCCCTAGACATTTATATGTTATGTTTACACATTATCTCTAGACATTTATATGTTATGTTTACCCATTATCCCTAGACATTTATATGTTATGTTTACCCATTATCCCTAGACATTTATATGTTATGTTTACTCATTATCCCTAGACATTTTGGGTCGTAACAATTAAGGCCTAGTCAAAGAAAACGCAATGGTTAGCTGGAAGGTTTATAAATTGACCAGTTATTATTCTGTGCCTTCTTCCACTGCACTTTTCCCATACTAGTACTACTAGTTTATCTCCTCATAAGGATATGTTATCACTGCTTTTTCGAACAGATTTTATTTCAGGAGTTCTGTGCTCTACTTTCAGTGTTCCATTCCTGTTATCGTGTTGATTTCATGTTTTTTTTTTGTTGGAACAACACATGTTCAGGAGGCAGAGAAACACACATTGACCCTGCCCTTCACGCCGCTCTCCGCCCTCCACGGCAATCTACCTGTCCCTATTTTTATCGCACACAAGCCACTTTCCTACAGGCTTTTGCATCCCACCTCCACCCCATTCACCTCCCCATAAAGGAGCTTTATAGGCAGAAATACATTCACATCGCTAAAGTGGAACAAACAATTAAAACAAAACTCTCTTCTCTCCTACTTTCTCCCCCTCTCCCATTTCTCAGGTTCCTGCCGTGATTCTCAATGCTGTGTTTCTTCCGACTAGTGAAATTGTTATGATGATTATTATTATTATTATTATTATTATTATTATTATTGTCTCCACCAGGCCGAAGGCATGGTGAGAGAGTATGTTTTGCACTCCGTCCGTGTGTGTGTCCGTCCGTGTGTGTGTGTGTGTGTCCGTCCGTGTGTCCTTCCGTCCGTCCGTTACCAGCTAATCTCCGGCACCGTTAACCCGGTCGATGCCAAACTTTGCACACACACTCCCTAGATGCCAACGATGAACCTCTGCCCCGCATTTTCCAGAACGGCCTGTTATAGCGCCACCATGAGGCAGCTTTTCACATTTGTTACATAAAACTGCACCGATCTGCGTGAAACGTTGCAAGCACACTCCCTAGAGGCCAAGGACAAACCTTTGACCTGCATTTTCCGCATCTGCCTTTTATAGCGCCACCAGGAGGCCGACTTTTGTAAAACACATTTTTGGATATTACTCCTCCAGATTCTGTCCAAAAATCTCACAAATCGTTACACAGTATCTCTATGGTCATGTGCTCAAGTCGGATCTGTCCGATATTTCATATTCCACCCTAATTGGCTATAATTGCCTTTCACAGTTTGCAAGATTGCCCCGTTTTGAACAAAAGCCTCAAATCATGAACACAGCATGCAATTTACGTGAAATCTTTCACACATTTTCTTACTAGGCTGAGGAATATATCCCACCCTTTTCACATTGGCCTGTTATAGCGCCACCAACAGGTTGATTTTTGCAAAACAGGTTGATTGGAACAAAATGCCTCAAATCATCCAATTGCCATACAAGGCAAACATGTTTATATTACTACTAAACATTTTGCCAAACATCTCACACAGTCCTATCCTCCTGGTGGAGACCTGTGCCCAGAAGGGCACTTTTTCTAGTTATTATTATTATTATTATTATTATTATTATTATTTTGCTACAGGTTTAATGACTCACAGAAGAATGATGGTAATACATGTGTTATAGTTAAATTACATTTTGTACAAAAAAAAGGAGATAATAGTAGTAAACCCTTCCAATGCACACCTCACCCTACTGCTCAATACACCTACACACCAGAGAGAAAGATTTTCATTGCTTTTTACAGCTATGCTTTTGGCTGAATACCTCCAACAGGCTCTAGTGACAGATTACCCAATCATATATTCACAAATCTGCATCTACATCTAACAGTTTCAAGCTGACTAAAAATAATGTCAGGCACAGCCTGTGGGAGTATTATAGGGAGCCGCATGCAAAATCACATTGTGGAATTGGCAGTGGTGGAGTGGAAGTAGTAGGCCTATATATAAAAGTATCAATATCACAGTGTAAAACTACTTTGTTATACGTAAAGTACTTAAAGTGGGAGTGCCACAATGTTTTTATTTTTCCAGTTTTTCATGTGTCTATGAGGTGACAGTACTTCATTAGACACCCTGGAGTCGTTTTTATGTACAATGGTGTATTAACTTTGTATTTAGGGTTTCTTCCTGGAGGCTGAACCATTGACAGTCAAACGGGCCAATTAAATAAACAGTAATATAGTGACATCACACTATACTTAATGAACAACAAATTAACAAATACTGTACACTTTTTTGAAAAAATTATACCTCCTTATATAACAATAACAATAATATGTTTTAAAAAATCACGGCACTCCATCTTTAAAGTCAAGTACAAAAGTATAAAGGTCCCCACACACCGACCGCATTTTTCGGATTTTTTGCGGCGTTTCTCCATCGGTTTAACAAAACACACGCCCAGTGTGCAACCACCTTTAGCCTCAAAATATAATTATGCAGAATGTCCATTTCAGAATCATACACAGTATATCAGGTCACTGCACGAGTAGAAAGTACAATATTTGCTTCTGAGATGTATAGTGGATCAAGAAATATAAATATTCAAGTAAATTAATAGTACTTTGAAATTGTAATTAAATACAGTAAATCTACTTAGTTACTTTTCCCCCGTTGGAATTGGCCAGTACAACAATGGTAAAAGAGTTAGATGTATTTTCATTGTTCAAGGGAACTTTTAATGCCTGTGAGAGATGCATATGCCGTATAGTACGTAGGTGTAAGTACTCTCTCAGTTCCCCTATTGACTCGAGGAAGGCCAAACATTGAAAACATTATGTTTTGAAAAAGGTGAGTGGACAGTTCACTCGCCATAGTCACCACCTCCCACGACCCAAATGAATCAATACGGGCCGGAGGAAAGCATCCCAACTTCTCCTATTTCCATGCTTCCATTGTCTAGCCTGCTATTATAGTGAAACAAACTGTTATGTGACTTATATATAGGCTCTGGCAGTCTTTCTTTGAGAGCTTCTGAATATCTGACAACAGTTGGAGTCAGCTATAGCAGAAGGTGGCTGTCTTGACCCAGCATTGTGGCATACAGTCCTGGCCAGGAGGAGAGCTGGGCCTTTGTGACTCATCCCCCTGTTCCATTATGTAACATGTGGTAGTGGCTCAGCTACTTGTGCAAGCACCAGCCCCCAGCACTCAGAGTGGCCTAGCTGGGAAAGCCTCGCTCTTTGATGGATAGTTGGAAGAGTGGTCTAAATACACAGTAAAATCCTCAGTGTTCATTTAACTCTGACTGTGAAAAATCAAACACAAGTGTTTGACCGCTTGAGGGTTAAATTAACAGCATGAAATATAACAGACAGATAATAATGACAGAAGACATGTTCAAATACTGCATCACTGTTGTATCCCTCTGCCAACCAGTTGCTTTTTACATCTGTGTTTGTCCTCATGTAGTATAATGTAGTAAGTGAATGAATGAACTAAGACTTTGAAGGAATTGAATGAATGTGTTTGTGAGGTTCATTCTTAAGTCCAAGTGGACATTTGTACCAAATGGCATGCAATTGCTGCGAGGCGTTAAATATTGTGTTCACAAGGTTGGGAGAAGACACAGGTTATTCACCTTGACTATTGACGACCTACTTCTAATCAGTTCATCCTGTATTAATAGCACCTGCTGCTCCTAATAGTTAGGATGGGTTTAACACAGAGGACAAATTTCACATAATTATGTGCAATATGTACCATCACAAAAATATGACCCCTTCCATACCCCTTGAGTCCAAGTGGATGTTTATGCCAAATATCATTTATTTCCCTAAAGGTATACAGCGTATTCACAAGGTTGGCATAGACATGAAGTCACTGACTACAGTGACACTGACTGTTGACCAACTGCATCTAATTAGATCATCCCGTGGACAGTAAAGTGGCGTTAAGTGGACATTTGTGCCAAATGTCATGACATATTCCATGAAGGTGTTCCTAAGATATTGCACTCATAAAGTTGGGACGTACGTATGCATGTATACAGAGAGATACCCAGAAACATAATGCCGGACACGGCTGTCATCGGCGGATACATAAACAGATGTGTGAGACAGAACATACAAAGAGTCTCCTTCTCGAGAACCATTGGGAACCACTGCTGGGCATCAAATTGTTGGCTTAGGAATGCGAGTGGGTGAACTATCCATTTAAGAGTTATAGTTATATAACCTTCCCCGTGTTTCTTTACTGGTCCGATCCAGAAGAGCGCAGTTTGCCGGCCTCTGCTACAGAGCTGACAATGACGTTATATCTTCCCTTCTTCTCTGGAGTCCTGCCTCAGGGCGGACCAGAGGTAGAAAGCTGTCGTTCCCTGATGTCATCGCTAGGGACACATGCTTCAGTAGGCAGGAACTGGGGGTGGCAATGAAGGACCGGTGCTTCAGTAGGCAGGAACTGGGGGTGGCAATGAAGGACCGGGAAGTCTGGCGTAGCATCCATTATCTCGACCGCGGTCGAAAAATGATGATGATGAAGAGTTATAGCTGCAACCAGAAGTTATTGCAGATTGCAGCTGTAACATCCTGCACCGCTCATGCAAGAGGGAATCCCTGCTTGGCCCCGGGGATCTATGGGCCTATGAGCTTCAAGTTCAGTTTGGTTACTTATCAAGCAGTATCGGTGTTCTATCTATCTGACACCACAATCTACTCAGTGTCATATTGCAATATTAGTGTAACACACTCTACCACAGTGATTACCTAACTGTGTGCCAACTTAGGCACACTATGTGCCTAAGTCAAGTGTGCCTTGGTGTTTTGTGACAACCAAAAGTTATTGTTGCAGTATATAAAATCTATCCAAAAAGTTATTATTTTCTATTTTTCATTTTCTATATCAATACTTACCAGAAAAACAGGACCGCGGTGGGCCGTCTAACACATAATCTTTTCTTAGAATTGGACGGAATGATTTAGATCAAGAGTTATTAACGTTTTAAGATTTTCGATCTCGTCGGCTAAAGTGGGGGGGAACATTTTCGATGACGTCCCACCGGAAAATAACATAGAGTGTTGCACAACAGACGCTCCCTGTCTGTGGAGCAATGCGATATCAATAATCTCCATCCTTTTGATCAATCTCCGTCTTGAGTGCTGGGCGTTACTAATTGATAGGGCGGAGAACTCCGTCCTGTGCGCTCAGGGTGTTAAAGGGATATTTCACTTTCAAAAACACATTTGGTCATGTTATCTTCTACTCAGGCTTTTGTGAACACCCCAGACAGTTTTTAAGTTGCTTGATTCAATATTTAGATATTTGATATATTCATTTTAGCTGCTCGCCCCCTTCCTATACAAACCCATTGTAACTTCCAACTCCATTTTAACCATGATAGATTCATCGAAAAAACACCCATCCTTTTTTCTGGTGATTCATACTTCCCTCCTAATACATGAGGTGCCCATGTTTTTTTTTATTACCCTTTTCATTTATTTAAAAACTAAAAAGAAGGAAAATGATCATCAGCAGCCTGAGAAAGTCTGGAAATAAATGATAAAAAAAGAACACACAAAAAAAACACGGGCACCTCACGTATTCAGAGGCCAGTATCAGTCACCAGAAAAAAGGACGGGTGTTTTCAATTTATCTAACATGGTTAAAATGTTTGAAGATACAATGGGTTTGTATAGGAAGGGGCCGGGGCTGCTAAAATTAATATCAAATGCCGTATCTAAATACAAGTCACAAAAGCCTGTATAGATGATAAAATGACCAAAAGTGTTTTTTAAAGTAAAATATCCCTTTAACAGATGAAAAACCTCTCGACTCAAATGATTGTTTTAATTTTTAACAATTGGATTGATGCATACAGTATAGCCAAGAGAGTCATGACGAACATTTTTTTTTTACACACAAGGTTTCCTCTTGACAGCAGCAGTAAACAACAAGCGTTCATCCATTAAGTCATAAACATACTATGACATCCATCTGTGTCCTCCTATAATGGTATAATGGCACAGGATAATTGCATAGGGTCGTTAAACTGGGTGATTACAGTATGGAGGATAAAGATGGGGTCGTTATTGGATAGGAGCTTGTTACTCTACTGTACATTACGTTTTACTCAGTCACTTTGTGAAATGATGAGAATTTCTACTCAGTCTAATGACGCAAATAATTCCATCCATCCATCTTCAACCGCTTATCCGGAGTCGGGTCACAGGGGCAACAGTTCCAGCAGAGATTTCCGGCCTTCCCTCTCCAGAGCAACATTAGCAACTTCCTCCTGGGGGTATCCCGAGGCGTTCCCAGGCCAGTGTGGAGATGTAGCCCCGGAATCTCCTCCCAGTGGAACGTGCAGTACAATACATATTGTAAGCCAGGCTACATTTTCTGCAATTTTGTGTTTTCTTCTAAACATACTTTTTGCGCTACTCCTAGACTCCTAGTCTAAAACTCATACAAATCGGTACAGACCATATTCCATTCTGATTGTCTATGATTGACTTCCACATTTGTTGGCCCTGGGTAGCCAACCCGGCCTGGCTGAGATTCTGCACTCAGAGGAGCACACTTTTCTAGTTTTAATTTGACTTACTGTACAGTAAGCAAGAACAAAACACATGGTAATACATCAAATACATAATAATAGCCATCATGAATCATACGTAAGCTGAGAACCTTAGTGGAATATCTATATAAAGATAATGAAACATATGCGTATACACTATAGAGTGCTACGTCTACATAAAATGCTATCTAAGTTACATAAGTTGAGCCTATGCATACGCATGTAAGGTCGTCGAGGCTAGGGCAAGTGTAGTACACTGTGCAAGCTGTTACTTGTGTGATCATGCGCCCGCTGGTCGCTCCTCTCTGCTTGTTGTCGGTGCCTGGCCAGATTTAAAGCACTCCTGTCCTGCAATGATAATGAATGCAGCTGATTGTGCCTAGTGGATCACTGTCAATCTACCCCCCCCCCTCCCTCCCTCATGTCCCATGCAGTCCCAACAGTCTCAGGTTACAGTCTATAACTGCACTACTCCCATATTGACCCGTGGTCAAAAAGGAATCGCAGACAAGAACGCCTGTTTTCTACATCCATTATCTGCAGTCCACACGCCTTTAAAGGGCTCTAGATCTGTTGCATCTCAATGTTTCAAGGCAGGCGTGCCGTCAGCAGCGAGCTTGTTTCCTGAGAGACGGCCACGAGCCAGGTCCTATAGTTGAGCAAGTGGCCGCACCAAGTGGTTGGCCGCACGAAAGTGGCCTTTCGAGTGGCATACCAATAGGCACAGATCATTGATCAATTATACATTCTCAGTTATACTCTGTGATATGACTACTTGGCTGTTTTCAGTGAGCGACACGCCATACAACGAAATATAAATTGGGCTTCGAGATGCATTCATTATGGTTGCCGGTGGACCTGGTGCTTGTACTATGCAACGGCATTCAGGGTTCTTTGGAATGCTTGACACCAAACAATCTGTGAATATGCGAAGGGATTATCGACAAATAAGACATCGATTAATATGTCATTAATAAAACAAGAAAGGATCTTCTAAATGCACGTGCTCTGTCCATGGCAGGTTGACGCAGTCCATGCTGCTTCTGCAAACTATAAAGGGATTATTTATACCTCATCCTCACCCCTGCTGTCTTAGTGTCCTGTCCACTCCTTTTGGTCTCCACATAAAAGCCGATCATCGCGAACAAAGCAAAAGGTTTGACAAAGCTCCGGACACCTGCAGTGGATCAAGCCAAGCCAGGTTCAATAAGGCTACAGTTACATCTAGTGCCAGATAACATTCAAGTCTATTGGGGACATAGTGGTTAGTGGTATGATACTGTACAAGCCTCTTACAGTAGTTGTCAGTAGAGTCAGGCTAGGAGAAGATTCAACACAAGGTGCACACATGGTGGGGCTCGAGCATGATACTTTGTCATGCGATTATATCACCCACGAAAATAGCTTTAGTCACATAGTCCACATAGTGCCTCAAAAATGTCTCTGGTTGCTTAGATACCACAGGCCGGTTGGTGCACAGGCCGTATGCTCCTGGTGAGTGCGAGGTGCCGGGTTCGAGTCAGACCCCCATCATGCCTCGCATGACTCCCCTCTCTCTTTGCCTTTGGCTGCCTATCTCTCTACACTGACCTAATAAAGCATTAGGAAAATGCTCAAAATAGAAACAACATTTGATTATGTCTCGATTTTAAAGGAGACTTTGTGACAGGGGGGTTTAAAAAACATAAGATAACTAAGCAAACCTTATCTTCTCAGACAGATAGCAATAACAACCTCGACATAAATCAAATCTGCGTGGTGCCAGAGAGATGGGGTGATAACTTCTCAGACTGGGTCGTTGCTGTGGGAACATGACTCATCACAAGTCTAAGCAGTTACGCTTCACCTGTGGCAGCTGTGTACGACTCATGAAAGGTAGGCTTTGTGTTCCAACCAGCTTCTGTTGTCAATATCACAGATCTATCGAAGTAAAGAAAGATATATCCAGACTCAGACATGCATCAAGACCAGTGTTGTTTTCTATACTCTTTTTTTGTGGACTTGTGAAAGTTTACTTTATCGTAGTTATACTTTAAACTTACTTTATTGTTACCAGCTGTCACCCTGCCACCCAAACTCCAAACCCATGGAAATCAACATGTGTGCATGAGAAGTGACACGAGGCAGCAGGCTAGCCATCTGTCACTGTGGTACCAGGGATGGGCAAACAAAAAAGAAAATATATGCCCACGGTATGTGATACTTTATTCAGTGCAAATTGGGGGTGATATGCTTGTGCTGATTGGTCAGCTGATGTACCATCCCTAGCGTCGGCTGACCGATCAGTGCAAGCTAAAATGTGAACTGGCACCACATGCGACCTATAGCCTTGTTCCCAGCCTTACTCATCTGCGAAGAGAAAAGCCTGGTCACAACCTACGGCAGAGATTGCCTAGCCGAGAAGTGTCCGGTTGGAAACATCCGTCAGATGTATTTCCCCCAGATACGATATTTTTCGACCAATCACAACACTTGTTTCATTCACCGAGAATGTAAACACATTTTAGCACTTCCGTTTCTACACAGCGTAGGTCTTGCCCAGCATGCATGTGACCTCACTGCGTGCGATTCCCAACTTCTGACACAGGGCCCACTGGTGGGCCGTGAGAATATTGCAAGTGGGCTCCCAAATATTTTATTTATTTATTTATTTTTTGCTTGAAAACTTCAAAAATGTGTTATATAGGAACTTAAAGGATGCTACGTTTGTTCCATTGATCTAAGCCAGAACCATGGCTTCAAGGCTAGATTGATTGATCATTAAAATAAACATTCTCCAACGAATGTTTATGTTTATCTGGGTGCAAACGAACCAAAACACAGAGCGGAAAACAGCACAACCTTCCACTGTTCACACGATGTCTGCATAGGATAATAGCTAAAGGGACAACTCGCCAGTGCTTTTAAGCCAAAACTAGACAATCTACAATCTACTGCGACACGTTGTGAGCTTGTAGATCTGCTATGTTCAGTGTGTGACAGTGACACCATTGTACTTGAGAGTTTAAATCAAACATACGCACGTATGTAACATCTGAGCCAACTATCTTCCCAGTTCCCACACTGTCAGGGAATCCCAGTGGGACTGCTGTTTTGTGCAGGGCAGTCTCCTGTTGATAGTTATGTTACAATTTACAATTTACAATTTAGGCATTTAGCAGACGCTCTTAATCCAGAGCGACTTACATTAGGCAAGAACAAAAAAGCATGGGAATACATCACATATATAAAAAGCATTTATCATGAAACATGCGTAAGCTAAGAACGTAACAGTGGAATATCTACAGTATATAATGAAACTATACATATAATCTATACATATATACTATACTATGCTATACATAATACTATGACGTGCTATGACTACATACAATGCAATTATAGTGCTGTCTACATAACATGCTATAAGTCTGTATCAAATGCTATCTAAGTCTACAAAAGTGCTATCTAAGGGGGTAGGGTAGGAGATGGAGTCTGAAAAGGTGGGTTTTCAGACTACGGCGGAAGATTGGGAGTGATGCTGCAGTTCTGACTGCAACGGGAAGTGCATTCCACAGTTTTGGAGCCAGAAGGGAGAAGAGTTCATGTTCATTTGTTAACTTAACAAGTTGAACAAATGCTATTTTCTTTGACTTTGTGAATAAATATAGAGTAAGGCAATGGCTACTTTTCACCTGCCATTAATCATTGCCCTCATTATAAAACCTTGGGCACTGCATGTACAGAATACCATGGGACTTGTTGTGCAATGACAAATGGCAGGGATATTTCAAGATTTCGTTTATTATCATTGTGCGCTTGCATACATCATGCATATACTGTACAATGTACAGAACATGAAATGTTGTTTCTCTCAGCTTGTAGTGCATCAAAAAAAGATTAAAATATATATAGGCCAAGTCAAAGATGACATTACCTAAGATGATGGTACCTCTAGAAAATGAAAAGAACAGTTACTGCACTGTAGCAGTAGCAGCACAGCTAGTGCATTAAAGTGCATTTAGAGGGAATGTTTCAGTTTGTTGTCGACAGCCTGGTACATGCTTCAATTCAATGTTGAGAACTTGTGGTGGTGGTGGGGTTGGTAGGTGAGGGAGCATGGGTATATTTGTGTGTATGGGGGGGGGGGGGGGGGGGGGGGTCACATTATGTTGACAGACTGTGGGAAGGGTGTGGACGGTATGTGCACTACAGTATACTACATATGTGTCTACGTGTATCTGTGATGTGTGCTTATATGAACCTGAGAACTGGCAGCAGAACTCTATCTATCCTATACAGTATCTAATAATTTCATCATAGGAGGCAGAGACATTGCCAGTGGTGGACAGTAAAAATGAATTTGCGTGAGTATTTGTATTTCTGAATACGTATGACTTTTGCTTCACTACTTTTCAAAGACAAATATTGTACTTTTGACTCTGGGAAGGGAAAAAAAGTATACATTTTGTATACGAAATTACATAAATTACGAAAACTGAATACGTAAATATGTGCAAATCTAACAAGAACCACGTTATAAAAACACTTAACAACACTCCTCTGAAACAGGTTGAAGACTACAAGTATGCCTATATCTTCTTCCCAAAAGGACTTTCAAACTAGGAAGGGTATGGCCTGGTCAGCCTACAATGACATGCATAAGATCTGGTCATCCCAGCTTATATAGTAACATGTTCAAAGTAAAAATATTTACGACGACCGTCGAGCCGATTCTACTCTATGGCTCCGAGACATGGACACTTTCAAAGAAATTAGAGAAACGGTTGGATGTCACTTACACCCGCGCCTTCTAATGAGAGCGCAAAATCTCTCTTGGAAGAGCATCGACTAATCTAATATACGGCAACCTTCCCCGTGTTTCTTCACTAGTCCGATCCAGAAGAACACAGTTTGCCGGCCACTGCTACAGACGTGACAATGAGGTTATATCTTCCCTTCTCCTCTGGAATCCTGCCTCAAAGCAAACTGTCGTTCCCTGATGTCATCACTAGGGACCACATGCATCAGTAAGCAGGAACTGGGGATGGCAATGAAGGAACGGAAAGTCTGGCATGGCATTGTGAAATCCATGATCTCGACTGCAGTCGAAAAATGATGATGATGATGATGAATTTGTGCAGTCGGTGGACCACGCTGTGAGCTTGTAGATTTGGCATTGGCAGATTGGCAATTTTAGCTATTTGTTTTTCGAAGAAATATATTCACCAAATCTCACCAAATCGCCATAGTTGGTCTACAGATATGACACGCTGTGAGCTTGCAGATCTACTATTAGAATAGAGATGCTATGGATCATGTGGTTAATGTTCTACTATTAGAATAGAGATGCTATGGATCATGTGGTTAACGCCCACAAGAACATCAGTCCTTATAAAATGGATTATGGGGGTGCAATTGTTAACAAAAGTGTAATTTTAAGAGTTTAAAATTTTAAGCATATTTTGATTATTGCAATATAATAGGCCTATCGTTAATCCCAATTATTTTGGCCACAATTAATCATGACATGACATTTTCACATCGCTCTAAGGTGAGATGGTTCTTGGCAACCTAGGAAACTATCAACACCATTTAATATAAACCTTAGCTTCCTTTCATAACTATTGTTAATATTTAGCTTTTTACCTTTTACTTGGCTGTGATATTTTAACTGCCTACTATTATTGTCTTTGCAAACACTGTAAAAAGGTGATAACAAGGTAATGTGTGCATGCGTGTGTGCGTGCGTGCGTGCGTGCGTGCGTGCGTGCGTGCGTGGGTGCGTGCATGCGTGCGTGCGTGCATGCGTGCGACGTGCGTGGGTTGGTTCGGCTGTGTGTGTGAGTGAGTGAGTCAGAGAGTGAGAGAAGGTGCATGCAGGTTAATGTTAATGCACACATTATGGGCCTACACACCATCAGTTAGTTTATCACAACCAGATGGAGCTCTCTTCATGAGCGTCTGGAGAAGCTCAGAGAAGCATGTTGTCTACAGCTACGATGCAACCCATCATCCAATATGCTTACACTGACTTCAGATGCGCACAAGAGCTCTTGGCAGCACTGGACCAATTCAATGCCATGAGGCTTGTCCCAGCCAGCTGTATACCTACCCACAGGAAACCCATCATTATCTGGAGACACAGCTGTCCAGAGGTTTATGGACATCTACTGCTGCGCTGACTCTGACCTGACACACAAGATACCCTATTCTGGGCTGGGTACACCTAACCTTTTCAGCTCAAGACTCAAACGACATAATTTGGTGTCTACCCTGCCATGAAACATAACCCATTAAAATGATGAAGTGAAAATATCCAATCTGCAAGCTCACAACACGACAAGCTTGTTGCTACATCTGCAATTTTCACAACTTCTTCAAAAAGAGGTTTTGTAATTTATGTCATTAAAAAGCAAGGCTTTTGCACACCTACAGGCGACCGGTGCGTAGAAGAGGGTAAGGTGCCCGACAATGAAAAAGAACAAACACCCGCACACTGTCTTCAAATGCAGTGAAACAACTTTAATAGGGAAACAGCATGCAACGTTTCGGCCTTCATCAGGCTATCTTTATAGCCTGATGAAGGCTGCATTGGCCGAAACGTTGCTGTGACGGACGGACGGACGGACGGATGGACATACTCCGTAATGGAGTGGAGGCACTGCTCAAAAATGTGTAGTAAACTTAAAAAGAAAAACAAAATGAAATTTACTCTCGACCCACAAAAATGCGTCCCATTGTTTTGAAGCAGTGGGTTACGTAATCCATCGGTGGTAGAGTTATATTGGAAGTGACACCCCATCAGGCCTATAAATAGCATTGCTCTTCTCCCCCAAGAGCCATGCAGCTGTACAGCTGGCTCCCATGCCATTTGTATGGAGGTAACATCACCCTGCATGCTTTGTCTCCCTGACTCTTTGACTCACAGGTGCACACAGCGTCAGTGAACCGCTATAGGCCTATTGTTTCGTTAACGCTCTTTAAAAAGTGAATGTGATTGTGACTTGCTTCCTTCACTTAATCATATTTTGCCCGATATGATGTGATCATGTCTAGAAGACCACATTATGGCCCACAGCATGCAGGTGCCACTGAGATCGTGACATTTTCCAGTTTGTTAAACAAACAAACAAACAAACATCAGACAAATAAATAAATATATAGGTCGGTCGGTCGGTCGGTCGATGGATGGATGGAGGGAGGGAGCAAGGGAGAGAGAGAAAGAGAGATTGAAAAATTGGAATTGAATTGAGAGAGAGAGAGAGCGAGAGAGAGAGAGAGAGAGAGAGAGAGAGAGAGAGAGAGAGAGAGAGAGAGAGAGAGAATGAATTGGAGTAGGCTATTTAATAATGTATTTATTCAAGATGCCTCCTGGAGAATTTCATGATTGCAGGGCCTGAATCTATATCTATCTATAAATGCACCAAGTCTCTGTACGTCTGTCTGTGTGTAATCCACGTAACTCGAGAACCGTTTGCCCCACCGACTTCAAATTTGACACATGCATTCCACAACCCCCCACGGGGGTGCAGTGGCCGGTGTCGAGTCGGTCGGACACCCGGTTGTCCAGAACCGCCCCAAAAAGGCCTCTGCCCGGGCTCTGGACAGGGCCTCTGCCCAGGGTCCATATATGGAGCTGGCCTGTTCTGACATCCTTCCGACGTCTATACTACATGGGTGGCGGTGGCTCAGGGGTAGAGTTTCCGGATGGTAACCGCAAGGTCGCCAGCTCAAACCCGGGCTCCCCCAGAGTTAGTGTCGAAGTGTCCTTGTCCTTGAGCAATTAAGACACTGAACCCCTAATTGCTCCTGATGTGCTGGTTGGTACCTTAAAGGGTTTCCGCCGCCATCGGTGTATGAATGTGTGTGTGAATGGGTGAATGTAATGCACAATCTATGTAAAGCGCCTTGGATAAAGGCGCTATATGAATGCACCATTTACCATTTACCATTTATTTGGGCATGCCTGACAAAAAACTCCATATATGGCCATTAAAGGGACACAGACATAATATCTGGGTGGGGCATGCATGCATTTCCAACTTGCATCGTTCTAGGCCAGTGCCCAACGGGCACCGCTGTATAGAGGCCCCACGAGCACCGCTTATAGTCTGAATTAATATGATGAATTAAAATATGAATTAATCATAGGCCTACTTATTAATCATAGGCCAATCATATAGGCCTAATTATTGCGCATTGTTTTGGGCCAATACTTGAAATCAAGCATTGCACCAAAACAATGTGCATAATTAACTATGGGTTGATGAAGCCCTCCAGGTTGCCCCCAGGCTCTGGAATAATTTACCCATATACACATCAGAGTATACCCAGTCACGATATGTTTTTTTAATCCTTAATTGCAGCTACTGTATAAAGACTTATTTCTTTCCCCTGCATGGGCTTCAGTGACTGAGCTGATAGCCCTGTTCTCCCCCACTGGTGCTAATGTTTGTTTGTGCTTATTTTATTGTCTGCTACAGTATATGTATGTTTATATTGCATTGTTTGCTCTTAGGTTTTTAACCTGTACAGCACTTTGGTTGACCTGGCCATGGTAAATGTGCTATAAATAAATAAAGTTTGAGTTGAGTTGACCCCATTGAATCACTGTCTTTACACTCACTACCCTACAGGCTTATCCAGTATCAACAGTAACACTGTAAACCCAAATGTCAGGACACCTTTCCATTGATTGTAATTATTTAATTAAAAACAACATCTACACGTTTATATACAGATTAGGCTTTATGCTGTCTTGTCACTATGCCCTTTGCCTATTGTTTTCATTTGGAATCTTGTTCCAGCAGCAGGGACATTGGATGTTCATATATATGTTTTTTTGTTTTTTTTTGTAAATGCCCCGAGCAATATTTGTGCAATTGCATGCATGCCCAATGCCTTGCTGCCTTGTTAACCACAAAAACGGCTTTACTGAGGATATAGCATTTCACTTTCCCTGGAGCTGAAGGCTGACCCCCCCTCCCTACTTGAAGTATAGGTCATACACATATTTAGGCATAAATTAATACAATTGTAGACTATAGACTTTTAATGGCTCCACTTTTCAATGTTGCAAGTGTGAAGTTTTACTTAATATAATGCCTATAATTTTCACACACAAATCATCATACACAAGAATAGGCTGCAGTTGCCCTGGTCAATGAATAATTCATTTCGGGAAAAGGATCTGTTTGCCCACGTGCCTGTCCCCTGTGTGCGTGCACCTGCACATGCATGGCGAGCAATTATCCATGCACAACATGCCTGGATTTCACTGCTCTCAGACCGCCAGCCTACATTGATTTGCGCAGGTGTGATCGATGAGAGATGATAGAAACCTGCATGAATATTTGTCCATGTATATTATTTTCTACTTTCACATATTGGGTTTATGGCATTTAGCTAGAATCCAAGTGAAACATGAAGCGATCAATCGTGAGGAAAAATGTAAATTGAAAGAATACCGTTATGTTTTTATGTCATTTGACCAAGCTTCCACCCTCTCACCTGCTGGTATGAACACTCATTTGTACTGCATGTCCAAAATAGTGAAAGCATCTACAAGCTCATTGGATTTCACTTTGTGAAATACCCTGGCTTTGTTCTTGTATGAAGTAGGTCATACATTTTCTGGGGGGGGGGGGGGAAACATAAAAAGTTGAAATATAGATATACGAGGTTATACTGTATACGCAACAACGTATTCATTTTAATATGCAGGCGATACTGTTTGAGGCTTCACCAGCCTGCGCGTTTCCCCAATGCCTATCAGTCAGCGCAGCGCACGCGTTGACGTCTTCCAGCGCCAGAGCGCCTTATACCAGTCAATGTCCCTCACTTAATATAGACCACGCACCAGCCAAGTCCGTGCGCCTCACACGGCCAGTGTGCTCTTTTTAACATGAAGGGAAAATAATCCTCAAGTTTTGAGTTTGAGAATATGGTCTCGGCGCTCACGGGGCGTGCGCGCACCTCCTCGCCATTTCAGCACGCTGGACAGCGCCTTGGGAACTTGGAGAAGGCTGCAGGACCTGAAGAACAACTGGAGTTAATAATTGTTCTAATCTGGAAAGCTATATTATTAATATTCGGGTAATAATCATGATGGATTTCAATTCCCCGTCGTTATCAATAACAGCTGGCGCAGGCACCCCGAGAGTGGACTTTCTGAAGTGAGAGATGGACTTTGCTGAAATAATTTTCGCGTTGTTTATTGTCGTGGTCGCGATCGTGTCATTGTTGTCGAACTTGCTGGTGCTGCTATGCTTCGTCCACAGCACCGAGATACGCCGACAGGTGCCCGGTATTTTCACCATGAACTTGTCCTTTTGCAACATACTCATCACCGTCTTGAACATGCCAACCACCCTGGTGGGGATTATCAGAAACCAGCAGCCTTTTGGGGATTGCCTTTGCCACACCGTGAGCTTTCTGGAGACCTTTTTGACGGCAAACGCCATGTTGAGCATGGCAGCTTTGAGCATAGACCGGTGGATAGCGGTGGTTTTCCCGCTGAGTTATGCCACAAAGATGCGCTATAAGGACGCGGTGATAATGGTGTGCTACTCATGGCTCCATTCGCTCACCTTCTCGCTGATCGCGCTCCTGTTCTCCTGGGTCGACTACAGCCACATATATGCGTCGTGCACCTTGCAGCTCGGCGAGGAGCGCGACAGGACTAAGTTTACGATTTTCACTGTCGTTTTCCATGCCACTAGTTTCATGCTTTCCCTCTTGATCCTATGTTTCACCTACCTAAAGGTGTTAAAGGTCGCAAGGTTTCACTGCAAAAGGATTGACATTATAACAATGCAGACCCTCTTCCTCCTGGTCGATATTCACCCAAGGTATACTTTATTTAATGCTGTACTTTCCTGGTCCTGAGTTATACACCCTTTCCTCTATATATATTACATTATAATCTACATATAATACAATGATAATAAGTTAGTAATAGTATATCAGGCTTGTGGAAATAATTTTTTCATGTTCTCAATATAGTGCTGCACTAAAAATACCTTTGCTTTTTTCAGTGTGAAACAAAGGTGTTTGACTGAGCAAAAGAGAAGAAAGCAGCGAGCCACAAAAAAGATAACCATCTTCATTGGCTCATTCATCATCTGCTTTGCTCCTTATGTTTTCACCAGGTAAGCTGAGCAAACAACACATAAAACAAACAGCAACAACAATTAATTGTTATATTTGCCTCAAATGTTACTTACAAGTTATAATGTAATTGGAGTGAATATACCAAATGCATGTCTTGAAAATATTCTGTTCTTAAAGTAATTTGAAAGTCATCCTGGCCTAATAAAAGAACAACTCTCTTGCCATATTTTGAAAATACAAACGTGATAAAGAAGTATTTCAATGAGGCTTTATTGTTGTAGATTTCAATTTCTAAAACGGTATTGGGATTGGCTGGTTTCCGTTGTAAATATCACGATAATCCACACCTTCAATCACTTTACATCACGCAGTATGATCCCACAGCTCTGTAGCTGAACTGGGGAAGGGGAGCACTTGATTGCCATTCACACCCTGGCCGTGCGGGCGTCTAAGCACCG
>NC_136802.1:19078031-19258031 GCF_951216825.1 Electrona antarctica
TATTTTAGGGGGTCCCCAAATTATTTTCAAAAAAAAAAATAGCAGACCTACAAGCTCGTAGCGCGCCACTCGGTGGCGCGCTATGAGCTTGTAGATCTGCTATTTTTCAATAGCTAAATTGTAGCAGTCAATTTATATTGGGGGTCGGGAGGGGGCGGGGCGGGGGTCCCGAGACATTGCCAAAGCATTTCCGGGGGTCCCCGGCCAAAAACGTTGAGAACCCCTGGATTAGACAACAAATGCAATCCACCAGGCTCACGCATCGCTTTCCTTCTATCCACTAACCTATAATTAACCCTGAAAAATGAAATGGAAAAAGTGGAAATCCCTATTTTAGTATCACAGCTACTGGGTCCAATTAAAACAATGGATCAAAGACTCAATATGTGGTGTTGATTTACTACTTTGCTCTTTGGCATAGCTATAAACCAAACCAAACTGACTCATTAGTTGAATTAGCTGCAACTTTCATGTTTCATGCTTGTTGACCGCTTACACTTGTGCGGATGACTGACTAAGCAGTGCCTAGTATACAACCCTTTATTCGCTCACATTTTTTACTTAAGTAAAAGCATCAATACTGCAATAGAACTATACTTTGTTACAAGTAAAAGTCCGGAATTCAAAATGTACTTGATATGAGTAAAAGTACAAAAGTATGAGAATCAAAATTTACTTAAAGTTCCAAAAGTATTCATTAAGCAGAATGTCCCATTTAACGTTTTTAAATGTATACACATCTTTTGAAATTACAGATCTATAAGCTCACAATGCATCGCGAGTCGCGACGCATTGTGAGCTTGTAAATCGGCTATTTTCAAATGGCCGAAATGTATATAGGGCTGAAGTGGTTAGTATGTTTTGTAATAATAATCCAAATCTACAAAGTAACTAGTAACTAAAGTGTTCAAAACAATGTAGTGGAGTAAAAGTACACATTTTTGACCTGAAATGTAGTGGAGTAGAAGTAAATGTATTGGAAATTGGGAAACAATCAAGTAAATGTACGTAGTTACTTTCCACCGCTGGTTATCGTATCGTTATCAAGGTATGAACATGCGCAATATCAGTATCGCAAAAGAGGCAACGGTATCGCGATATGGATAGAAGTAATCGTCCACTTCTAAAGCCAGCAACATCCCTCTGTTTTAGCCTGTGCCCTTCGGAAGATAAACCACCACTCTGTTTCTCTGTCATGCTCCTGTTGGTGTGTACGTGCGTGTTATTTTTGAGGGGTGCTAGCCCCTCCTACAGCTTTAATGTTTGTCATTCAACGATGCTTGTTTAAGAAAACGCCATAGACAATAAAGAGAAATTTAAAAAAAGTTTGTTTTAAGGACTAAAACAAACATTGGCACTCGTTGCTTAAACAAACATTATGTTGTAATTGATGTTGTGAGATGATAAGAGTGCCCCTCACTTCACACGGGTGTGATTTTTTGAATAATGTTTAGTTTTCAATGTTGTACCATTTAAAATATAGAATATGAAATTGTAACGGTAATATCGCATATCGTATCGATATCGCAATATTTGGCATAAATACAGAGATATGAATTTTTGTCCATATCGTGCAGCCCTACTCATGTTCAGGTGAGTTTGCTGTCCAGGTGATGTTGAACCGTTAAATCCAACGTATGTCTGCATGCTGATGATAAATAACATTATGGTGCGTTGATTCAAGCACACTCCTAAATAGGCTGCAGGAAAAGAAGATTGTTTCTATCAGGGAATTCTATCAGGGAATTAATTAAACAGGCAGCTTCTATACAGTTGAAAATGTAGGTTACCCATGGGTTTACAGAAGCAATATGCCTAAATTAAACATACAGTATAAGGATTGAATTTAGCGTACTGGGATGTTCCTTGGCTGAGGAGGGACTTTGCAGAATGCCTCAGTGCAATTGTTCTATTGTTGGGTTCTTGTGATGTTACAATTTGTCACATGGGGAATGCAACCATGTATTGCATGCATGTCCATTTGGAACCTGTGAACAATAGGGTGTTAGTTTCAGAGATCCTTTTCCTTCTGTGTTCAGAAGTTGAGTTGTTTGGAGACTTTGTATGAGGTTGCAAATAAAAGAGATTCCATGCCAGACGTTGCCATGCTTGATGAACCTGTAGTTCATAATTGTCAAAGTTGGATGCCATGCCATATGCACAAAAATATGTGCGTGACATTTCTTTTTTTAAACAATGTTTTATCACATAGGAAAACTATTGGTGGAGAGGTTTGTCTACTCTAACCCATGTTATGCTTAGATTGGATTGGACCATAGCAGTTTGGGGAGGGGCTTAGCTATAGGTCAATTACTGCTGATCTCCAACGTCTTGATCAGAGGCCGAGAAGGAGCTGGTCTGCCGCAGGTCAGGTCTGAAAGGTAAAGGTACTGGATTGTAGCCTACTTCCAAAGACTCTGGCTTCTCTTGTTTAAGCCTAGAAGTGCCAGCAAGAGCAGTCAACGGGCAGCGACCCCAGCTGGCTTATACGATGGCCGACGTCCAAGCTTCACTGCCAGGGAACAATAAAAGAGAATTCATCAATCCGGGAGATTACTGGCTGTCCGCGGGCCTTGTCACTCCGCTTCTCTGGCGATGTGCCATTGCTGCTTGCGGCACCAGAGGCCACCACACTGTCACCGGCAATGACTCCCCTATACAGGAGCTATACCAGGTTTACCTCAGTACAAAGGAGAGAGGCCCCCTCAACTTTAAAGAGCCTAAAGGATATTGGCCTGGTGGCTCCAGGGTATGACCTTGAGGTGATGATGCTGATTTATGCCTAAAAGAACATAGGCACAAGCACATTATAGTGACTAAAATCTAGGCCCTTCCTATGTGACTGAAACAGAACCCACTGGCTACCCGTAGCCTAATATGAGGGATGGCCAGAAGTGTACGCTGTTCCGGACTAGAGCACTGTTACCGCAGCAACTGAACTGATTGATTGATTGATTGATTGATTGATTGATTGATTGATTGATTGATTGATTGCATTTTTTATTTCACAATATGTAGAATGGGTCCATTTCAAACAAAAGCACAGCTCAATACAAAAACTGTTAATCTGAATACACCATGATTAAGAACTCACACTTGTGAGAACAGGTGAACAGGGTCCAGTATTTTCAATTCATCAGAACATTTAGAGACGTTTAGAGATGTTAGGGAATGTGTTGGGGCCTGTATGTAGGCCTATGTATATGAAATTAATGTTGTTGATTTATGTTAAACAACATTGTATTGTGTGTTCATTTGGGAAAAGAGCTACAGTAGGCCTATAGGCGCAATCTATAGGGTTATCATATGTCTTTGTCAATAGCCAGTATTGTTTTGTTTAAAAAAAGGGGGAAATCACCATCCACAAGCTCACATTGCATTGCACTGAGCTATTTGAATCTGCCTTCTGCCCTGGCCGGCTGGCCCCTGACTATTAGCCTACATCAAACAAATAAAAATAAAATAAAAGTATCAACAACAAAACTAATAAAAACTAAGATAAAGCATTTTCACCAAATTAAAAAAAACTAAACTAGCAAACCAGCTTCAGAAACAAACAAACAAACAATAAAAACTAAGTGAAAATGAAAACAAAGTAAAAACCAAATAGGAGTACAATCTAATGAAACATCAAAACTACCAAGAGTTGAGCTGGATGTTATTTGGTTGCAACTTGCTAAAACATTCCTATCACCAGTTGCCTTGCGTGACTGAGCCCACTGTTTATTGCATTAGTCTACAGTCAGCAGTATAGCCTGTGGCTCATTCCCGTTAATTGGATCTTCAGTGGAGTTGAACGGAGCACTATCATCAAATTAGGACTGAGAATATGTTGGCCGTTATGTTGGTACAAAAAAATGATTTGATTTGAATGATAGGCTTTGAATAGGCTACCTGCGCTGATTGTTAACGCTCCCAAACGTCAACGACATGATCGCATCATGCATGTAACGCTAGGCTCCACAATCCTCCAAACATGTTATACACAGTAAACGGTTGCTTGCTGAAAATGTTAACCAAACAATAAAGAGCGAGGGACCCTTTCATCTTGTGCGCCTATACATTTGTAATTGGGGCATGCGGTGGCGATCATAATAACCCACGTCGTTTGTTGTGTGCAGGTTTTCTACCTCAAACTTTTCCTATGTAATTTGATATGACCGTAATGCTTGTAATAAACTCGATTTTGGGGAAGTCCTTGCCATTTTCCGTAGGGTAGGCTTCACAGAAAATTGAATGCAACTGCGGAGTGGGGTACGTGCGCGTGTCACATCATCAAAATGGGATATAACAAGTCACGGAATTTCAAGGGGAACGAAATTGTGTGGCTCTTGATAGGAATTTCAACTCTTGTCTCGTGTGCTCCTCCACGATGTGAGCCAGGACAGGGATTTCAAGGTAAAGTTTCCCAAAATCCCAACACGTGATTGCTACTTCTTTTTTGACTTCTTATTTAGAGGGCCGGCATGATGAAATGAAATGATTACTATATTTACCCAGGGTATCTTGGCTAAGCTCAAGAACTTGTTTCCAGCCAGGCCCTGCTCATAGAACACATTTCATCGTAGTGGTTCAATGCCTTGTTCAAGGGCACTTCAGCGGTGGTAATTTTAACGTGTCGGACCGCTGATTCGAACTGGCGACCTTCCGGTATCAAGACCGATCCGCTATCCGTTCGGCCACCGCTGTTTGAGTTTGACATATTGGTAGCCCATTTTTGCATGTTATAAACATTGTCCTGATACATTGCATGGCTACTGAGCGAGTTAATGTAGCATATTGAATCTTCAAGTATACAACTTAAATTGTCTTAAATCTATTGATGGCTGTGGGCCGTGGCTACATAATTACATTATAGTGGCAATATAGTATAGTAGATAAAATAGTGGTTTGAGTTTATGAAAAGTATTTAGCAATAGTGCCTTGAAAATGCCAAACATCTTGGACTTTAATGAGATGTTATTGACAGACAGGGTGATGATGTTGGAGTTCATGTCAGGAGACGATTTATTGGCCACAATATACATTCACAGAGAGCATACTGCCATCTAGTGTCTGGTACCTACTGTAACACTACTAACATGCTGATCTGTGTCTCACAGGAAGATGCAGCAGGCCTCTGGTTGAGGAGAAACGTAGGTATTCTTCACCTTAAAGGAGTGGTATGTTGTATCATTTGTGGTATTATACAGTATGTATTAATTATGATCAAGCTTTTGACATGCTGCGGTTCTGAACTCTGGTCCCAGTGGGTAACTATTTGACAATTTGTGAATTGCACTCACCTGTAGCTCCGTTTGGAACCTCACTTTAGTCTACGGGTCTACGATTTTAGCTCAGAGAAGATTATCTCTGGTCCACAGCCTAATGCACTTTTCTAAATGCAACGGCATCAAAGTGCATTAGGCTATGGACCAGAGCTAAGAGAATAGGTTCTTCTTGCAAAACCCTTTTCGCAGTATTGTTTCCAAAAAAGTAAAGATATTTCTGGCTAGCTACAGATGATAAACTTAGGACAGGCACGTACATTCTTTAGACAGGGGTGAAACAACTACTTAAATCAGGCTTAAATTGCAGTCAGCCAGTCAATCCCCGTCCACATGCGCACTTTGCGCAGTAGGCCTACTGCTTCCGTAAGATTGCATTGGGAAAACATGGTACTGGCTGACTTCATAAGCTTTGTAAGTGGTTGTTTCACCTCTGTCTAAAATCTTTACGTGCCTGTCCTAAGTTTATCATCTGTAGCTTGCCTTCTATAGGCTACCTTTGCTTTTTGGAAACGATACTGTGAAAAGGGTTTCCCCCGACACAGAATCTCTTCTCAGTTCTAAATGGAGCTAACTCACCTGATGTCTCAGAGATAAAAATGTATCTCATCAAATTGGGACTATTTATGGACATCAAATTGGGACTATTTAATAGTCCCAATTTGATGTCCATAAATAGTCCCAATTTGATGTCCATAGCATAGGAACACTAGGTTTCATATGGTTACGGACAGCACTGTCACAATCCATTCCTGGATGGATCCATTGATTGCCCAATTCACTAAGTATATTGGCTTGGTCTGCTGCTTAGCCCGATGTATTTGATCAAATTAATCGAATAATGCCAGTGTTTCGCACAACAAAAAAAAGCCAACGATGAGGTTATGTCACAGCAGGCATCATCTTAATGGGATGTGGCCTAAAGGCTGAAAAACCATCAGGTGTATTTTTAGATGATCAATGGCAGTATGAAATATTCACATTCTAATTTCCAGAGATAATAGAAATGGTTTGATGATTGAAGACGTTACACTGAGGCAAAGTTACCTAACGCTTGAGAAACAAGAGTTAATCCTCACAAAATATAATTGGTGCGCTCTATATATACTTTTATTATATTGGTAAATGTTATATTCATATTGGATTGATTGCGGCTTTAGCAGCATTTTTTGCAAATCTGCTTCAATTGTGGCCTTTCTTTTCCCCCGTGCATTCTCAGCCAAATGCACAGAGATGACTCTGTCGTACTGTGACGACATGCCGTACACCCAAACTGTCTTCCCCAACCTGCTCGGCCACAGGACCCGGGAAGAGGCCGAGGCGGGCACCGAGTACCTCCTCCTGAGTGTGGTCCACTCGCTGCTCAACGGAGAGTGTACGCCGGACATCCGAATGCTGGGCTGCTCGGTGGTGGCCCCGCACTGCGCCGAGAAGGGCAAGACGCTGAAGCCCTGTCGCAGTGCCTGCGACGGCGTGCGTAAGCGCTGCGCCCACGCCTTCGAGGGAATAGACATGGCGTGGCCCTACTTTCTGGACTGCGATCGCTTCTTCGTCGGCGACGAGGAGGGATGCTACGACCCCTTGCAAGGCCTGAGAGGTAAAGGACTGTAGTAGGTAACACAGTGCTGAGAGACTCAGTGCTTCTCAGACTGCCCAGTTCAAAATGAGTCTCTGCACATGTAAACTCGTAGAGCACCTCAACACCCCCTTAAATCACTGGAATTCATTTTTTATTTGAAGATGATCTAGTGAGGATAGTTTGATTCTTTACACCATATTTTAAACAAGCACTACTAATACAGAAGAAAAGAGGTTCCAGTTAGGTTTATGGGTCTATATTGTCATCGTAATTCTGATTTATTCTCAGCTTTCTATACTATAGAAAGCTGAGAATAAATCAGGATTACGATGACAATATGTACCCATAAAGCTGGCACCTCTTTACTTCTTTATTAGTGTCATGTGTGTTCTGTGCTGCATGACAGCATCAACATGGAATGAATGTAGGAATATATGAGGGTATAACAATAAATCCACTGATGAAAGGAATCGCATGCACTCGATGTGTGACAGAGTGCTACAACAATTAGGGCTCTCTGAGCCTCTCTCTTGTGTATGAAATGGGGTTACGCCTCATGCAGAATTAGCTTCAGTAATAAAACAAACAGATGTCTGGCAAACACCATGGAGTGACATACGTATTTTGATTTGATTTTGATTCGACTCCCTTCCCCTCATGCACTGTGGTTACACCATGCAGTGACTATAATTATTCCCATACTGACATTCATTTCAACCTGATGATTTGTTCCTGTTTTGATTTGTTCTGATTCCCTCCCCTGGCTCATGCAGTGCTGTTTACGCTGTATAGAGCGCCGAAGTCCTGACGTCACTCGCTCATCCCCTGGTTCTGCCTGGTTCACGGAAGTAATTTCTCTATGGAGAATAACATGGGGTCTTAAAATCTTAAAATCGTTTCATATAAGCATTGTGGTCCAAAAATAAACAAGCTGTCTCGGCGTTATTGTCAGGGGGGTGTCTCTGTATCGTTTGCGACAGTCAGTCACTCATGATACAGTCTGTTTCTAGTGAAATGTAACTAATTCAGTAGCAGTAACAATAGCGTTTTCTCTCAGTCAGTTGATTCTTCCTATCCATATGAGTGAAACGGCCGGGATGACATGTTTATTTTTCAAACACAGTTATTATATGAGGCGATCTAAAATCCCCCTATGGGGATTACAATTCAAATAAAAAGTACATGAACCCGTGGATTTGGGCCCTCTACTGATATTGACGTCAGACTTTGGTGCTCTATTGATGTCTGAATTAAGGGGAAAGACACTTACCTGTTCACAGGTTCCATTATTGGAGCTCATAGCTGAAGTTCAGGAGCAGGACCACACCTCCAACGCAGCTACCTCCACCTCCTATCAAGCCACATCCAATCAGGCCACATCCATCCCTATAACTACTAGCCCATCTAACCATGGCTCTCCCCTGTTCTCATTTCGTCGCCACGTTCGGCACTAGAACACGCAACGGCAACATCAACTCAACAACAGAAATACGCGACAGTGCAGTGATATACACATTTACTCGGCCGGCGGCTCATTCATTCTGTCTCACCTTAAGCCGTCTCTCCTTCTACCCTGTCAGCTGTCACGGACACGGACGTTCCAAACATCGGCGCTTCAAACTGTCTGTACTCCTCGGATGGTTCGTATCGTCCCAAGGTTAATCTCTTCTCAACCTAACCGCTCTATCCACGTTCTAATTCGTTCAAGAGCCATCGATCGTCACCGTCCATGTCGTAGGTAGCTCGCTGCTATTTTCTCAGAGAGGAATAATTCAAGCCTCCCGCTGTTTAATCAACTCCGATCCCGTAATCATTTGTTCGTTGGTTCGATCGATTGATTGGCGGACAGCACGCAGCTGTCCCAATTCCCCGCGGATCGCGCACCAGCGAGAGAGACGTCAGCCGGCCATACCGAGCGAGCGAATTGTTATCACAATCATCTTTTAAGAGAAAGACGAGGGATTCGATTTCACTTAGAAGTTAAGTTCCACTTCAGTTGGCCGCTGTAGTCCAGCTCTCTTCCGGGCGCCGTTCCCATGCAAACTACAACTGCACGTCGTGACGGAAACGCCCCCGTTAAAGGGACAGTTCACCCAGCACAGGGAAAGCTTATAAAAGCAGCAGTCACTTCACACTCATTCGTTCAACAGGGATTCGTTCGGCCCGCGTTACGTGCTCGACTTGCACCTTAAATTAAAATAAACTAATAAATCAACAATAAAACAATAAAATAAATTAAATTAAATAAAAAACGAACAGCGTCATCGGCACCCGATCGCCAGCACCCCCTGCAGCTGTAGCAGTCGGGGTCCAGGTTTAACTCAAGTTTCTATTAAAGACCTGCCAGCCTCAGCAGAGACGGCCGGCACTGAGATGCCGGCGCCCCCTACTGTCGGCAGAGGCCGACTCCAACCAGCCTCAGCAGAGACGGCCGGCACCGAGATGCCGGCGCCCCCTACTGTCCACAGAGGCCGACATCAACCAGCCTCAGCAGAGACGGCCGGCACCGAGATGCCGGCGCCCCCTACTGCCCGCAGAGGCCGACATCAGCCAACCTCAGCAGGGACCGCCGGCACCTAGATGCCAGCGCCCCCTACCGTCCACAGAGGCCACATACGTCAGTCAGCCTCAGCAGGGACGGCCGGCACCGAGATGCCGGCGCCCCCTACTGTCCACAGAGGCCGACATCAACCAGCCTCAGCAGAGACGGCCGGCACCGAGATGCCGGCGCCCCCTACTGTCCACAGAGGCCGACATCAACCAGCCTCAGCAGAGACGGCCGGCACCGAGATGCCGGCGCCCCCTACTGTCCACAGAGGCCGACATCAACCAGCCTCAGCAGAGACGGCCGGCACCAAGATGCCGGCGCCCCCTACTGTCCGCAGAGGCCGACATCAGCCAACCTCAGCAGGGACCGCCGGCACCAAGATGCCAGCGCCCCCTACTGTCCGCAGAGGCCACATACGTCTGTCAGCCTCAGCAGGGACGGCCGGCTCCGAGATACCGGCGCCCCCTACTGCCCGCAGAGGCCGACATCAACCAGCCTCAGCAGGGACGGCCGGCACCGAGATGCCGGCGCCCCCTACTGTCCGCAGAGGCCGACATCAGCCAGCCTCAGCAGGGACAGCCGGCACCGAGATGCCGGCGCCCCCTACTGTCCGCAGAGACCGACATCAGCCAGCCTCAGCAGGGACCGCTGGCACCGAGATGCCGGCGACCCCTACTGTCCGCAGAGACCGACATCAGCCAGCCTCAGCAGGGACGGCCGGCACCGAGATGCCGGCGCCCCCTACCGTTCGCAGAAGGTGACATCAGCCAGCCTCAGCAGGGACAGCCGGCACCGACGGCCACAGACGTCAGTCAGCCCGAGACGTCAGCACCCCCCTGCCCTCATCCCAGCCTACACAAGCAGTTCGCTACAGTACGGGGAGTCAGGCACCGAGATGCCAGCACCCCCTGCCCTCATCTCAGTCCACTCAGGCAGTTCGCTACAGTACGGGGAGTCAGGCACCGAGATGCCAGCACCCCCTGCCCTCATCTCAGTCTACACAGGCAGTTCGCTACAGTACGGGGAGTCAGGCACCGAGATGCCAGCACCCCCTGCCCTCATCTCAGTCTACACAGCCCTCATCCCAGCCTACACAGGCAGTTCGCTACAGTACGGGGAGTCAGGCAACGAGATGCCAGCACCCCCCGCCCTCATCTCAGTCTACACAGGCAGTTCGCTACAGTACGGGGAGCCATGCACTGAGATGCCAACACCCTAGATGCTCATCTCAGTCTGCAGAAGCAGTCCACTACAGCACGGGGAGTCAGGCACCGAGATGCCACTACCCCCTGCTGTTCATCTCAGTCTACAGAAGCAGTCCACTACAGCACGGGAAGTCAGGCACCGAGATGCCACTACCCCCTGCTGTTCATCTCAGTCTACAGAAGCAGTCCACTACAGCACGGGAAGTCAGGCACAGAGATGCCACTACCCCCTGCTGTCCATCTCAGCCCTCGGCTCAGAGTTCCTCCTCCCCCGGCACAGCGTCGTCTCCCTCTGCCCAGCGCGCCTCCCTCTCGGGCCAGCGTCGCCCCCCTCGGCACAGCATGCCTCTCCTCCCGGCCAGCATCGTCTCCCTCTGCCCAGCGTGCCTCTCTCTCGGGCCAGCGTCGTCCCCCTCGGCACAGCGCGCCTCTCCCCCAGGCCAGTGTCGTCTACCTCCGCTCAGCGCGCCTCTCCCCCGGGCCAGCATCGTCTCCTCCGGGCCAGTGTCATCCCCCTCTGCTCAGCATGCCTCTCCCCCGGGCCAGCGTCGTCTGCCTCGGCACAGCGTGCCTCTCCTCCGGGCCAGTGTCGTCTACCTCTGCTCAGCACGCCTCTCCCCCGGGCCAGCGTCGTCTCCCCCGGCACAGCGTGCCTCTCCTCCGGGCCAGTGTCGTCTCCCCCTGCTCAGAGCGCCTCTTCCCCGAGCCAGCGTCGTCTCCATCGGCACAGCGTACCTCTCCCCCGGGCCCGCGTCACCTCCCTCCCTCAGCACAGCGTCGCCTCCTTCGGCACAGCGTGCCTCTCCCCTGGGCCAGCGTCGTCTCCCCCGGCACAGCGTGCCTCTCCTCCGGGCCAGCATCGTCTCCCTCGGCACGTGTGCCTCTCTCCTCCAGGCTAGCGTCGTCTCCCTCGGCACAGCGTGCCTCCCTCCTCCCGGTTCAGTGTCGTCTCCCTCCTCCGGGCCAGCGTCGTCCCCCTCGGCACAGCGTGCCTCTCCTCCGGGTCAGCGTCGTCTCCCTCAGCACAACACTCCTCTCCCAGGATCACCTGGACCCATCACCTCAGCTATCTCCTCAAGCAGGCCCCACCAGATGCTCATCGGGACCCGACGCCTACAGGCTACGCCCCAAGCATCTGACTCCAACGCTACCTGGACTCATCACCTCCAGGTTATCTCCCAAGCATCTGATGCCGCTCGCCCACCTGTAACCGTCACCTCCAGGTCGTCCCTCGAACAGCTTCGTCCCACGTTCACAGGATCCTTCACCATCTGGTATCCCTCAATCAGCCCACGCCGCGGTCCGATGCTCATCTGGACCTGTCTCCCCCGGGCGGACCTTAAAGCATCCGACGTAGCATTCCCACACCTATCCGGACCTCATGCTACAAGAAGGACACGCTAACTGGGCCCGTCACCCCCAACTCGAGTCATCCTCCAAGTCTCCTGCAGTCGCACGCTCCAGTGGGGGATTTGGCACCGGGATGCCAGTGCCCCCGCCGTCAACTTCAGCCACCAGCAGTCGTCGGCTCCAGCGAGGGAATCCGCCTCCGGGATGCCAGTGCACCAGTCGCCTCCCGACTGTCCACTACAGCAACTCAGTGCCTCTCTAACAACGACAACCTACTCATCCTACTCTCGCTCAATCGTCGTCTTACCGTCGTTCTACTCTAAATCAGAAGGGCTCTCCGCTAGCAACCTCCAACGATCACAGCCGGTCTCCTCATCCGGGCGCCATAGCTCCATACTGCCCACGTCTAAAGGACGCAGCAGTCCGCTCCAGCCGACAGCTCATCACAGTCCAGTTCCAAGCTCCACTCCCAAAGGAGAAGCTCGACTGACCCTGATCTCCAACCCCCCCACCTACCCCAGCCGTGCCAAACGTCTTTCTCCCCGCGCCATCCTAATTTCGCCATCGTCATCACAAGGTTCCATTCTGGCCGTCTCCTCGCCCACTGGAACGGCATCTCCTTCCACCGAGATCACCTCACCCACCCGCAAGACATTAACTTGTCCACAGAAGCCGTCCTTTACGCCGATTTTGGGGGTTTCTACAGCGCCAGATGGCCTGCCGCCGGACGAACCCCGGAGCTCGCAGGAGCCACGAATGGTCTCTCCAATCAATCCCAATTTACTCGGACAACACAGCCGTTGTCAATATCGTCGTCACGGGCCGCTCCCACTCCGTTATCGTGCCATTCATGGGCCATCTCATCTGGCACCCAGGTTCCCATCAGTTCCTCCCCCACGTCGCTCATGTTTCGGTCATTCCATGCCTTCACCGACACGGAGTTCAGACGTCACGCCTCTCCACGCAGGCCTTGATCCAACTCCAGCTCCCCATATCTGGCGCCGACATTTCAACCTGCAAACCCTGCCTTCTCCGGTCCACTCCTCCCGGATCCACATCAACAGTCGGGAACCCTCAACCTCTTCACCTATCGGTCAGCACGACAGAACTTCGCCACTCCCATAACCAAACCAACCTATCGTCGGCACCATCCAACCTCATCTCCATCGACCTCCAGGAACCCGCACAAGTCCCTCGTCGCCCGCCC
This sequence comes from Electrona antarctica, assembly GCF_951216825.1. Lineage (NCBI taxonomy): Eukaryota > Metazoa > Chordata > Actinopteri > Myctophiformes > Myctophidae > Electrona > Electrona antarctica. Next base: position 19,091,188 of record NC_136802.1, read on the forward strand.
CTCGCCACAGACCTTCTGGTCACATGCATACGAACTCTCCACTCAGGATACCGCTCTCCCCTCGTCAGTCGAACCCCAGGTCGACTACATCAAACACTCAAAGACTATCCTAACCTCAAGCCAAGCTCACCTGTCCTCTTCTCAGGAAACCAGTCGATCCTGAACCCTTCAAATAGCTCTCGACCTACCTTCCATACCAGAAGTCCCAGAGTTACTCTCCTTCAGATCCCCTCTTCACTTCCGAGTCCGGCCGCGTTGCTTCCAGACGTGGTTCCCCCAACGACCCTGCAACGTACCTGCTCTCTCCGGTATCTCCCCCACACACTACTCGGTCCATTCTTCCAGGACCGGTGCAGCCACCTCCACATCTCGCAACGGCATCCCCGACCACCTGATCCAAATCACGGGCCGCTGGTCCTCCCAGGCATATCTCCGCCATATCAGATCAGATCTGCAAGATCCGAAGGCCGCCCCATCTCGTCTCCCTTAATGAAGCTTTTGGGGGTCTGACGTGCCTCGGGAGCATGCCGGATCCCCGAAGCTTCCCCACCCCGGCTAAATCCCCGACGCCGTCGATGGCTCGTCGATGGCCATCACCTCGTGGTGGCATTCACGACCATCCATTTTGTTTCAATAAAATGTTAAACGTTTTCATTGGCGGTGTGTTCCTTGATAGTGAATTGGAGCTCATAGCTGAAGTTCAGGAGCAGGACCACACCTCCAACGCAGCTACCTCCACCTCCTATCAAGCCACATCCAATCAGGCCACATCCATCCCTATAACTACTAGCCCATCTAACCATGGCTCTCCCCTGTTCTCATTTCTCGCACCCCTCCCACCCACCCCATTTCTCATCCTACTCCCCCTCTCTCTCTCCCCCCTACAGGTTCCTGACGGGGGTCTGACGTGCCTCGGGAGCATGCCGGATCCCCGAAGCTTCCCCACCCCGGCTAAATCCCCGACGCCGTCGATGGCTCGTCGATGGCCATCACCTCGTGGTGGCATTCACGACCATCCATTTTGTTTCAATAAAATGTTAAACGTTTTCATTGGCGGTGTGTTCCTTGATAGTGAATGCCAGTATAATGAGGGATTTGGAGAAAGATTATGTAACCACCATTACTTGTCTATTTTAGCTACAACACAGTCACACAGTCAGAGAATGTAATCCAGATATTCAGAATCAGATATTTTAGTCTGATATTTCAGTAATCAGAAATTGGCTCCACCAGCACCATGTATCCTAATATTGTATAGTAGTATTATTAGGGTTATGAATGGTGTTGGATTTTCTTTTTCAATGATAAAAAGCAACCTCACAATACAGTATGTCTTTAAAATGTGGGTTGGTTTGATCTGTAATGCCTTGTAAATAGTTTTAAAATTAGCATCAGACCCAGGGAGATCCATATCACAGATAAAATAAAAATACATCACAGTATAAAACACATACAGTACAGTAAAAGAAAGAAAAGAAATACAGGTTATGAGTAAGTTAGGATGTCTTTGATCCACAGCACATTGAAGAGTTGAATATTATGAACTGAGCACAGGCTTACATCAGTCATGAGTGCTTACAAAGACTTTCCATGCTTTCTCACATGACTTTCTGCTGTACATACCAGACTCTCAAATCAGGCATTTTATAGGCTGGCTGTCCTACTGGAATGGATACGGCATTCTGATTTTATTGATGTGTGGCTTCCAAAGGTGGCCTGATAATGTAAAAATCACACCCGTGTGAACTGAGTGGTGTAAGGTCTTATATAGACTGATCAGCTGTGGTCTGACGTAATGTCTGACGTAATGAAATCACACCCGTGTGAACTGGGTGACCATAGCAACCGTGCTCTTTTTTTGGTACGAACAGACAGACAAACAAACTAACAAAGCCAGTTGTAGGAGTGGTTCACACCACTCAAAAACACAAAAATGAAAAAGTGAGCTCTTATCATCATACAGTACATCATCATACATCATCATATTCCGGCCAATCACAATTTGTGTCCTCACCATCGTTTGTGTTTACGCAAACACTCAGAGCTGGCCATTCATTGTCAATGGCATTCAATGTTTGTGTTAACACAATGTTTGTGTTTGCACAAACCCTCAAAGCTGAACATAGCGCCCCTCAAAAATGAAGAAAGATAGTATCAAAATGATGAATAATGCGATTGAAATAATGTTTTTATCAGAGCAACAAGACGAACAAGACGCTCCAGAAAATATTCCACTTGAGGAGCCCGCCACCATGATCCAGTTCGTCTATCACACCAATTCTCAGATGATCAATATCTTAAAGAAAACTGCAGCTCAATGCTCGGACATCGCTGCCACCTACATCATCGGCCGCAGCTTTGAAGGCAGAGAGCTAATGGTGATCGAGTTCTCCAACAACCCTGGTGAACATACACTACGTGAGTATTGTGTGATACTGTAATGGTTTGACTTTCGATTTTACTGTTTGGGGTGCCAGTTACACTTTTTTTAAAGTCAACCTTATAAGGATCTTCATGAACAATATAGCAGTAACCATATGAACCTGTAAACCACATAATATAACCAGGGATTGGTTACCAACCAAAGCAAACCTCAAACTCAATTCACAGAAAAAAACTCAGTTTGATATTCGTTTCTTTATTTCTTGTATTCAACAGAGTAAAAAATAAAAGGGGGAGAGAGAGAGAGAGAGAGAGAGAGAGAGAGAGAGATTTAAATGTTTTGGAAAGTGAATAGGTCAAATTGCAGGCAAATGGGCATCACGTCTGTCACAGACATGCACAGAGCAAGTTCAGTCAGGAAACTCGGTGCAGTTGCCGGCAGACGTTCATTGGGCCGCCTCAGCATCACATTCTCATTCACATGATTCACTTCATCCAATCACACACTCATTCCATCTTCATATTTAAACTGGAAGTTTGCACTGCACACTGCTCATTCTGCTTGCTTGCTGTTGCATACTGAATAACTGATACTGCTGCGCTGCTGTCTGCTTAAACTTTTGCTGCTCACCCTCCTCCACCCCAGCTACCACCTGTCATTTTGGATCTGCTGTTTAGGTACGGGGGATTCGCAGTCCCTATGGTAGGGACTGATGCGCTTGATCAGAGTACCTAAAAAGCAGATCCAATTCATCGCCAAACCATAATAAATATAAATATAAATATATTCAATATATATTCCATCCATTCATGAGTTGTATTGTCCTGACTGAACTCTAATAATGTTGACAAAGTTGGTTTTCATAGAAATATGTTTTCTGTGGTTTCTTAAAAGATAAATGGTTTCTGTTTAACCTCAAAGCACTAAGAAAAGTTTTCAACAGAAAATTACCTTTGATCATATAATATCTTTACATCTTGATAATGGATTTGTAGTATTTTAAATGATATGTGTTTGGGGTTGCTCGGTGCTGTTTGAAATACTTTGAGCTATGAGACAATCAAAGGGACTTCATGATTTAGACTAGAGAACAAAAATCTGTTGAATAGTTGACATGTCACCCTTATCTGTAGTTGAACCAGAGATTAAATACGTGGGCAACATGCATGGAAACGAGGCCATGGGCCGCCAGCTGCTGCTCTACTTGGCCCAGTACCTGTGTTCAGAGTATCTGTTGGGGAATCAACGCATTCAAACCCTCATCAACACCACCCGCATCCACATCCTCCCCTCCATGAACCCTGATGGCTATGAGCTGGCCTCAGGAGGGCTCCAGGACAACAGCTATGCTGAAGATGAGGAGGTCAGTGTCAATGTTTCCCTATTCTCACCAAATCTTCACAGGATGGGAACTGCAAGGTTCCTACTTCGAACCTGGGCTCCCCCAGAGTTAGTGTCGAAGTGTCCTTGAGCAAGACACTGAACCCCTAATTGCTCCCGATGTGTAGGTTGGTGCCTTGCATGGTTTCCTCTGTCATCGGTGTATGAATGTGTGTGTGAATGGGTGAATGTAATGCACAATCTATGTAAAGCGCCTTGGATAAAGGTGCTATATAAATGCACCATTTACCATTTTATGGCATGAACAGGGATGCTAGGTTCCATGTGGTTAAAGTTGGCATTATATTTCACTTGCATGTCCGCTATTCCAGCTTGCAAAACCACCCACATTAAGCAATAAGCATACGTCTTGTCATGCATGATTTATTTTCCTCAGGGTCCCCGATATGACGGTCAGGACATCGGTCGAAACAATGCAGAGAGCCTTGACTTGAACAAAAACTTTCCCGACTTGACATCGATTGCCTACCGCCGACGCAGACATAAGGGCCACATCACAGACCACATCCCAATCCCAGACTCTTACTGGTTTGGTAAGGTACAGTATGAATCCCTATCCGTATACTTTCTCTGTAAATACTAGCATTGTATATAGTATGTACTATAAATAACATGGGTTTTATAATAGAAACAGAAGATTAATGTTAAATAAGTGGGGATATCTTATTGTGAAGCGTATCCCTTTAGCCTGAATGAGGGGTAATTTAATCATTCTTGACATTCAGGTTGCACCAGAGACCTATGCTGTTATGAAATGGATCCGCTCCATACCGTTTGTGCTCTCTGCCAACTTCCACGGTGGAGACCTTGTGGTATCCTACCCGTATGATCTCTCCAAACACCCTCTAGAGCGTGAGATGCTTTCTTCAACTCCGGATGAACAGGTTCTGGACATTCATGAACACTTTTCTGTATAAGGAAAGGATACCATCTATTTCCATAATTTTGTCTTCTGTCACTGTATTTGTTTTTTGTGGGGATTGTAGGAAAACTATCTTTCAAGTTGAATAATAATGGCACTGGATTAAAACGGACACAAATAATGTGTTACCTTTGGTAATTTAACTTTTATGTATTAGATTGAATGCATTTTGAAGTTATATTAATCTGTGGATTTTCATGTGTAGATATTCAAGCTTCTTGCCAGAACATATGCAAATGCCCACACCACTATGGCAAATGACACTGCATGGTGTGGGTCATCTCGCAACAGCCAGGGAGGTATCGTCAATGGTGCACAGTTGTACAGCTTTGCTGGTGGTAAGCTGATGAACTGATGAGCTGATGAACAACATATTGTAATTGCAACAAGCGTTGCATAAATGGTAGTAGATCATTAACTGGCAGAATTATACCCATGGTGCATTGCATGAACCTACTGGAGCCGACCTATTTTCAGATTGAACAATCAAATGTTTGTTTTTTTGTAGAACACTTATCAAAACAAAACAAAGGCTTTCTTTCTTTCTTTCTTTCTTTTTTTTTTTTTTTTTTTACATAAAACTGAAGATAAAATGCAGAGTCAGGCTGTTTAAATAAGAGGTTTTTAAAAGAAGACGAGCCTGAAATCCTCTTGCAGGTGAAATGTATTGTCTTTTGGTACTACCGGTATGTTAGAGATGGTTAAGCTTAGATGGATAGGAATTATGTTGGAGATGGGAGGATCCACAATAAATTTGTAGAAATCTGAACTGAGTGGTGCAGGCTGCAGTTATAGTTACTGTATAGTGTTCAGTGCACTGTGAATTAAGGCTGCTCAACAGCGGTTAGGCACCACTCAAAATCACACCTGTGTGAACTGAGCAATGCAGGCTGCTCAACAACACCACTGGCTGGCTGACAGTGGTATTGCAGCTGTTCATACAGACAGACATACAGTGCATACTGTACATACATACTGTACATACACAGCCAGTCATTGGAGCGGTTACACACCACTCAAAAATATAAGTACGTGAAATTATAGCTTTTGCCACAGCAGGTTACTCTAACAGTACGTTTTAACAGCGGGCAACAGCCAGACGAACTTTCCGGAAGTGCATTATTTGTCTATGGGACCCGGCGACTACTGGCGATAGCAGGCGAACAGGCGATGGTCGAAAAGTGGGTGGAGGAACGTCGGAACAACTTTTCGGGCGATAACGGGCGATTGGCCGATGCTCACCCGCTGTTAAAACGCACTGTTGGACAACTTCTGACACTAAATGAGCCAATGGGTCCATGACTTGAAGTCAAGGGGAAATGTCTATATTACATTTTCTGAATTTGATTCATGTGTGGATTCATGTGTGTAAAATGTATATCATTTTTCCATGTTTTCTCTATTTGGTCAGGGATGCAAGACTTCAACTATCTCCACACCAACTGTTTTGAGGTCACTGTAGAGCTAGGCTGTGATAAATTCCCTGCTGAAGAGGAGTTGTATACCGGCTGGCATGAAAACAAGGAGGCGTTGCTTACATTCATGGAGTCAGTAAGAACAAGCCTCAAATATATCTCCTTTAGTCTGCATAGTTTTAAAGGGCATTAGACTATAAGTGGAATTATAAAAGTACTTGGTTACTGTATGTCTTCACCAAAGGTGTTAAAATATATGTTTTTGTTCCTTAGGTCCACCGAGGCATCAAAGGCCTGGTAAAAGATGATGATGGGAATGCTATCAAGGGAGCAAGGATATCGGTCCGAGGAATAAGGCACGATGTCACCACAGGTAATAATGATCAGCTGATAATTTGTGACTCTTTTTGATGGAAAGCCTGCCATCGCGGTAAGACTAACTGTTCAGGAGCGCTTGAAAATCTTTCTTTTTCCTTTTTTTTCTCGTCTAAATTGATCTGAAGCCTTATTAGTAATCATGTCATTTCAAGCTAGATTTCACTTAAATGTCAGAGCTTAACTCGGATGTAAACATGACATGAATGCATTAATGGAGTGAATATTTCTGAGCTAAATTGTCAAGTCTCTACATCTGTGCAAGACATCACTGTATAAGCCATATCTCAAAAACTAGTGGGTCAAACTGCACAACCAATATGTAAATTTGAAGCTATGATTTCCTGCTTTCATAGGACATGAAATGAAAGCACGAAAATGAATTGTAATTCAATGCCTTAGCAACAAAACAGTTTTAAGGACAGGTCACATCAATGCAACTCCTTGCAACTGCCATTGGTGATAATGGTTTCATGTAACTACTCGCAAGTTTCGCAACCATTTGGTTGCAATTATGGTAGAAGTTGCATGGCGAATCATTGGTGCGGTTTGGGCCTAACATTAATTTATATTTTGTTGTATGTGAGAGACAAAGTATAAATTGGGTGCAAAGCTAGGCATTAGTCACAAGACATCGGCCCCCTCCACCTCCTCTCCGCCCTTCCCTCCACTCCCCTCCCCTCCACAGCTGAAAACGGAGACTACTGGCGCCTGCTCACCCCGGGCATCCACATCTTGAGCGCAGCGGCCCCGGGCTACACCAGGTCCATGAAGAAAGTCCACCTGCCAGCACACATGCGCAAAGCAGGCAGAGTGGACTTTGTTTTGCACAAGGCTGAGGTGGAGCCTGACGTCGAGGACTACTCCATCCCCTCCATGGGCACCTATGAGCGCTTTGACCCGTACAACCAGTACGAGCGCTACACCTCCAGGGGTCCTGCAGAGCGGAGCACAGAAGAGCGGCAGGCCAAGCCGTGGTGGTGGAGCTATTTTGTTAGCTCGGGAGGAGCAACCCCCACCTGGCTGCTCAGAAACTATTAGAGCTTTGTGGGGTTTTCCCCCCTTTTTTGAAAGAGGTGATGGTGGTGGAAGAAGCATTCTTATAACACGTGTCTGGTATCATGGAGAAAGTGCCTATGCTGTGGCAGTGGACAGTAGAAAAGCGTAATGGCTGGCCATCAATTTAGCTTCAACAATGGGACCTATTTCATGGCACATATTTGACCTGTCATATACTGTAGATTAGTAAATGCATGCCTTTAATAATAACGGAAAGAGATCTGTGCAGATGGTGTGCCGCATAATAAAGTAACTTGTTCCTCTGTGTGTGTGTGTGTGTGTGTGTGTGTGTGTGTGTGTGTGTGTGTGTGTGTGTGTGTGTGTGTGTGTGTGTGTGTGTGTGTGTGTGTGTGTGTGTGTGTGTGTGTGTGTGTGTGTGTGTGTGTGGAACTGAAGCCTACCCAGTACCCACCTGTCGGTGTGCGTTACCCAAGTTCCCTTTCATGTATGTGTGTTCTGTTAAAAAAATCTGTTTTGTTTGGGATACCTCTAACCGGAATGGGAGTATGTGTTATATTTGTATCGAAAAAATAAACTAATAAATCATAAACAAAGATTAGTAATTGCAGAAAATTATGGGTGTGTTTAACAGATTTTTTTTTTTATTGGATGGAGCCCGCACACCACAGGTACAAGAAAGACGTTCTTTATTGATAATTCTGACTGTGTTTCTGTGTTTAACAGATGTTTTGCTATTATTCACAGCTGGCAACACATTACTGTGTATATGTGTTTTTCAACCCTTTTCATATCACGGTCCATTATTTATTCTGCATTTGAGCCACGGACCACCATTTGATGAGATTTAGCCTCTCAGACCCAAAACTAAAGAATATTTTGTTTGTCGTTCGATAAGATTTTTCCACAATTCCATGCTGTATTGACGTGTTACCATAGATAGCACACAGGCTTCTGTGTGCGGCCTAGATGGGTGTGTTCAAGGCGCTACGTGCAACACATTTTACTGTGAAATCAAGTTAAATTCTGTAACCTGTCCTGCATTACCCGGTGTCTGCAACACATCAAGCAACAAAATGTCCGCTATGAAAATTCATGATGTGTAGTCAGTTTGGTGCACAAATGAAAGCTAAAACAAATCTCTTTTGTTAGGCCATCCTAATATCTGTGATTTGTGAAACAGGTCTACCATTCTGAAATTTAATATAATATTTGGACTGCTGGACAGCTGACAGTAGGCTCTCTTTACTCTTAAAAAAATATATATATACATAAATATATATACACATAAATATAATATATATATATTATATATATATATATATATATATATATATATATATATATATATATCTCTCTATGTACGAAATGTCTATGTTCACAGGCTTCTGTGTGCGGCCTAGAGGGCATCTGAGCATGTGCAACACCATACCTCTTACACCATGTGTCCTTTGGGAAACCGGGCCAATCATTCTGAATGTTTTTTTAATCAATATTGCCAGTTTTGTCTGCAACTGACAACTCTGATCCATGCAGCTTTATAGAAAGCAAGAATGGTCCAAAAACCAAATACCACAATAATAAATAAATGAAATTGCCAATGAAATAAAAGATGTAGAGAGATGTAAACATCAGCCAGTTTGTATATGCGCCCAATAAATATGCTGTACTGGTCTGGTAGGGACCAGACTAAAGATACTAGAGTGACTTTCTTTAATATTCGCATGGATGCTGTGCAGTGTGCACCAAAAGATAGATATTACACAGTACACACACACACACACACACACACACACGCGCGCGCGCGCGCACACACGCACACGCACACGCACACACACACACACACACACACACACACACACACACAGGGACGTTGCAAAGCTTTTATTTTGAAGTATACTGGTCAAAGGCAAAGCTGTGGTTCCCACCGTACCTGTTACCCACCGGAATAGACAGTGTGGAAGAAAGCGTACACTGGCTCACAGTCACGACCGATAGCGATAGTTAAAATAAAATTAAAAACTACTCTCTTTATGGTAACCAATTTAATGTGCAAGGTGAAATGCTCCCTGTTCGTTTGAACGGAGAAAAAATACACACACGGCTGTTGACAGAGCTGTTGTTTACTAGACTTTGATGGGCGGACAAACAACAAACTTGGAGGACTGTGAGTGACGCCTTTTCTCTAGCCTTTTTTGAATTTCGGATGACGGCCAAATACAGAAAATCTTAGGGGGGATAGCTCTGGTCCATAAAAGCTAGTAGGCTAATAAGCTACATGGGGGGGCACCTGATAGGACCTGTCTGCAATATGCAACTGGTCAAGTCTTCTTGACACCATAAATTACCCTTATTTTTATTGCTACAACAGCAGTGATAAAACACAATTGTGTGTGGGGAGGAATCAATTGCCATAACGGCTAAATTGAGGAGAAAAGGGGTGCAAAACGAAAAAAAGATATATATTAATTTACTAGACTTGCACCTCACACTCAAATCTCTTTTTGTCTCACACACTGTCACTGACACACATAGGTGTAATATAATCAAAAGACCACTAAGGGGCAGTCCGACTTAACTTCTGCAGCAGCTGCTCCACATGCATGGCTGCATGCATGCAATTTTGCTATTGATGTAGGTCTGTATCCTAATTACAAATCACACTGTCATCTTTTTTTTTAAATATATTTTTTAGGGCTTTTTTTCCACCTTTATTGATAGATCACAGTAAGGTAGACTGGGGAGAGGGATGGGGCCGGGGGGAAGACACAGCAAAGTTTGTCGGGATCGGGAGTCGAACCCGCAACACACTGCCACGCTGGACCACCAGCCAAGGTGCCCAGGCCCACACTGTCATCTTTGACCTTTGTCAGGTCATTTGAGGACCCCCTCTAAAATGAGATAATGCATCTCAAGGGGTTTATCCTTCCAATAAAGGTATATATCTTTGATAGGTTTACAAAACTTGTCTTTGATAGTTTAGCATTTGTATCAATGTTGCAGTATACTGTACTTGTTTCCCACAATGAGATTGAAAACTTTAAGCTTTTGCCACGCACGCACACTAGTTTTACAGTTTCTTTTCACTTCACTTTCACTTTAATACATTTCTGAAATTTACATGAGTTACACTAGAGTAACATGAGTTGCAGAGGAGTATTTTAAATAAAGACAAAACATACACTCATCTTTAATCAATTAGCCGGGAAATCTATTTAGTAAAATGCTAGACCAACAGGATTCCATGTGTCATCCCAGTGAGTGACACAATTAAACGGAAAGACACAACACAACTTTTGAGTGTTTTGCACCTAGATCACAATGTGTAAGCACTAAGCAATGACTGTTCAGTTAAAAATAAAAATTCTAAAGTAATTGTTTTGTCTTTTAAAACAATTGTCGTGAAGGCTAAGCAAAAAAACAGAGATTGACAGTTGCAGAATCAAATGTAAATTTTACAGATCGTCAGTTAACCCTTAATATCTGTTCAAATAAAGCACAATACTCAAACAGTTAAGCACTTTCAAAATAATTACAGTAGGTAAATTAACAGATAAACAATAAACATCTTGTCACGGTGAACTGTAGGCTATACACATCATAGACTAAAAGTGAGGATCCTGTCTCATAGTTAGACATTTTATCGCAAAGGTCACTAAACTGAATAGTGGACAATAATGTAGAAAAAAATAGGTACTGTAAATGTGATTGTGCAAGGTTCATTTTCATTAGCTTCCTCCATAAAGTCACCATTTCAGTGGAGATGGAGCTGAGTGTTATTGCCACACTATTTATGCTGTGGCAGACTGTATGACTAGACTAAGGTCAATGCCATGCTAAAACCATATGTAGTGCATAGCAGTGGGCGTGTTTTTCTGGTTTCACAGAAAAATCGGCCATTAATTTTCCCCATAGAGATTTACAAAAATATTTATATAAATTATATTAAGCCTAGAATGAAGCCATCCAGGATCCTGGTGATTCATGACCATAAAACCTTTGATTCAGTGAAATTGTTTTTGAATATTATATTATAAACAAATTCCCTTTGTTTAGCGGTTTTATGGCCAAGATTCACCAGAATCCTGGATGGCTTGATTCCAGGCTTAATATAATTCATTCAAATATTTTTGTAAATCTCTATGGGAAAAACGAATGGCCAATGTTTCAGTGGAACCAGAAAACCACGCCCGCAGTCGAACAGGCGTCAGTTTGGTCTGAGCCTTTATTATCTTTATAAGGGAACAACTTGTTGGAATTGTCACATGCCCCGAGCAAGCACAGGACAATCCCACGTGGGATTGACCCTGTAATTTGCTTAGCTGGGACCCGTCCCCAAAGCCTGCCCATGTGAGGTGGGGTCCTGGGTCACCACGTTCTTGGGGAGGCTGAGAAAGTAGCATGGGGTTGCCCTAAACTGCCATGTTGCATTAGCAACGGCTTGCTAGCAGGTAGGTAAGAAATGCCTCACTTCAGTTCAATGAACCAGATTCATTCGATTCTACAAAAAGGATGGTAATATGTGTGTTACTTACTCTCCTTAAGCTCAAGTTCATAATGATTCTTGTTGAAGGCCCAAACCAGATGGTAGCATAAGAGCCTCCTATGGTACCAGTATCACAGTTATTTACCGTAGTATTATGATGAAATATACGGTAGCCTGCTTATACAGTATGTGCTGTGGGGTTACCAACTAACTGTCTTTAAAGTCTTCTAAATTCTAATATGATGTGACATAGTATGGACAGTGATAGTGACTACTATTGTTAATATATTAAGATATGCCTGTCATTCAGTGTCAGTCATTAATTTATTGTCAATGAAACAGTGCTGGGCTGGGTCATCTTTATGTCGCTTGAGGTTTCGGGACAAGGTGTCTATAACAGTATTTGTACACAAATACCAATTGGACTGTATTTAGTTCATGAGAGAAACTAATGCAAAATGTCCTTTTAAGTAGTGTTTTCCTTTTAAAGGTATATTGTTTTCACTTAATTCAAATATCACTTATTTTTTTGTTTTGTTGTGATAATCCTCCCTACTATAGAGTGTGCTGACCATATAAGGAGTTCCTCCCTGTCCCCAGTTAACCCCTGGGGTAAAAAAAACCCTTAGGTTTCGTTTTTGGCTAGGTGGCCCACTGAGCCATCATCATCCAATCAGGATAGAGAGGGGCCTTCCGTCAATCATGATCAAGCTGCGGCGGGCCTTGGTGTGCGTGCTGTTGGCCTGCTGCGTGTCCCCCCACTGTAGTGTGTGCATGTGCACATCTTGTTATCGGGGCAGACCAAGGGTTTTTTCAAATCACCCAAATCACTGAATGCTCCTTTTAATAGGGAAACAAACAGATTGGAATTGTCTCTCTGTTCCTGACATTGTTTTCATTTGGTGCCTAAACGTGTGAATAAACTGGGTATTGTGACGTACTGTAAATCTACTGATTTGCTATTAGTCACTGTGATATATACACTGCTTCTGATTTGTTATGCTCTGTTGTAGTGCCCACCTCCTCATTGAACTGATTGGCTAAACTAAACGTCTTTATGACACGGACAGAAACCAATCAATTCCTACAAATAAAGCATTTGTTGGCCAAGTTGAAAGGATAGATACTGTAGCATTGATATATGAATGGAGACAGTTCTTAAGAAGTCAGACATGTTATGTTCTTTGAAACAGTAAGTGCTTAATTTAATTTATTATAGTGCCATTTGTGTTGTATCCTGACTTATTTAGCAAACTTAACCAGGATAGTGTAATAATGAACCGCTCCACTCAGGATTTTGCAGTGTACATGTTATTATACAGCATTGCTGAAGACCTGTGACCAGATTAATGTTCTGAAGAACCTCACAGGGACAATTCTCTGTGCCCTGCCAAACTAACATAATTGCAAAAACAACATTTCATTTCCTAATAATGGCTCAGTGTCAAGTCCAATTCAGTCTGCTTGTTCGGCAGCGGCAATTAGTTGTGCAGACAACTCCTCCAGTGGGTGATAATCATAAGCCACTTTCTTTGTTACAGACCCTGAACAAATGTGGGCAGAACATATGAAGCAGAGATAATGTGGCAAGTCGAGCGTGAGTGTATACAAAAAAAGAAAAAAAAAACCCACCAATCACCCTGCAGAAAACCCCTCAACTATGACAACAGCAGGTCCAAGTGGTTTAAGGTGATTTCTCTGTTGGGATCCCTAAACCACAATAGGACATCACAAAGAGGAAATACATCTGCTCCTTTGTGGGAAGTCACTTAAATGTGCAAATAAAACGGCTGGTTGACTACCAGTGGTTTATGAACTCGGGAGGCATGTTGAGCTCCAGTGGGTTTCTTTGTTGCATTTTCCTATTTCTTTATTTGGAGTTGTGTCCATGAGGGGGTGACCGTCAGAGGTCACTGTACAGAAAGGCCACCCACACTAATTTAACCAGCAGACTCCTTCCTGTGACTGATCCAGACAACATGTTTGTTGGCATGCTAGTCTGGTCTGTTTTGTGTTCATTTAGTTTTGATTTGTCTTTGAAACGCTCTGCTTATTCCTCATACAGGCAGGGGTATCATACGGCGAGTTCTTCAGGAAGACGGCATCCTCTTATACTCTCTCCCCTGTGGCGGTGTGTGTGTCGTGTACTCAGAGACAGGTAAGGCACTTCTCCACCAAAGAGACCGTTTCCAACTCCAACAGACTCTTTCCAACTCCAACAGAATGCAACAAACTAGCATTTTAGTTCAGCACAAACCAGTCGGCCGATGAAAAGTAGCCTGCAGCACTGGGCTGCTGTGTTGCCAGGTCTGTTTATTATAAGCAACTTTGGGCTTGTTTTCCCGTAATATCGCTTAAATATTCATAGTTGCGGGTTGCTCTAGTTTGGACTTTTCTGAAGTGTAGTTGCTTATTTGGGCTGGCTTTCACAATTATTTTTGAAAATAGCTGATGTAATAGGGCATAAGTGGTGAAACAAACATGAACAAACCTGCTCGGTTCTTCATCAACGTGTTCTGACCAGTCAGCACAGCGATATCGTCGGCAATCGATGGGAGACTCTTTCAGACCATAGACATATAAAGGTAGACGCCTCTTCCGGCTGTGTCCTGTGGGGCGTTTGTTCTCGAGAGGGGGCAAAGCTTTCCCGAGATTCCTTGCAAAGCATAGCGGAAGCATGAGCGGAAGCTTCACGTGTGTCACAGAGCAGATGTTTGGGTCTGACAAGTCCCGGAAAAGATGCGCTGTGATTGGCCAGTAGTCACTTAAGTGCAGCATTGCGTAGCGTGCCTTCCGCACTTCCGCCACACTTCCGCCCCAGAGTGCAAATTGTTCTGCCTTAGCGTCGACACCCATGGCTCCAATGAACTGCAGCAGCCAATGAGGCATCTATTTTTTTAATATCTATGTTTCAGACGCTTTCCAACTGCTTTCCGCGGTCGACGTTGGTGCTGTCTGGAGCTACCTTTAACACACCATGCCAACACCCCACGCATGATGACCCATGCTGTTTGTAATGCTGTAGTGTACAGACCTTTCAGTAGGACTTTCACATTATACACTTATTATGAATCCAAATTGTGATTTGATCTTTGAAAATGTAAAAAGGAAATGGAATTATTCTGCATTATATATAAAGCCTTGAAAGAAGTGATCAATGAACAACATTATTTATATGGACAACTCATTTGGTGCAAGCTGTGTTTATATGGTAATGGTATACAATATAGCAATTATATCACGTTGAGTTATCACCTGAGACAAACGGGGGGAATTTTCTCTCGGTAAATGTTTCCCCATCACATTTCAACCCACAATATATTCAGACACTTTGCCAAAAACATGAGAGTGTTTCACATAAATCAAAAGTCAGACATAGTCCTCTCAGGTTTTTGTTACTCTGACTGAAAGCATTGCAGACAAGTAGTCAAACTTAATAGAAGAATCTTTTCACTGATTTCTTAGACAGAGTAAAAAGCTAATAGTTCCAGGCTGTATTGTAAAAAGAAAAAAACATTAGACTACTCAGGGACACTTGCTTGCTGAGCTGTTTTGTTTATCTATTGAACATATCCTCCCTTTGTCATGTAATGATCTGCAAAGACTTATATGCTCCAAGTAGACGTGATGATTTATTGTTGAGTTTCATCAGGCTTGTTGGCACATTTTGTGAATGAACTTCCTCAGTCAAACCCAATTCACTATGTTAAATAGGTGTGTTCCTGGAAATGAAGTTACTTATTCATTCATAAGTAACTGTAGCCAGATAGCCCATGGGTAGTGACACAGGACGAATAATGAATGCATTTGCTGAAAACTGATATAATCAGATCATTTGCTTGAATGGGCTGAAATTTAAATGCCTGCTTCTAAGCAAGTAAACATAGCAAGGAATTATTGCTGTTCTCTGCCTGCTTGACCTTAGAGTGTGTGTGTGTGTGTGTGTGTGTGTGTGTGTGTGTGTGTGTGTGTGTGTGTGTGTGTGTGTGTGTGTGTGTGTGTGTGTGTGTGTGTGTGTGTGTGTGTGTGTGTGTGTGTGTGTGTGTGTGTGTGTGTGTGCGTGCAACTGCGTGAGAGCGAGAGAGAGCAGTAGGCCTATGTGTGATAGTAACTTCATTACCTCATTAGTTAGTTTTGGACATTTTACTTAAAGGCTTAACCTCAGCTACTAATGGGTAGATCATATAAAATATATCTAAAAGCTAATTATTGCATTACAAACAATATGTGGCCTTGTGTTTTGTAACAGAGGTAATCCTAATTGGACTTGGGTCATCATGACATGTGGCAGTTCTGTTGTTCTTTAGCATGAAATTAATGCAATATTCTGTTTCATTGGATGCAGCCCTCAGGCCAGCAGTGTTCCAATCCTTTTGATCCTACAAGCTCTTTCTTGCACAGCACTTGACCACATGTAGGATTATTCTAGTTTTCTGAATGTGGTTTACCACATGTTTGAATTTGAAACCACTCCATACAATTCTTGTATTTTTTTGTGCCACATTAACTAAGCCTTCAATTTAGCGTACCCAGTTAGCACTGTGGCCAGCTTAATTGTTGTGTCACCCTCTTTCTTTGGACATTTTTACAATGGCCACGATGCAGAAACATTCACATTTGGACATTTTAGACTTTTAGAGGCATATAAGTAAATTAGTAGAAGCATAATTGCTTGATCGCCCTTATTCATATTCTCCATGTATTTCCTTGGAACACACATGATTGTAAGTTTGCGATACTGTACCTTTGTTTTGAATTTAGTATTCTATGTTTTATACAGTAGATGATGCTAAATAATTCAAGATTCTCGTTTTAGTAGTGGTATTTTGGTGATGGGTTTGGTGACGAGCTTGACATCAGATGGAGCAGTGCTCTGAGATTTAAGCCCAGAGAGCCTTACACTGACAAAGACTCACAGTGACTGGATTATTGTCTGCCAAGATGCCTGGAGCCTTCTGTATACGTAACCAATGTATTCATGAATATTTGGGCTTTCATACATTAAGACAAATTCCTAATCGAGGCAGAGTGAGAATATTTTGGCGGACCACCAGCAGTATTTTATTACACCCTATTTACGTTTGTTTTCATACTAGAATGTTGCCCTGGGCTGTGGTACTGTGGTGCTGGTATAATTTGACAGGAGAGGTTTTAAGATGTTAATGAGAGAACAAAAATACATTGCATGGATGCATCTGGGACGTATCCTCAGTGATGTATCCAACAGGTCATCGGGGTTTCGGGTCTCGCAAAGTCATACCCCTCACTCAGGTGACCCAGCTGGGGTGATCAAGTCCCGACTTACGTCCCAGTAGCTATACCCACGATCAGTCCCATTAGGGAAAGACCAGGGCCACACAGTCCGTTGGAACTACTCCAGAACTACTCTGCCAGGGCTGGGAGGGTACATTTCTGGTGCATGGAAGGACTAGGCTCTGTGGGTTGTCTCCTGTCCGGGCCCCTCCTACGGCTCACCAGGTCGACTCCTGCTCTCACCAGGCCAGGACCTGTGCGTTGCACCAGAATCCCAGCACCAGACAGTTCATTCAGGAGTGGTGGGCAATGGTTCCGCAGGGAAATGGTGTAGAGAGATAACAGGCAAACATTGAGGAAACTAACAAATCTTCTACATTGGGTAGACTTCTTGTAAATTAAGCGCATCATTTTACGCTCTCAAGAGGTAAATTATAAGGGTCCAACATCATTTTAGTTTCACTGGGGACCACCTGGAACACCCTCAAGGACCACTGGTGGTCCCCGGGTGGACCACTGGTTGACAAGCACTGCTCTAGTGGTTGGCACAGATCCACAGATCAAATGAACAGTGGATGACAGTAGTGTTACTTTAACCCCATAGCGTTCCTTTTCTGTGCATGTCATAATGGCTGGTCCCTGTGGGACCATTGTCAAAAGAGTTTAAGTGGTTAAACAGCCTACCAGTTAGAGATTATGCTAGTGTTTGCAATTGTCCTTCTGTATACTAGCCACAGGGGCATAATCATTAGTTTCAATTTAATGTGTATTCATTGCACTGGCACGGTTTAAATAAGGGATAATCCATATTGCTTTGTAGTTGTACAAATTAACCGGACCACTAATGTCAAGATGCTTAGATCATCACTGCTTCTATTTGCAGCATGCATGCCATGGGGATCTCCCCAATGCAAACTATTCTCAGTAAAGCACAGTCTAGACACCAGGCAAATTAAAGGGCAGAATAAAACATAAAGCACAATTGAAATAAGTGTTCTTGATCTTAATGCACATTACTGCCATGTCCCTCGGCCGAATACATGTCCACGATGCACCCCAGCTACTTTAGCTGTCGTGCAACAACAATCGCTGTGCCTTCGCTGAGTGCACTGATGCTTGGCTTAAGCAATTTAGCAGCGCCCCGGTTAACTGAAACCGACAAAACTTCTGATTCCAGCCTGATCTTAGAATAACACCCCTGGCAGTTGCGAAGCTGTCTTGGCGCATTTCATCTATGTGTGTAGTCCCATAACTGCATTTGTGTGGCTGACAGAATTACACTGGAAGATGCCTTTATAATGTTACAACTGTAGCCCTGGGAGTGGAATTAAATGGGAAGACTGTAGGAAAAAAACAAATATATATTTAGTTGACAGTTACGTTAGGGCTTTGCTGGGTGAGATGAGCGTTCACATTAGGGGAATATGAAACCAAGGGCAGCAGAAGTGACATAACAAATGAAATAAGATGTCATTTGGCCACTTAAAGCCTATATTGCAGGGCCGGCCGTTGGCATAAGCAGTCTATGTCGTTGCTTATAGGGCCACATGAACCTTGAGTTCCATGTTAAAAAGGTTATACCCAGTCCTGCTTCTATCATCTACGCCAGTGGTTCTCAAACTTTTTCATGCCAAGGACCCCCAAAATGATACTCATTTGCCTGCGGACCCCCCCCCCCCCCCCTCCCCCCATTTGAAAATATATGCCAAGGACCCCCATAAGAGAAATAATTCAACCATTTCCATTTCAAGGGCCCCCGGTTTGACCTGAATTAAGCTACAGTCTCCTATTTAATGGCATTTCTATCTCTGGGACCCCAATGTATATTGTAAATTCAAAGGTAATTTAACTGTGTGTACAAATGGAACCAAATGGATCCGTTAGGGTCCCTTTGGTTCAATTTGTACACTCTGAGTTACACACCCATAAGGGTCCATTTGGTTCCTAACTGTCATTTAGCTGGGGACACCCTGGAACTCCCTCAAGGACCCCTAGGGGTACCCGGACCCCACACTGATCTACGCAACATTGCAAAAATAAAGTCAATTCTCACTTCTCAAGAGCTGGAAAAAAATCATGCACAGGTTTGTCTCTTCCCATCTTGATTATTGTAACGGACTCTACACTACTACCCTGGCCGTGTGTGTGTGTGTTGTGTGTGTTCTCTTTTTTTGCGTTGTTTTGCAGCAAGGCACGCCGTTTAGTTTTCGAACGGCTCTAAATCAAGAACGCCATGTCCAAATGGAATATTTGTTTCCCCTAAAGTTCCCAAAAATTAAGGCCCGACCCTACCCTATCCTAACTGGGTCGGCCCGAGGCTCAGCCCGACCCTAAAAATTACCATAATGTTAGGCCCGAAGCCTGATAAAGACCGGTCGGGCCAGGTCGGCTTCAGGCCGAGTTTGAGAACTTTAGTTTCCCCCAGCACACGTGTCCAACTGTCCATGTCCATGATTGAACGGGGGTGCGATAAAAAAGTGTGCAGATTCCACCTTCCACCTTGCAGACTGTAAGGGTCCATTTGGTTGCTAACTATAAGAAATGTAGCTGGAGAACCCCCAGGAATTGTCTCAAGGACCCTGCTGTGGGTCCACAAACCCCTCATTGAGAACCAAGGGTTTATAGTATATCTATTAGGTTAATAGTCAAAAGTAATTCCAACAATTCAGTGGGCTCAACATCTTGCTCAAAGCCTCACCATCGGCCATGTGTCCTGATGACACATGGCTGATGGTGAACAGTCACAGGAGGATTGGTTTCTCTTAAAGGGTTAGTTCAGATTTTTTGAACTTAAGTTGTATGAAATACTTGCCATTAATATAGTGGTTGCAACTGTATTAATTGATTGCCCGAGTCCTGTGGTGGGAGTTCTGCTCTGGTTTTGGTGAAATATCAAGTAGTTCCGGTCATTTTGTGGGGGGCACTGGGGGCCACGCAGTAAAAGTAAATGAATCCACAAAACTAACGTAATTTGTATTGTTGACCTATTTCTAAAATATTAGTGCAACTTCCGTTCTTTTTTTTACCCCTCTATCACACAGAACTATGTTTTTTGTGTCCATATCACTACGCCCAAAAATAGTTCCATGTGATAGAGGGGTCAAAGTTGAACGAAAGTCGCGCTAATATTTTAGAAATAGGTCAACAATACAAATTACTTTCGTTTTGTGGATTCATTTACTTTTACTGCGTGGCCCCAGTGCCCCCCACAAAATGACCGGAACTACTTAATATTGACCAAAACCAGAGCAGAACTCCCACAATGGGACTCGGGCAATCAATTAATACAGTTGCAACCACTATATTAATGGCAAGTATTTCATACAACTTAAGTTCAAAAAATCTGAACTATCCCTTTAACCTCTAGGCCAGTGGTTCTCAAAGTGGGGTCTGGGGACCACCAGGGCTCCTTAAAGGAGTTCCAGAGGGTCCCCAGCAAAATACGTACATTACTCATCCACATCAGTTTAACCACTTTAAACCTACAGTATACTAGTCTGCTATTTGAAAATAGCAGATCTACAAGCTCGCAAATCTTTTTAAAAACATTTTAACACCAGACATGTTGCAGGAGTTCCTGGCACACCTTAAGATATGTTCAAATGGGGCTCCAAGGCCAAACACATTAATTCATCCATGACATGATGGATCATTGCACATAAATGCACAACACAGAACAAACAATACCCAAATAATGCCATGTCAACAGGCTTATATGCTTAGCAGCAGAAGTTTGTGTAAGGAGAAAAGGGAATGAAGAGAAGAGCAGAGAGATTGCTTATTTTCATGATTTGAACTGTCTTTTCTTGTGCCCCCACTTGTAACACACAGTAATATTGCCTATGTCAGCAGTATGCAGTTCGTGAACTCAAATGCAGTAGTGCAGACCCATGCTTAACCAAGGCAGTGTGTATATAAATGTAGTTGGGGGGCTCTGATATTTTTCTTCACAGCGTGCCCAAGCTAACAAGTTAATTAAGCGTAATCCTCTGCACATGAACTTTAAGCTTGTATTAGTAGTCAAAAGAAATCTGCCGTTAGCTGCACTGAGCTAATTATGTGATGATAAATCCTGCATGGCGTGAGGTGATTTCTCAGTGCTCTTTAAAGATAGTAGAGAAACATGGCAGATAACTGCTTGGAGCCTTTGCAAGTCAGCTGCGGCTAGGCTAAATGTGGCAGCAAGTGTCAGGCCAAATCAATACACGCTTCCCAGGATTCCTTTGGTGCTGTAATCCAGGCCGCGGCGAGCACTGACCCCGGGGAAACCGGGGCGCTTGTTCGCTTGGCCCTTTTTCTCCAACAGCGGTTGCACTTATGGATATGACAGCAATGAGCAGAAGCTAATGACCTTTTTAAAGGGGAAAAGAAGTGCAGTTTGTGTAATAAACTGCTTAACTCATACAGTATCGGAATGCCTCTTCTCCACATTGTCCACATTGGCCTGCTAATATATAAAAGAGTTGTGTACTGCATTTCTACACTGAAGAGTGAGAAAATGTGCATTATTATTGGCTAAAATTAGCAATTCTTTTTTTTCAATTTGCTGGAATTGTATGTACTGATACTACTGTTAAATATTCGCTTTGGATATAGGCTTCAATGAACTCACTCAACACTCCTCAACAATGTTAGTTTGCTAGACAAGTTATTTATTGTGATAGTTTAAGATGAGATGCTATATAAACAACATTTTACCAATGTTTGCGTCCACATATTTCTGTAGAATAGAAAGATACGGATGGTAAGCTTTGGCAACTTCCAACTGATTTCACAGATCCTATTAAGTTATAATCTTGTATTATCTGCCTTAAAATAACAAGAGATAATCCTGGCATCAGGCTAATCAGCCATGTAATTGAGGAATCTCCTACCTAGGCATACTGGATGCCTCCGCAACAAGTTCACTGCAAAGCAATCCATGTGTAATGAGTCATTTATGGAATGATCATGTGAAATAATCACATTATAGAAAGAGCAGGCTAACATAAATGACCAAAAAAAGAGGTTAGGGTTATTAAAATTGTTTTCATTCCAAAAAAATACATAAATACTTATTATAGGTCACATTAATGTGCATTGTGCACATGTAGGATATTTCTTTTTAAAGGCCAAGTTTATTGGAGCAGCAATTGAATACTACAAAAAAAAGCACATATACTGTACTGTAGCTCCTTCCGCGAGTCTCCAAAACAGATAATTTAATCCACATAGAGGAATAGGAGATAGAGAGGGGCAGAGCTTTCTGAGAACATTGTATGTAAGTGCTACTCAGCTACTTAAGTCAGTCAGGCAGTCATTAAAAATGTAAAATTAACGTTTTTAAAGTGGAACACGATTCTGTGCACATGGGGGCAGTGAAGCGCACGCTTGCATATGAAATGCATTCGGTCATCCCCCCGGCAACAGGGAAGGATGGAGAGGTGCACTGAGTGAAACGAGAGCAGATTGCTTTTATTCTTTATTTAGAGAGTTATTCTAGATCATGAGTCACACAGACGCCACACCACCGTAGCATTTTCCTTGCTCAATTGAGGCTGTTGTTGGCGAAGGGTCTCTGTAGGAAGGTGCAGTGCATTCAAGGTTTCTCATTTTGTCTTTTGGACATGTTTATTTCATGTGCGAATGTGTCACAAAGCTTGTCGGGCTGTTGACATAACATAAACTGTGCTTTTCTTTAGCTTGCATATCGCTGCTGTCGGAAGAAACCACCTAACTCCAAAATGTTGATTTTTCCAGAAAATGAAAAATAAGATTTTTTTCAGGAAATGAAGAAAACCTTATATTTTGAAAAAGGCAACAAAAAACAAAGCAATTCTGCCTCGGTGATGTGACTTTATATATTGTCAATTACTTGCATGAGAGGGGCAGAGGTGGTGGAGTTACAGTATCTGCATGCTTTAGCAGACAGTTTGAGGGTACAATGGAGTTAAGAGGTTTTGTCCAAAGTGCTTTTTAATTAATACTTACTCCATTGATTCAATATTTGTTTTACCAACACACATAAAGGGTGTTCAATAGCACTGATTTATGTATAAAAATAAATATCAAAAACCTCAAATGGAGTTAGGTGGTTTCCTCCCGACAGCAACGGCCCGGGTCATCTAGGATGTGCAGCCAAGGCATGTGTATTTGTACAGTATACAACAACAGACAAGACAATTCAGGGCTTTACAAAAAGCATTAGAACACAGAGCATTAAGATAAATGAAATGAAACACATTATAAAAGTACATTTGCATACAATAAAAAAAAATGTATAGGTTGAAATAAAACAAAGAGATTAAAATCAGCAAATTACAGGGCAGAAATGACTAAAGAAACTCAGTTAAAGGCAACGGAAAGTATCTTCAGCTTTGATTTAAAAGAACTGTGTAATAGAGTTGTAACAGATCTGCAGTTTTATGGAAGTTGTGCTTTTCCACACTTAGCTCTGTCACTGTTCAAAAAACAGTCCTGTCCCGGATGACCTGAGAAGTCTGAATAGTTTCAAGATCAGAAATGTCTTTTGACTCTAAAATATTCAGTGAGTTATAAAACAATAGTGTTTTGAAATCAATTAAATTCTTTGACAGACAGCAGGGAGCAATTGGCAACTTAATTTTTTTTAAATCCTGCATAAAATGTGGTGCCCTACTGATCGACGTGATAAGTGAACAACAGCTCAGTTGTAAACATAATAAGCATAAGTTCAAATGTACTGTACTTAAGCATTAAAGTCTTTAGGCAATCTCAAGACCTGCATTCTTCAGCTGAAATATACATTCCTGTAACACACCTACAGTAGGCTGTATGCCGCAATCTCAAAGCTCCTTATTTCCATAATGTACAGTGTCCTGCATACAGTAAAATGTGTGTAACTGTAATAACTATAATAAATACATTATTGTACATATTATTATTATTATTATGTTTGTTAACAGTACAGGTAGTACAGTCAAAGGTTATGCTAAAAGGACAACAGAAATTGCAGTCCATTGTACTCAATTCAACAGCAATACTTAGAATACAATACATATCGATAAAATAACAGCATCAAAGGTACTGTATATTTAAAGAGAAAGGAGGAGTGGCTGCATGTGCAGTGCAGATTATACTACTACAAAGGTGTTAAACTAAGTCCAATTATATTTTAAGGTCAGCCATTAGCTTAGTTTTGAGTTTGGGCCAAGATCTTTTGGTAGGACATTCCACATTTTGGTGGCAGCATAGTAGAATCCATGAATGTTTTCCCCATGTTTGAGCTGAATTTGTAACCTGACTCCGCCAGATTGCGGCAGTATTGAGTTCACAAGTTCCCTCCTCCTACCTTGATCTGGTCTCTCTCAAGCAGAAACGATGAACCGGAAGCAGCAGGACAAAAATCTGATATCTCCATAATAATTTTGAGTTGTAGTCTTGTTAGGTTGTGTTTACATGTGCGCCGTGGCAGCTCTTCAATATGTCACCAGTCTCGCGTTGATCCCGCATGCGGCCGCATACGGCCGCATATCGCTCCGATCAGAATTCGTTCGGAGTACATCGTCTCTGCCCGAGAGGGACCAGATGGGAGCAGGAGGAGAAACTCACTGCTGCCACCAGCTGGCGGAGTCAGGTTACTGAATTTGGGGGGAATGAGCAGAGATCCCTCTGATGTCATGCTCATGGGCATCACTCACTCTAGGGCAGGGCTTCTCAAAGTGGATGCCGTGACACAAGTCCAGAAGTGTCGCGGAATATTTACATCACTTCAGTTTAACCACTTAAAACGGTAGTGCCGAATCAACCCACTCCGAGGGCTCTGGTGCCAAATCAAAAGGCCCCGTGCGCGTAACACAATCAAGAACGACACTTTTTGCGTCCAGTGAATGAACGCCTGTGCGTTCGTTCGGTATATTTGAGTCTCCTCCCACCGAGTGGTTAAGAAACTGTTGGATGACCACAAACACTAGCTGGGGTTCCTGTTTTCGACAGAAGCAACAGCTGTACCTATTTGAAATAGTCTCGCACAGGGCCCTGCAAGCTGCGGGCCCTGGAGCTTAAAGGGACACTTCAACCTTTTTGCAAAAAAATATATGTTAATGACGTTTAGAAGATTTAGAACACTTTCCTGGGGGTCTTTATGTGTGTAATATGTGGTTTTAGATTATTTTAGATTTTAGCAGTGAGCCCAGTGTCTCTGATGTCATGGACACTGGGCTCACTTCCTTCCTGGACTACAATTCCCATAATGCTTTGGTGCACTGCCTTGTGGATAGGGGGAGGGCTGTTTTACTGAGACAACATGTAGTCCAGGAAGTAAGTGAGCCCACGTGGGTGAAATCACCCCTCAACGGCTTCACACCTGTCCATCAGTGACACTGGGCTCACTGCTAAAATCTAAAATATCTAAAACCACATATTACACACATAAAGACCCCCAGGAAAGTGTTCTAAATCTTCAAAACGTCATTAACATATATATTTTTGCAAAAGGGTGAAGTGTCCCTTTAAGCTCCAGTAAATTCCATTGTTAATCCGGGCCTGTTTAGACCCTCTAGTAAAATGGACCTGAGTTGCACTGTAGTATGTTCTTTTTCGATCTACACAACCAACTCTCCACCAAAATAGCCGATCTACAAGCTCACATGTCACAGCGTGACACGTTGTGAGCTTGTAGATCAGTTATTTTTGGTGAACGTTCTTCCCCAGAATAAGGATACTGTATGGGGTTCAAGTGGTTAAATGTCATGTATAAAGTTATTTTCAATCTGTCCTATAAATTATATTCTCGTGACATAAACCGTATTTTAGGGAGAAAAAATTAACAGTGCAATTCAGGGGTGCTGTACGTGGATGAAAATGTTATTTACAGGGGTGCCCTGAGTCAACAAAGTTTAAGAACCACTGCTGTAGAGAAGTAGTTTGACAGACAGGTATCTGGGCAATGATCCTCTGAGTGCCCAGGTAAAACAAAAACAAAAAAACATCAACCATTTCCTCTTAATTCTTAACCACTTAAACTCTAATACTTTGTTGACCGGAGTCTCCTAGGGCTCTATACTTGAAAAAGGAGCGGAATAAAAAATCCTTTTTCCCTCTTTGCCAAATATGGCCAACCTACAAGCTCGCAACGCGTCACATTGCCGCTCTTTGTAACCTTATCATTCAAGTTTCTTTATTAGGAAAAGACCCCTTGAGATGAAACCATCTCGTTTTCGAGGGGCTCCCAGCTTATAGAACATGGATGGATGCTATGGTTCAAGTGAATAAACGTATAAATTATCGTGATAATCTGCATTATTCATCCATGGTGTGTTACTTATCTTCTAAGAAACGAATGTTCTTGGCTGCCTGCTGAGCTACTCAGTGTATTGGAGGCATCTTCACATCTCATTACAGCTCCCAAGGTTCACACTGCACAGCTCCAAATTAGGAACACTTTCTCTCTGAGAATGTAAAGGCACAAATCATTTCCCTTTCTTGTCATCATCAATCATAATTACATAACAATTTCTTCACCTTGGACCAATTTGTGCCACCAAGATCAAACGGTGGTGTTAATGGGAGACCAGATCTCTGTAAAGGTAATGTATATCATGTGGTGTGAGCGGTAGCCATTCAAGCCCCAAGCCAGCTCATGCACTTTATCATTTGGTTTGCCATTGAAAGGTGATCTGAAATGTATTACCCCCCCCAGCTACAATTTAAATATACTTCTTCATTGACCCAGTCAGATCCTCTCTAGACAATAGGACTCTAGCTAATACACCTAGATGGTCATTCAATCTAATAATCAATTCTAATTGATTATATCCTAATTAGGATACACGTTTATCATTTTAAATAAACCTATTGGCTTTTTTTAAATTATAAAGGGGTAGAGTGGCCGGATGGTAACCGCAAGGTTGCCAGTTCGAACCCGGACTCTCCCAGAGTTAGTGTCGAAGTGTCCTTGAGCAAGACACTGAACCCAATTGCTCCTGATGAGCAGGTTGGTGCCTTGCATGGTTTCCGGCTCCATCGGTGTATGAACGTGTGGGTGAATGTAATGCACAATCTATGTAAAGCGCCTTGGATAAAGGTGCTATATAAATGCACCATTGACCATTTTTGTGTGTGTCATTTTGCATTGTCTACGTACTCATGGTGCTCGGTATACAGAGATATGCTTTTCAAATGTGATTGCCCTTTTTATTGCAAGTGTATGAGGCCCAGTCATCACTGCACCGGTCTTAAAGGGTATTATAGACTTTTGTAGACCCACAGGAACGCACCCAGGGTGCCGGCCCGATTCCGGCGAGCCGCCCCGCGTCCGAAACGGTTGAGAAATGACAGTTACCGTGTGGAGGTCCCTCTACTGTACCCTCTACTGTACTGTACTGTACTGTCACTGTACTGTACTGGCACACCTGAAATCACCATATATACAGTTAATATGTGCGTGTGTGTGTGTGTTTGTGTGTGTGTTAGGTTGCGCACAGGTGGTGAAAAACAACCATGCTGTTTTTGTGCTCACACATACCCAGCCAGCCAGGCAGGCAGGCAGGCAGGCACCCACACACATACTCACTTAAGGAAGTGGTTTGCACCACTTCAAAATTGCTCCAGTGATTGATAATTCAAAATGTGCTCCTTGTGACTTACATTGTACGATGAAACAGCTCTCAAAATCACTCTTTTAGTACAGAAACAAACACAAACAAAGTTGATTCAGACAACATCACCAAACCTCGATGCTATATTGTCTTGTCGTTTGTTTACGTACTAAAAGAGTGACTTTGAGAGCTGTTTCAGCGTACAATGTCAATGAGGAGCATATTTGGAATTATCAATTTGTAATCACTGGAGCAATTATTTTTGATTGGATTTGGAGTTGCATCATGGCAAGGTAACTACACAACCCAAACCTCTACAAAAGTGGTCTTACCCTTTAAAGGTAGGGTAAGTGATATTTTTTGGTTAAAAAAAGGTTAAATCACTATATTCTGATATAGTAATCATTGCTATATAGTGTTTGTTCAATAACAGGGGGCTCCATGTCTCTCCAGCTCTTTAATTAACAGAAAATGCATTTTCATGTAGGTGACAAACTTTCCATTCAAGAAGTAGCCATTTATCAGCTCAATTGTTAGTGTTCCAGTTCCAAATTTGTTTGCTCATTTCGTTGGGTCATCGCTTACAATTCCTCTTGCTTAATCTGTACCCTGACTGAGATCTCTATCCTGATTGAATAGAATTGGTATCCCTACCTGAAAATGCATTTTCTGTTTAATAAAAAGCTGGAGACTCCTTACTGAACAAACACTCTATAGCAATGAGTACTATCGCAATATAGAGCTTTTTTACCAAGGTGCCCAGACGGTTGAGCCCAAGCCATTATTATTATTATTTTGTAATTTTCTTTCACATCAGGATGTAATTAAGCCCAAACCACACCAATGGGTCGCCATGCAACTCCTTGCAACCAAACAGTTGCGAGTAGATAAATACATGGTGACATTGGTGACCCATTGGTGTGGTTTGGGCCATTGAATTGAACCAATCACTTGGGTCGACGTGCAACAGGACATATGCACACCGCTGGGATGAACGCTAAAACCGTCTCGTCCCGTCTCGACCCTTTGGTGTGGTTTGTGGTTTGGGCTTTAGATTTGGAGTTCTCCCAGACTCTCTTCCCAGTCAGAGTTGTCAGTTGTGAATGAATGTAGAATTATGTGCAGGATGTAATTTGTATAGATGTGAGTGGACTTCATTTAACTGACTAAACTTTTTTTTTATATTTAATTTTAAAAGAAAACACCTCTCTCACACTTGTGCCAGTGCACAAGGGAGGGTGATCACTGGCACACAGAGTGACTTTTTAAGGGGTTCCAGGTGGTCTCCAGCTAAATGATTGAAAGTGGTTAACCAAATCACCTTATATAGATCTTTAACTCTTGAGAGTGTAAAATGAAATTCATTTATTTTTGAGAGGCTAAATCTCACCAAATGGTGGTATACGTGGCTCAAATGCAGAATAAATAATGGGCCTTGATATGAAAAAGGTTGAAAACCACTGTTATTGACAGACCGTCAATCAAACTTGTTGCAATGTACAGTAAGACGTTTTAACTAATGAAGAATGGTCAGGTCATAATATGCTCTGTGAGAATAGGAATCAGACACTGGGGCAGTGACCTTTTAAAAGGCTTGTGGTCTAGCGACTAGCAATAATCACATTTAGAATTCTGGGCAAATTTTACCACATTTTTTTCCCCAATCGCATAGATTTATTTCAGAATGTCTCAAGTGTTTTGGGAGGCCGCAGTGTGGCCATACCCAGTGGGTGTAATATTATAGTGTTGGGAAATATACTGTGAAACTCAGATTTCTGCAGATGAAAAGGCATAGGCTGTTCACTATTTCTTACATACGGGTAATATGTTTGTAGTTAGCATAGAGGCGCTTATTTCACACCCCATGTACTGTAGTTTAAACAGCCTGTCACTTTAAACTAATGTGATTTGAAATATTGCTGGGCGACTGCTGAGAATGCTAATGCATTGGAAGTTGTATCCTGTGGCTCCATGGCCAAAATCAAACCCAGATAGCCATGGGGAAGAACCCAGCTCCAGTGCCAGCTTGAGAATGGTTAGTAATGGAATCCTTAAACACAACCTGCTTTGATCATAGACATGGTAATCTATATAGGTCTAATCCCCCGCCCCCCTATAACCATGGAAGGTTCCAAGCTAACATGGTGATATATTGTATACCACAAGGAGCTGATGAAGACTTTAGACTACCGTAGACACAGATCTAAATAGGCCTTCTTGCACATTCTCTAAACGTACTTGTACATTTGACTAAAAGTGTAACTTTCAGTCATTTCGCTGGGGAACCCCAAGAACCCACTCGAGACCACACATTGAGAACCACTTCCATCCAAACAATACATGTTTTTTAAGTCAAATATTCTATTATATCTTAAACTAGCCACAGCACCATGATCAATTCCAACTTTTACAACTGGTTAATACATCATCTTGGTAAACAAACACTATTGCATGGCCATATTTCCCTTGTATCGATGAATAACCATTTTCTGGTTTTGAAGTGTGACCGCCTAATGAGGCCTAAGACATTTTATTCTCATGTGTTATTGTCTACAAAACCATTGTGCTGCTGAGTGTAATCGTGCAACGCTATCTGGCACAGACACTTTAATGGTGGCAGCAAGGCAAAACCTGCAGCCCAGAACTGCTCCACTTAAGGCAGGGTGATGTGAGAGAAGCAGACAGGCGAGAGTGGAAGGCCCTGTACTCATGCAAAATGCAAAAGAAATACGATTTTATTACATCTCCCTAATGGTGACATAACAATCTGTTCAGCCACTTCCCCCAAATCTCAAAGCATTTTTGGGAGAATGCTTTTTGGTTCAAGCATAGGATAGGATGGGCTGGAGTGTCTTGCAAGAGTGACTGTCCGATGATTATTACATCTGAGGGCTTTGATCTACTGTCCATGTGACAGTTTCATATGACAGAAACTCAAAACTGTAAACATTGTGATGAAAGATAAATGTTACTCACGAGAAACTGTAACCATAAAGATGATACTGCCATCCTAGAATAGAATGTACCTGTCATAAATCTCAGTCTGTCTTATACGCTAAGTGCAGTATAAATGCATAATAGTGTGAAAGGATGGGATAGCCTCTCCTCCTCTGATCGAGATGCAGAAATGCTCTCTGTGTTACAGTACTGTACATGCTCATGCGGGCACATATGAAATATACATTGGATCCCTCCTCTGGGAATTTCCCCTTAGTTGCAATTCCATTCAATTTACCAGAAGTCTAGACCATGTATTACTGAAAGTACAGTAGGCCTACTTCTTCCTATATAAAGTTAAAATGAATGGATTTTCAGTTATTGAAAATGCCACAATTGTGGCGAAGTGAAAGGACGGACAGTACAGTTACGTCATCCATCAAATTATTTCAGATCGGGTGTTATCTGATATAATAAGAAATGTAGAAAAATAAAATCCTCTTTGAAGGATTTCTGGAATTAACGTGTTGAATAATATATGGCTGCAAGCATCTCTCTCTTCCACTTGCATCCTTCCTGCCTTGGCCACCAGGTATAGCCACGGCAAGTAAACAAACAGCGATATTTATGAAGTGGTGTTTGGTTTGAGAACAAAAGGGACGATGTTATCACTTAACCTACTCCTCGCTGGAAACGGTAAATGGACAAGACATCATACTGCAGGAAGTTAGCTTTTGTCTTTCAGTGAAACATCCGTCTCGCTCCAGAATCATGAATAGGAGATGGCATCGCGTCCTCACTCGCCAATTGACGTAGAAGCCAAGTTATATTAGGTGCAAGGTACTGTAGGTGACTCAGTGGACAGCAATACAGTGAGACAATATCACAAGTCGCTGACCATCGATTATCATTCAGCATTGTTCTACTTCGTACGGGGCTATAGGAAACAAATCGATTTCAGGGTTAACACAAATGTTTTGCTGTCTCCAATGTAACATGAATTGGTGTGATGTGAACTAGTTTCTATACTTTCATGGAATACGTTCCATGGTTCCCAAACATGTCGATAGTTACGTAATAGGTACATGACGATGTTTGAACTCTGAACTGTGCTGTTCATCATTGACTGATTTTGACAGCCATGCTAATAGTGGCTTGAATAGCGGCTGACAGATTGCATGAGCTTCTCCTTAATGTCTCTTCCCAGTGTGGATTATAGAATGATGTGTGTCCAACCTCAGGCTGCTGTCATGTACTGTAGAGGCTCAGTTTGACAGATGGGTGAAATGTAGTGTGCTGCTGCGAATCTGCGCCGTCTTTCATTACTTCTCTGTACAGAATACAGATGCAGTAAGTAGTCCAGGTTTATTATGGACCCTAAAGAAAGTATTAATGGCCATTATTTTATACAGATGTATAGCAGAGCCAGAGAGTCGGGATTCCCCGCTGGGTACTCAGTTGGTGGACCCCCCCGTGGCGGAACAGTAGATGCTTGGTGTTTTTCCATGCAGGGCATAATCTGGGTTCAGTGGTTAAATTGTATTCAATATTGATTCACACACACAAAAGGACTGTAAGCAATTAATGTCATACAGTTTTTATAATATAATGTGGGTGCCTTGGTATAAGTCAATAAACAGATTTAAGACTACTCCAACCATGTGTGTGGACATCAACCCATTAACCTGAGGCCGATTCTACGAATGGCTTCTAAATCGTCGTTCTCAGTTCAAATCTAGCATGATGTACAAGCTTGCAGTGTGGCACAAACTGACGCTTTGTAAAATGACACAGGTGCTTTTTTTAATGGGTTAAGGGGGCGTGCATGGTGCTTTAGGTCGGAGGTGTGTGGCTTTTATATGGACATGGCCTGGGTTTTGATGTGCCTTCCCTGGAACATATCGCGCACCGCTATGCAAATTTCCAGGCCAATCTGACAGGGGGTGGGATACATTAAGACAGAAAATGTCAACTTTATAATAATTACTTTATTTATCATTAAACTACTACTACCTATACAGACAGAGTTACTGGATAGTGTTTTTCCATACATCATAGTCTGTTTTTTTCCATTGCTAAACATCCATGGTTTATTGCTTCAAACATTGGGTAATAATGTGTGGCTATAGTTGTGCTGCACAATCTGTATTGGCGTATCAGCCGAAGCCATTGGATTTGTTTCAGATGAGCGGTTCAAACAGAAAGAGCTGGAGTGTTACAAATTGTGTTTCACTTGGGATCCCAGCGAGGGCCAGAGAACTGGTGAACGGGTCATAGCCCTGGCACAGAAGCAACATTACAGCATTGGCGCTGGTCAGCAGCACCACTTCAGAGGCCTGCCTCAGAGGGCAAGTGGGATGGTATCATTAGTTAATCATGCTGCCGTGACAGAACGTGTCGTTCTGTCCTTTTCAGAGTTTGCCCCACAACACATTTGCCACAAGTAGTACTGATTGCTGTGGCCATTTGCTTTGATTGAGAGATACTGATTGAAAGATACAGTATTCTTGGTTTGTCATTGTTTTCCTCTCTCTGAAAAGGACAGGACGTGTCGTTCTGTCCTTTTCAGAGTTTGCCACACAACACATTTGCCACAAGTAGCCTAGTACTGATTACTGTGGCCAATTTATTTTTCTTTTTTTTAATATTTTTTATCCCACAATTTTGTAACCCATTTTTCACCCCTGTGTCAATTATCTAATGTGATCCTGGGCTCTACACACCCTCCGCCAACCTAGTCCCCATAAATGGTGGACATGGGGAGGGCAACGGACTTGAACTCATGCTTCCTTCGTGCCTGAGTGTCCAAGTTGCTCCTTTACACCTGACAGGGGGGAGTTTCCCTGGTTGGACGTAGCGCGTGGAAGGAACACGTTATTCCAACCAGTTCCTTTCCCCTCCATCAGGCGCCCCGGCTGGCCAGGGGGAGGCAGTTTAGAGACCAGGATTACTGCACCCGCCTTCGGGTATGGGCACTGATGACACGGAGGAGGAAACACGGCGCCAGCACCCACAGCGTCCCGAGCGGGAATCGAACTCAGGACCTTCTAGCTGTGAGGCGACTACGCACTACCAACTGTGCCACGGTGCCAACTGTGCCACCGTGCCCCCCCAAATTTGGTTTTGATTGAGAGATACTGATTGAAAGATACAGTACTCTTGGTTTGTCATTGTTTTCCCACCAAAACGACCCGGTTGTGATATGAAATGCTATCTTAGTGTAACCACTTAAAACTGCTAATAATACTTTGTTGACTTTTATACATCCACACCAAATCTTGGACAGTAGCCGATCTACAAGCTCTCAAGATGTCACAGCGCCAAATATCAACAATTCTCTTCGCCGAAAATAAATTATCTACATGCTCTCAATGGGTCATGTTGCAACTTGTAGATCTGCTATTTCTGCTGAATCTTCTCCTATTGTCACTAAATGCTTCATCCCCAGAATAGGGTACATTAAGGTTCATGTGGTTAATATGAGGATATAGTTTGCATAGTGAAGAAGAAAGGGAAGTCCGCACAACAGCTTCTCTGCTCCACAGTGTTTTTATTCTTTTAAAACACAGACAAACAACACAACTTTTCGGCCATGACTATGGCCTTCATCAGGTCTTCATCAGGTTGTTAAACTTGTTTTTTGTTTTTGATGTCAAGGAACAATTGAGGTTTAATGTCCATCACACCATCATGCTATGAGACGATAGTTGAGTGTAAATGTCTGTAAAAGAGCCATGTCTGTAAAAGAGCCACAGGTGCATATATCTGCCTGGCAGCCGGCCCTCTTCCAATTAGCCCAGAAACCAATGATCTCTCTTTGGGTAGACACACACATTGCATCAACCACTGCTCTGTGTTCCACTCAAGTTAACCGCTGATTGCTCAGTCATATGTACGTGCCTTTTCAGCTATAAATTCCCTCGACTCGACTCGCCTCACGTTCATGGTGATTTGAAGCTGTCACACGGCATGAGTTGTACGATGTACAGCTGTTCAGCCCGTAGGAGAAACCGGCCTGGCGTTAAGTGAAGTGGCTTCAGGACAGGCGATTACATTTCTGTGGTGAGATATGTGGGTCAGGACGATCCTGTCGCCAATTGTCTGGAAGAAGAGTAGTGTAAATCAACGGGAAACACACCAGCTGTCAATTATCTGCAGCTTTATGTCGAGTCGGGTGGAGACTGTAGTGTAGTGTGAACCCGACTCAGCATTTTACACTACATCACACAAAGTGAAAGCTGAATAATATTTAATGTGACGGTGAATTTTGCAGAAACAATGGTTTAGCAAATTCCCTGGTGAGTTTGCAAACTCCCTATAGCAGTTTATGGAGTTCACGAAATCACTTTCCTTTGGTGGGTGGGTTAGGGAATGTGAGGAAAAGCTTACCCCAAAGTTTTGGGAGCTTGTAGATCTGCTATTTTCACTGACCTGTTGTTAACCTTAACCATAACCGTAACCTAAATCTTAAGTTAAATCTTACCATAAACCCTAACATGTTCTCATTGATTAATTACAATAAAAGGCAACATTTTATAATAATAATTTAAAACAATTTTAAAGTTCATCAAATTCACAGTGACTGTGAATTTGATGAACAAAGAGAGAATAAAGAGATCTGTATTCTTTCTGAAGAAGCTAAAATTAAGTGTTGTGCTTTAGGAGCTAGTACATTACAGCGTGTGGACTTTACTACTAATATGTATGTAAAGTAGTACAGTTTTATGGAGTTCATTTAGTCTCAATATTATACAGTTACAGTATGTAGTCTACAGCATGGTGATGTATTGTAGAGGGAGTTAATGTCTGCTGTTAAAATGAAGTACAATCTGAAAAATAATTGTTGTTTGATGTTATCGACCATTAATAAGCAAGCGCCAACTCACTATTGATCATGAAGCAAATCCTTCCAGAACAGATATTGTTTGCTGAATGTGTATATGCATACATGCGGACGCACACACTCATGCACGCACGCACGCACACGCACTCTGACTGCAAGCACGCATGCAAGTGAGCACATCTGAGTGCACACATCCACAGACTCCATGCCTCCCAGTGACATGTAGTCACAGTAGCCTCTTCAGAATTCAGTCGATAGGCTTCCATTAGGAACAGCTAGGCTGTCAAAGCAACCTGTGACCTCCTCTCGCCCCCTTGGAGCCCACTGGCCTCTGATGTCCGTCTCAGCCCCATTGCGCTCGTCAGCCACAATTCCCAATGTCCATTAGTCTCAAGTATCTGTTTCCCTCAACTTGTCGTATTGATCTCTGTGTGTGCCTTTTCGTACAAAGTATGTGCAATGATCTTAATACAGGGGCGGTTTCATGTGCTGGATGGATTTCTGTCACCGGGGGGAGGGAGAACTGAAGTTCCTGTTCCTATCTCTTAAATGATTTTCTCATACCTTATTATCACTCTTAATGGCATTGGCACTTTCATCACCTCTTTGTAATTGCCTTGCAGCTACATGTGACTGTGCTTAACAGATGTGTCCAATAGCGTAATGATATCTGATAGACAGAGGCAGATGACATGGAGTTGTGAAGTGAGCTGGAGGGGTGCCCCATAAGGTCAGAGTATTTCATCTCTGGGGCCACAGTGAAGTGACCTGTTGTTGTCATACATAGCAGGATGTCACAGCAAGCAAATATATTTAGGGCACAATATGGCCATGTATCCCTGGAGAATATTCATCCATGTTATTCTACAGATACTCTTGCATGGGTGGTGCTGAAAATCGGTGCATAACCAATTGCCTAACTAACACCTGTCCTAATGTTGTAACTGTGCTCTGCTGTCCCACCAAACCAAATTCCTAACATGTTTACATGTCATGGCAATAAAGACTTCTGATTATGATTATGATTTGCATCACTAAAGTCCCAAAATGGAGACACAGTGGACCAAGTGCTTTAGGACAGTGGTTTTCAACCAGTGCTAGGGACCACCAGTGGTCCTGACTCCTGACTCCTTGAGGGCGTTCCAGGTGGTCACCAGCTAAATGATGGAAAAGTTGGTAACCTAGTGGAACCTTATAGATCTTTAACTCTTGAGAGCGTAAAATGAAACCAAATGGACCCGTAAGGGTTTAATTTTACGCTCTCAAGAGTTCAATTATTGTTAAACATCTTTTAGAATTATTATTTTGATCGTTTGCCATGGAATTGAAATCTTATCCAACGACAACAAAATATTCAAAGTTTTGGATCTGAGAGGCTAAATGTCATCAAATGGTGGTCCGTGGCTCAAATGCTGAATAAATAATGGACCTCGACATGAAAAGGGTTGAAAACCACTTCTTTAGGATGTTAGCCCCCAAGCTTCATGTTGCAGGGACCGCAAACTATTTTACATGAAGAACTGTGCATATGACACGCAGATGCTTTTCACCTCATGACATAATTTGCCACCAGGGTGCTTTTGTGGGGGGGAGGATGGACGACCTTTGGCTTTATTTATGTCTTTGCCATGCATGCAAAAACCTTTTCATCAGATATGGTCATTGTAGTCCCTTAGCCCCCATTCAATTTACAGAGGCACTGTGTCACTCCAGACCACTAAAGTCGACTAAATTAATGGATCAATAAGCCCTCTGAAAGCCTGCCGGGAGGGTCTCCAAACCCCTCAGTCGCTATCGGGTTACCAGTCATAATGAATGGGGTGTTGTTTATGTTGTAAAGTGCAGTGTCATTGACTGACCCGAACAAGCCACTCTCTCTCAGCCAAGAACTTAGAACCCCATAAGAGAGAGATGTGATGGAAACACTGGGAAAAAGCATGAAGCGAAAAGTGAAAACAAGAGTATGCATTAGCGGTGAATTAGTTGTGTGCCTGCTATCCTGCAAAGAAGGACAAATTCCTATACATCTCCACCTTTAGCACCTTAGCTACTTACCGTAGTAGCTTCAACAGTCCCTTGGTCATTTAGTTTAGTTCATACTATTATTATATAGTAAAACTAGATTAAGTGCCCCTCGGGGGCCAGGGCAGGTCAGGTTGTGGCCTCCTGGTGGTGCTATAATAGGCCAATGTGAAAAGGGTGGCATTTCTTCTTGCGCCTTGGATGGCAAATGGATGATTTGGTGGCGCTATAACAGGCCAACATGAAAAGGGTGGGATATATTCCTCAGCCTAGTAGGAAAGTCTGTGAAAGATTTCACGTAAATTGCACACTGCGTTCATGATTTGAGGCTTTTTGTTCAAAACGGGCCAATCCTGCAAACTTTGAAAGCCAATGTTAGCCAAATGTTAGAAATATCGGACAGATCCGGCTTGAACACATGACTAAGATAGTGTGTAACGATTTGCAGGATTTTTGGACAGAATCTGGAGGAGTAATATCAAAAAATGTGTCTTTCAAAGTGGTGCTATAACAGGCCGTTCTGGAAAATTTGGGGCAGAGGTTCATCGTTGGCATCCAGGGAGTGTGTGTGCAAAATTTGACATTGACCGGGTTAACGGTGCTGGAGATTAGCTGTACACAGACGGACGGACGGACGGACGGACGGACGGACGGACGGACACACACACACACACACACACACACACACACACACACACACACACACACACACACACACACACACACACACACACACACACACACACGGACGCAGTGCAAAACATACTCTCTCCCCATGCCTTCGGCCTGGTGGAGACAAAAAGAAAAACGTATTAAACACACCACAAAATAACACACTTTAACAGGTTCTGTTATTCCTGTGGCGTTAACCAGGTTAATTAATTGTCAGTGAAAATAATAAACATAAAATTATAGTTTACTTTGAGCTTTTGAACTCAATGCAGTGTTGATTCCGTCAACTAAAACTGTGACGAAAAATGTTCGTCGACTACCTTCTTTCACTGACGAAAACTAAATGGAAACTAAATAAAAACTAAGCTATGATGATGACTAAAACTAAGACTACATATATTGACAATTTTGTCAACAAATAAAAACGCAACTAAAATGTTAAGGAGGGAGATCATGTATAAGTAAAAGACACAAATTATTTTACACTTGGTTGCATGCTGAAAATAGGCGAGCTTGTAGATCGGCTATATTCAGCAAGCGTAAAATCAGCCATTATGACGGCATCAAGGCCCGCAAAAATGCATTTTTGCCGACAAAAAACGACTGTATAGATTTAGTCGACTAAAACAATCGCATGGCATTTACTGGGCTAAAACTAGACTTAACACTAAAGCATTTCAGATGACTGATGACTAAAATCTGACAAAAACTAAATTAAACTTTATTCAAAATTTGCTGCCAAAATCAACACTGACTCAAATTAGTTTTTTTCTGTTTCTGTTCAGCACTGACAGTTCTCAACCAGAAAAATGCAGCCACCCCTAGAAACAGCCCGGAGGATGCTCCTACACCATGTGCACCATCTGTATCAATTTATGCTCAATAGAGAGAATAATTTAATAATGGGGCAAATTGTTCCCTTTATTTTATGGTTATAGGGTTCAAAAGCTAATGTTAACAAATTCCATTGTCTTGAAGTATTGGGGGGGGGGTCATGTTTGAAGTGATATATCAACAGAAGGAAGACCATGTTTGTACTCCTTAATGTACCACTTACTGTAAACCCAACTCCTATAGACTTAGTTAAAACAGACCTGAATTGGCTGCTTTGTACTGCTTTTTTCCCTCTCCAGTGTAAGGCTCTATTTTCGTCGACCCCATATCCTCAAACTTCTTTGCCTTTTTTACTATTTTGAAAAACATTTTGAACTATTAATTTTTTTTTTCCAAAATAGTAAAAAAGGCAAAGACGTTTAGGGATAAGGGGTTTAGTTTTAGCACTGACAAAAATAGGGCCCTAAATCTCTTCACCAAAAATAGCTGATCTACAAGCTCACAATCAGCTTGTAGATCCACTAGTTTGGGCTAATGTTCCCCCCAGAATATGGATGCTGGGGTTCAAGTTACAACTGAGTCATTTTCTGTGTCTAATGTGACTCAATGGATAGATAGAGCTCTACATGGCGAGTGGTGATGTTGTGCAGTTTGAATCCAGCTCATACTTTGCATGACATGACCTCTGTTATGAGGAACTGTTGCTGCATGACTATCAAGTTAAAACACTGGTTTTCAACCATCAAGGTCTATTATTTGGCTTTTGAGCTACGGACGACCATTTGATGACAATGAAACCAAATTAACCCTTACATTTGGTTTCATTTTTTTCATTACACTCTCACAAGTTACCAACTTTCCATAATTTCGCTGCGGACCACCTGGATTCCCTTCGAAGACCACTGGTGTTCCCTGGACCACTGGTTGAAAACCACTGAGTTAAAAGAATGATTCCATAATTATTTGTATTCATTTTTTTTCCGTAATGCTGAATTTTACCATAGTTACAGCTCAGCTGTAATGCGTGATGTTAATTAACAAGCACAAGCATCACAATTAGAGGTGCTTAGCTCATCAGTTCAGTTCCAGTCTGTCCCGAGGCAACACAGTAAACAGTAATTGGTAGCAATTATAAATATCATACTAGAATGCACAGAGAAGGGCTTGTGGCAAAACTGCCCCTGTTTTTCAGTCCATTCAGAGCTTAAGTGTGAACTTAGATTAATTGCTAATTATTAGGGTTATTAAACATCTGTTCAAACATTCAGGTCTTGTTACGGACGAGAAAATGATTGATTTGGAAACTGCCATTCTTGGTTATGAAAACCTAACGTGATATGACAACATGTCAGACCTGAGTCGACGCACACATGCGCGCACGCGCACACACACACACACACACACACACACACACACACACACACACACACACACACACACACACACACACACACACACACACACACAGACACTAACACACACGCTCACTCACTACATAGTATAATGTCAGATTGGGTACTGTAGGACGCACTGCATGCAAAATGGTGATGTATATAGTCGTCTATACTGGCATAGATTTACCATCTCAGTCTTTTCCCTGTGATTGGATGTGACTTATCGGCCCCTCCTCGAGAAAGTTTGAACACAGTCATATCATGGGCACACTGGTGGCAAAATGTGGCAAGCGCCAGCAGTGCCTATAGCTGTGTCTCTGTTTCACTGTGAGCATTTGCATGCTAGTGGCATGAGAACGCCTCGCACCGCAACCTCTCAACGTTGGCCACATTATCACTTGCAATTCGGGATCAATGATCTCAAAACAATAGTTCTCAACAATCTTGCATTTAACGGGGAATCAAAACCACATGGCATGCGGGGACCAGAGTACTGACGGTCAGATTGAAGAAACGCGCTGACAGCTCTGGTGTAGCCTTGAGGTCCTACATCAGCCAAGCAGAACAACCCCCCCACCCCCAAACACCCAAAAAAGAAGTCAAAACTTGCAGCTCTATTTCTGTTTAAAAAAAAACCCTCCTTTGTAGCCACTAGTCTGTTGGCAGTAAGTCAATTGCATGTATTACGCTACCCTATACAATGATCACCAGTCATCAATGGGCCCTAAATGAGTGCACATGGTGCCCTGGCTTTGGGTTGTTTTTGATCGGCTTGAGATTTTAATGGATTTTTCTTCGCCTCTGACAGGCCAGGCTGGGGATTACAGGCCAACCCTGCGGCAGACTGCAGGCAGCCAATAGGGTCATTTGAACCTTGTGGTTGGAGAGCAGAGTGCTTAGACACAAAAGAGCGAATGCTGCGTTCACAAGTGTTCGACTCGACAAGAGTCAGGAAGTCTGGAGACTGTAAACCCCACCCGGTCCCACCCCCATCACAGAAACACGCACACGCGCGCGTGCACACACACACACACACACACACACACACACACACACACACGCACACGCACACGCACACACAGAGAAATTAATCTTGCCAGGCAGGCACATGTGTACGCACGCACGCACGCACGCACGCACGCACGCACGCATGCAATACTTTTAAGGAATTCCACATTTTCAACACATTATGAACACTACTTTGCTTTTAACATGAGCTAAAAGACATGCAAACACAAATCGCTCATTACATTCACCCATTCACACATGACAGCTGAGGAAACCATGCAAGGTTTTAGGGAGCAGTTAGGGGTCAGTGTCTTGCTCAAGGACACTTGGACTCTAGTACACACACGCACACGCACACGCACACACGCACACTCACAGTCACACACTAATCGGAAAGTGATTCAAGTGATGGTGGTACAGTACTATTAGTCTAAGTTGGATTATTAGTATTTACAAAGGGCCCCTCTTGCCAAACTGTTGGAAGAGAAAAGAGAAACAATAATCCTATCTAATTTAGTGGATTTGAAGGCTTGACCAGGTCAGTAAGAGATTCCATTTTCTAGATATGCTATTTTCACTGAATGTTCACCCTAGAAGAGGGGTGAACATTCAGTGAAAATAGCAGATCTATAAGCTAACGTAACGACGTGTTGTGCTGCAGTTAACCCGCTGTGAGCTTTCCGATTGGCTGATTTCGGCAAATCAGCCAATCTGGAACTCCCTCAAGGACCCCTGGGGGTCCCCGGACCCCACTTTGAGAACCAATGCAGTAGATCGTTGTGGTTCACTCACTATATGCTGAGTGATGCTACATGATTCTGTGTGCCGCGCAGTGCACTGCATGCGCATGCAGTCTTTTGGAAAGGATGGCAGACAGCTAGGAATTCCGAAGAGAAAACAAGTGATTTGTGCACAGACTAAGTGGTTGAGTGAACTGGTTATAGCGGCGGCAGCAGGGCCTTTGAATGGCTGTGACAGTGAGAAAGCAGCTCGAGAGGCTCCGACGCTGAAGGAGGAACTGACCCGTAACGCCTGTGTGAGTACAGCTTGCTGGGTCACTTGCGCACTGTATCCAAAATACACATTCCTTCAACCACTTGAACCCCGGCATCCATATTATTGGCGCGGGGGGGGGGGGGGGCATTATCCTATAGCAGATCTATCTGAGCTTGTAGATTCTAGAACAACTTAGAAAAGAAAATGTATAATAAACAAAAATAATAATTTGCAGATATACAAGCGCATGCACGACACTTGGCAATGCGAGGTGTTGTGATATTAATATATATTAATATATTAATTTAATTCTATAGCGTACTAATGTAAACAAATATAGTTGTTTGTATATGAGCTTGTCTGTGGTTGTCACCCGTATCGGTCAAACATGGTACTTATATTTCACACTAACCAGCTTTCTTCAGCCTTGTGTATTAAAGCATCTTTTCAAGCATGGGATATGGATGGAGTCAGTTATACTTTTAAGCAGTTCTCAATGTGAGGTCTGCATGGGGATCCTTTGATTGGGGTGGGGGTTCCAGGGGGTCCCCGTACAGCTATAAACGACTGACAGTT
Organism: Electrona antarctica; assembly: GCF_951216825.1. Classification (NCBI taxonomy): domain Eukaryota; kingdom Metazoa; phylum Chordata; class Actinopteri; order Myctophiformes; family Myctophidae; genus Electrona; species Electrona antarctica. The sequence continues at coordinate 19,134,278 of NC_136802.1, forward strand.
AAGAACCAAATGGACCCTTATGGGTCTCTATAACTCAGACGGTATACAAATATCAACCAAATGGACCCTTATGGGCCTCTATAACTCAGACGGTATACAAATATCAACCAAATGGACCCTTATGGGCCTCTATAACTCAGAGACGGTATACAAATAACAACCAAATGGACCCTTATGGGCCTCTATAACTCAGAGACGGTACAAATATCAACCAAAGGGACCCTTGTCTGATAACTCGGTTCCATTTATACACTAAATTAACGTAGGGATTGTACAGTGTGGATTTGGGTCACAAATGGAGTCTGTGGCCTAATCACCCCGGGCCCTAATGCATATCAAACTGGGGTCCATGAATTTAAAAAGGTTTCAATTCAATTAAATTTCGTTTGTTATTGTTTTCAATTACAATGGCATGACAAAGACTCCATTTAACCTTTAATAGCCTAATGTTATCTAGATTTGCACATCTGAATAATAACACGTGCAAACACAAGAGATCATTTCCAGATAAGATATGAATGTATTGTTGTGCATTCTGTGCTGAATGTTGTGCATGAATGTATTGTAATGCATTATTGGATGTCCGTCCCAGTGATATGTTAAGCAGTGCAAGGTGAGCACTTCTCACTCAAAGGTCATTAGGTTTGTTTAACTTTTTGCTGTTGTTCAAATGATTCAAATCAGTAGGCATATACTAATCAATCACAGTGGTGAGATATAACATCATTTTAGTAAACTTCTCTCTCATATAGGTCATAACTCTGTTTTACTATACATTTTTAACGTATAAACAAGCCTTTTGAAGTTCCAAAGTTCCAGTAAAACTATACATTCTTTGACTCAACGCTGTTCAGAAAGTAGCCTACATTCAACACTCAAGCCCTATAAAGTGTGAAAGCTGACATGGATGGAGAATATTGTATTATTAATAGCTGCAGGCTTACATGGCATACATGTTTTATTGTGTGTCTGTGAACTTGTATCAAAAAGTATTTTAGTAGCCTATATTGTCCATTTATAGCCTATCTAAAATAAATTATACCCGCTATAACCAGCCTGGACATCCAAGTTGAAACTATTTAAATTGTATTAAGAAAGTGATCATTTAAAACAACAAGGAAGTAGCCTAAAATCTGATTTTATTAAATAGGCCTACATGGCAAACATTAACCAGAATTTCATTAATTTAATCATGGTTTAGTAATATATTGGTAAACTTAGGGCTGCCATGCAACACCCCTGAATCTGGAAGGAGTCTCCTGAATTTTGACCCCATCTCCCACGGTGCTCCTGAATTGTCATTTCTCCATAGTTTCTCCCGGATTGGGATATTCGTGGCTTTGCATGGCAACCCGTGTCCGAATTATTTTATGTGCGACGTGATGACGTCATCACATTCAGCACACAGTGCACACATAAGTCAAGTCATTTTACTTTCAATTCAACGTCTTGCCTGTATTTTTGAGGGGCGCTATAGCCCCTCTACAGCTTTTCGTCACAACTCATGTCACATTTGCCATTGACAATGAAAGGATCATTTACGTCATGTTTCTGAGCAAATCGGCTTTTTGAAACACAGTGTAACTGTTATAATTCAGCTCGGGGCTTATATACATATATATGTGCGATGATAAGAGCGCCCCTCACTTCACACGGGTGTGATTTTTGTTTACATTCCAATTTCCAATGTTGGCAGCACTTAGGCTACATGTTTTTTGAGGATTTAGTTTAGCTAACCCTAGTCTCTCGAGACACTGACTAATTCAAAGGAAAATAGGGCGCTGTTTTTCCTTTGTTTTGCCAATGGGTACCCAGTCAGATTGAACTCAAATATTGTTTTCTAAAGTTAAGCAGGCAGTGTGGTGTGTATAACTGCATGCATTTTAATATCCTTTGGCAGAGACAATAGGACTAGAAACACAATTCAGAAAGTATACGACTACCGGTATATATATTATGCAAACTGGTTTATTCTCTCATATCTCACATGCAGGCACAGCTTAATGCCAAGTGCCAACCTCTCTCTCTCGCTCGCGCACACCTGCTCGTTTTTAATTGAAAGTTAGTTTAGCACATAAGCACTTCGAAGTTTGACATGAAACAATGTTCTCAGTTATCCCTTTGGCTATAACATTATGCATTGCCATATGGTGATAAACAGATAGGCTATAACGTTGGGCTTTCGAAAGCTGATGATGATCAATTGTTGCCTAATTAGACCATCAGAATGTTTGTAAACAAATATGTATTTCCGGTATATGTCTAAAAATGTACACAATACCAAATACAGTGTCCAGAACACTTTCACTTAAGTTAATTTACCAGAACTTTTTTATTTGTCAACCTGTGGATATTTAGAACAAAATAGCCTATATTTGTAATGGGCCTATAAGGAACCTAGGCCTATTCGTCCAGAAATAAGATTAGAAATACGTGAAACATGCAGAAATATATTTTGGATGCGCAGATATCATCATGATTTGTTCTATACATAAATTATTTTTAAACAAGCTAAATTTATAATTTAAATCTTGTATTTGATATGCTCAATGTGTAGGCCTATACGGAGTTGCTTCAGAGCTTACATTTCCAAATGTAATATAGCAGCATGCATATAACCTATATGCCTACTTGCTCATATAGGCTAAATTATTTATTTTAAATCATTAGGAAAACCTTGCGATCTACTTTGCGTGCAGTTAAAAATCGGGCTGCAGGAGTTTGCTTATAGAATAACCTGATGTCTTCTTAAACTGTGAATAAAGGTATTTTTTAAACATTTGTGCTCAATATATAGAGCCTATACCCCAATTAAACTTACTTTAACAAATAAAATGCGGATATTGCAAATTTGCAACACAATATGTTTTTAGAGTTATTTCCTTCAAATTAACGAAAGTTTGCCTGTCATTCAACAAACACGAGATGTTGCAAATATGTGAGCTTTTTATTGCATATTTCGTCATTGTCATGATAATGTAGCCTATATAGCTATACTTTACAGCTTTACAGTCTTTCGTATGAAACACCAAAAGATATACTATTCAAGTATTTGTCTTGATGATGAGTAAGGCCATATAAATATAACTTAAAAGTAACTTAAAAGCCCGTGGTATACCTACAGCAAACAAATTATATTTTCAACATTATAGGCTATTCCAAAGGTTATCATAATACATTCATTCAAATTAACAAAGTAAACCCGTCCAACAGGCTATATTGCATGCATATTTTAGCGAAAATAATATATAGGCTACTGTTGATAACTTCTTAATGCAAAATGGAATGGAATAATGATGATGATGATGATAATAATACATTTATTGTTATTTCAACTAACCCCAACTTGTTTTGGGAGGAGCTAAAAAAGTGGCACATGCATGTCTTGGAGCTCGGTTAGTTGCTGACATCAAAGTTGCTGCTGTATGATTTTATGAGCCACTTTGAAAAGAAAACAAACCCGCTATGGCCTAAAGACATGTTACTTCCACGTCGTGGATGCTATTGTCCGAAGGATGACTGCAGCCAGTCTCGACGTCAGTCATCGCATCGCCTCCATCCCAAAACAATTCAATGTCATCCGTCTGCATCGAAAAGTCCAAAGTATTTGCCAGCGTTGGAAAAGTAAATGTAAGGCGCATGAGTGTTTGTAGTTGGGTACATCATGGGGAAAGGCATCGGTAACAAACATCCTCCCAACAGATTGTTATCTTTGTAAACAGTCGGTAATTGCACATTTTTCGCCGCGTCCGAAAAGTGGTCCATCGCGCCGGGCACCGCAGGTCCTTCGAAGTCCGTGGATATCTGTCTTTTCAACTTGTTTCGGCGGTTCTGAAACCAGATTTTCACCTGCGTCTCCGTGAGCTGCAGCGAGTTGGCGAGGCACGCGCGCTCCGCGCTGCTCAGATATCGTTTCATGTCGAACGTGGCCTCCAGCTGAAAGATCTGTCTCTTGGAGAAGATGGTGCGCGTCTTCTTCTTGACCGTGCTGCTGGCTTTGGCTTTCGTGTTCATGGCTGATGATGCGTGTTGTTGTTCGTCGGGCGCGTCGTCGTCGTCAGCTCGAGGACACGTGTCAATCATCTTTACTGCCTTCATGTCCCCGCAGACTGTTTGCGCACCGCTGGCCCCGTGATGGCGGTGCGCACTGTTTGTTTGCACTGTGAAGTGAAGCAGTAAAAAAAACATGTGTTGTGGTGCATGTCAGCAGACAGTGGTATAATAATAATAACAATTCAGTCGTGCATGATAACACTAGACTAGAGTGAAACCTGCAGAAGCCTCCGTGCAGAACGGCAAAACTGAAAAGTAGGCATGCATGCAGTGCATGGCCATCGCCGTTGGCTTGTGGTGGATATTTTTGTCACAATTCATTCTTTGCCGCACGGACACACACAATGAGTATTACCAGAAACACATAAGGAGATAAGTAACCCTGAATAACCATAACAGGTCTGTAACTCTGAGAGTGTACAAATGAAACCAAATGGACCCTTAGAGTTAAGGGGGTCCTTGCAAATAAAACATTTGAGCACCAGTCTAGTAGCCTATAGTGCACTCATAATGTGTCGTAGTAAATAAGTGTCTAAAATATTGTTCAGTAATTGGGTCTTATCAAAATAAGAACATTAATAATGATGTGTAAAACGGAAAATCTAAAATTTGCCACGGACAAGGACAAGTCTTTGCCACGGACACATTTGTCTGTGTATACGGACATCTTGATGACCCCTGAAAGTATAGGCTATACTATAGTGAGTCCATATTCCATAATGACTTTTATGATTTATCATTAGCCTATACATTGTTGGACCTTAAGGACTCACCTGCTTCCTGAGCTGTGTCAGATTCATGCCGCCCCCCAACATCGCACAGCCGACACTGGTTTTGGTAATCATTTTTACATCCGCTACTGCCTGTCGGCTGTTTTGAGTTGCTGTTGCTTTGCTTCAGGTTTAGAATGTTGTCAATGGTGAATGTAAAAGAAGCAGTTCGACAGCATGGGACATCATCCTCTTTGTTCATATTCCCTGGCTTTTCTTACGCTGGTCCTATTGAGACCCGAGCTGTTGCCCAAAATGTCCAAATCATCCACGTCTTTGGTTACGCGGCCAAGCACCCACCCAAAGCACCATTGCGCCTCGCGATTGCGACTAGTCTACCACAGAGAGCTACTGCACCGTTATTCAATGAACCGGAAGATTGTGGTTTAGCAGCTTTTGATTGGTGAACTTGTGGGCCAGCGTGACGCCAGAATGATAGACCTACACATGAGGAGGGCGGGAAGCATGTTGCTGCAACATTCTAGCTTCACACACATTGGGTTATGAGAGAAATGTGTGTTTTTTCCAGTGGTGGAAAGTAATATAAGTATACATTTCCTTAAGTACTGTACTTAAATACAATTTTGAGACATTTTTACTTTACTGGAGTATTTTCAATTTCCAATACTTTTACTTCTACTCCAATACATCTCAGGGGCAAATATTGTATACTTTTACTCCATTTATTTGAAAACTTTAGTTAGGCTACTTTAGTTACTTTGGGGATTTTTACTACAAAACATACAGTATATAGCCCTATATGTTTTGGCTATTTTCAAAAGAGTTTTATACATTTGAAAACTTGAAATGGGACATTCAAGTTATATAGGTATTATATAGGCTACTTTTTACTTTTGGTACTTTAAGTAAATTTTACTTGTAACAAAGTATTTCTACATTGCAGTATTGCTACTTTTACTTAAATAAAGAATGTGAGTATTTTTTCCACCAAGCTGCTAATAATCAAATATGACTAGTGATGATGTGTGTGGGGAAAAACAGAGAATTGGTATACCTTCTTAAACATGGATGCGAAGCCAGCAGAAAAGCTCAATTTTAAAGGAAACACAAACACGCTATGCATAGCGAACTATATACTTTATTCACATGTGGGAAATTTGTGTAGAAAATTCTGTATGAAATCCTTAAAAAAGAAGGAAAAAGTGGAAATCAATGAATACTGCAACAATAAGCATGCATGCTGATATCAACGGACACAAACCCAAAAGTAGAACAGGGTTCCTATACCACATCAGGACCATGTGCGCTAGTGACCTGTTCTCAAAGTTTTTTGAGAGTACAAATGGGGTCCGAATTTTTGAATAGACGTTCAAATAAGGTAGTTATAGTCATGAGTTTCACACCTGCAATGGTTATTTTGGAACCCCTTCAAGGACCCTATAGCTGCAGGCCCCTCTCCATCGTGAATGAACCCCACTTTGTCTGCATGGATGCAGTGCATAAATGACCAAAATCATGGACTCATGGACCAGTCCAAGCAGCGCGTAATGGCCACGGTTGCTTGGACAATCAATCAGCTCCAAATAGTTTGAGCATGTTCAAACTTGTGTGATCTATAGTCAAATAAAATGGCCCGTATAGGCTACTCGTATATGGCAGGCAATGTCCAGTGTCCTCCTGCATGCTCTGCGTGTACTGCCTGCATGTGCATACAATTGTGGGGCGTTTTGAACATGCGTCCATCACTGAAATGGCCATGTATGTCTTGTGTTCAGCATCAGCCCTCACACCAGACCAGTCATTTGTGACGTTATGAACGACACTGGGTGAGTGAAGGGGCTAATAGGGTAGCTTATAGCGCTCGAGAAACCAACCATGCATGGAGACTGCGAGACTTGAGACAGGCTGGTCTGCACGTTCTCGTGATACAAAATGGGAACACTGACTATCCTTTGGGCTGATGGATATGGCATGGTGCCGACAGTGGCACCGCAGGTGGTGGCCTCCATGTCCGCGGCGATCTGTCTCTTCCATTTGTTCCTGCGGTTCTGGAACCATATCTTGACCTGCGTCTCGGTCAGCTGCAGGGAGGCGGCCAGCCCCGCCCGCTCGGAGCTGCTCAGATAACGCTTCAGGTCGAAGGTGGACTCCAGCTGAAACACCTGACTCCGGCTGAACACCGTCCGTGTCTTCTTCTTGCGCGCCGCCGCTGCCGCTTTCGCGTCGCCCCCCGCGTCGCAATTGTCGTCATCGGTCAAACTACCTTCGGCTCTGTCATCGCCGGTATCGTCGTTTTCCTCCGTCTCCGCCTGTCCCGTTAAACCGGGGGAATCCTCCCGGCACCCGCTGGGTCCGTCTGCGATGCTGCTGGGTCGACACCGTGGAACTGCAATGACATGCGGGGAAAGTCGTTATAAGTGCTTCTTATGTATCGTATACCAAACGGCTGGGTTATAGGCCCATACGCACAGTTATGAGCAAGGTTGTTTCCACATTTAAACAATGTATTATAGCAGCTATAATATAGCTTAGATCTGTCCGCCAATGGCCAAAACTGAAGCAAAAAATGTGACTATATTTATTTCCTGAATCACACAGATCTGCTGGTCGTATTACTCGTATATGCATATAGTTATATAATCCCGCGCGGTTAAAATGCAGGTTTGGCGTTTTTACGCGTGGATAGGGGGAGCTTTATACGCGATGGCCTGGCCTCTATATAGCGTAATAGTTTTCAGGAACCTGAAATGAGTTATGCAAGGTGTTTCCAAGCCATATAAACACAGGCTTCTCTCGGATTGGCCTATAGTTTGTATCCCGGTCCGGAGTGTATAGCTATACATTGTTTGTCATATAACAAAGTAGCTATAGGCTATACTTTATAGTGTTTAGATCAGATTGCAGTTGATTAAAATGGCACTTACTGCCACAATGTTTGTTGGGTGCTGTCACACACCAGTTCAGTATGACTGCGTGGTTTGGACGTCGCGGCGGCTCCGATCTTACAGAAGAAGATGTCTGGAGCACCGTCGGAGAGCGAATCCGGCTCTCGAACCCGGCGGTGATCTCAGCCTCGTCTTCAACCGAATCGCGTCTGTTAGTAGTAGTTCCAGTAGAGCGAAGTAAATTCTCAATGGAAAAGGATGAAGCTCTTGAAGAAGGCGCACCGCGCTGCAGAGATCCCGGACCCTTATCATCAAGCATATTGAGTTGTTTCTTAATCCCTCTTGCACCCTTTAAATGATTAGACTCTGTGCTGTAGCGTCATTCCTGTGAATATATCTGGCCCCCCGTTCTACTAACATCCTCTTCTGCTTCTTCTCCTCACAATGAATGAGCGCGAGTGCACGGAATGTGAAGGATGCTGCTGCTGTTGTGCGTATTTGCGTCTCGTGTAGGCTACACAACACGGGAAAGGGGCCAAATTATAGTCCAGAATTGCGGGGAAATGCTCGCCCTGCGCGCCGTGCCACAGCGTGTGATGGTCTGCCATAGGGGACCGGGGAGAGCCCGTCTCTCTGATGCGTTATTTAGGTCAATTAGGGAGCAAACCAAAGCACACATGCATCCAGTCGTGTCCTAAAGGCAGCTAGGAGCAGCGCCACAGCGTTTCTTTTCATGGAGAATGGCACACTACCTCCTATTGGTTGCATTTGTCCATGCACTTTATATATTTTCAAATAATTGCAATACTTTACAATCTGGAGATCACTGAATACTGCATGTACAAAATTTCAACGAGACCATTTTTGCAAGATTTCGAAAAGGAACTAGGCCTATTATATTAGCTAATGTCCAATTTGATTTACTGTCTCAGCCATGATTACATCAGGTGCAGCACATCATCTGAATCGTTTCATCTTTGATCACATGTGGATATAGTATATTGGCCCCTTTTTATTGTTTACAGTTTTTACGTTGGTCTAATAATTAACAAACAACTTTAAGGTGATTTCAGCTAGGGACAGGGTGAACTGTTGCCTGCAAGGAAAACACAACTGATGTGTTGCGCTCGCATGCAGTCGCACCATTCAACAAAGACATGCAGCAGCCTGAAGAAATATAGCTAGCGGCGCCGGCGATCCGAGCACTCCAAAAATGTTTTTGGCGTTTTAACTTTAATAAAGTACCTTGATTTTATATCCGCCCTCTCCTCTTTTTCGGTTTACCGCTCCTTCTTATAGTCCCTTTGATCTTTGAAGCACCATCCGTAGGCCTATACTTTTCTAACTTTTCTTGCACCTCCACTGAGCACATAGGCCTATAGTTGATTTATTTTTTTCGCAAAATGTAGGTACAATAAATGTAGGCCTATAAATTAAAGGCCGAATAGACCTAATAGGCATAATAATAATAATAATAATAATAATAATAATAGCCTATTACCATGGTCGCATCTGTCAATAGACAACTATTTTCGGCTAAATCCGTATTTCAGTTTAAACATTGTATTAGTATATATAGGCCATTAGTCCACCAAGTTATATAAGAAGCAGGGCCGTAAATTAATACATTTGGAGAGGATCAAGTTCACATTGGACAGTTTAAAAGGCATATAGAATATAACTTTAAATGTAATATGTGTGTGTGTGTGTGTGTGTGTGTGTGTGTGTGTGTGCGTGTGTGTGTGCGTGCGTGCGTGCGTGCGAGAGATGAAATGAAATGAAATCTATATTTACCCAGGGTATCTGGGCTAAGCTCAAGAACTTGTTTCCAGCCAGGCCCTGCTCATAGAACACATTTCATCGTAGTGGTTGATGCCTTGTTCAAGGGCATTTCAGCGGTGGTAATTTTAACGTGTCGGACGGCTGATTCGAACTGGGAACCTTCCGGTATCTAGACCGCGCCGCTATCCGTTCGGCCACCGCTGCCACAAGATATAGTCCGATATTTCGTTGTTTATAGCTATACTAGTGTCAAATAAGTTGCATTATAGTTGTATATAACCCTGCAATTTATATGTAAACACAATTTAGCATTTACAATTGTCATTAGCAAAAGTTACAAACTTATTTTGTAATTATTAACTGAATGTTTCACCTAAAATATACAAATGTATAATACATTTATACTTTCACTTGCACCTGCAGAATAGGTCTATATGGTTTTCAACCCTTTTCATATATCAGGGTCCATTATTTATTGCATGGGCATTTGAGCCAAGGACCACCATTTGATGAGATTTGGCCTCTCAGACCCAAAACTTATCGTTGGATAAGATTTTTGTCCACATTTCGCTATATATTGATGTGGTACCATATACCATAGGAGAGATAACAACAGGCAAACATCGATCAAAATATGAATTCTTTATATAACTCTTGAGGTCGTAAAATGAAACCAAATGGTTTCATTTTGGTTTCATGTTACGCTCTCAAGAGTTAATAAGGGTCCATTTCGTTACCAACTCTCCATCATTTAGCGGGGGACCACCGGAACCCCCCCGAGGACCACTGGTGGTCCCCGGACCACAGGTTTAAAACCACATATAGTATAGCATAATAATATGCTACTATATAGACCACTAAGACCAGTGGTATTAAACCTATAAAGAAAATGTGAGGACAGCCGTGTAACTAACACCATTGTGCGCAGCTGTTTTGCATGTGTTTGCGCTATACGCGCTTGTAGGCCTACATCCAATTAATACCAGGATTTTTTAAGTGAAAATGCTGAACAACCTTATTTTTCAAGCCTGATGCATAAACACATGCAATCGGAATATAGCCTACTCTAGTCCAGTCGTCGTCAATCATCAAATTGATCTAAAATAAGAATTTGCAAGTGTTTTTTCCTGCAATGTTCTATTCACTGATTCACACGCACACCACAACACAACAATAATCAGCAGCCTGTGTAGGCCTCGCCTATTATTATGGCCATTTTTGCGTCTTCTCTCTTTTGAAGATGCCGTGCGTATTGGCGGCGGCCTATGTACGTGTTGTTGCAGGTTTAATATTATTTAAAGGGTTGGAAAAAAAAATCTCCGCAAAATAATTCAATAATATAGTGTATCTACCCTGCTGTTGACAACAGTTACCATTAAAAAGACAAATTAGATGTTTGATCAACTCAATATTTATTAGCAGCAGCTTAATTTAAGTAATGGAATATAGTTTATTTCTCTTTTAATTTAATTAAGTTTAAAGAAAAATCTATATCTTAAATTAACCAAAGATTATTAGCCTAGTATTGCATTTTTTATGAATCAAACTTTCCCCACATTGTTCTATAGCAACACAAAAAAAGCAATATAAATATTCTGAGACAATACATAATAACAATAACAAAATATCTGCACTTCTTCTGCATTAACAGCCTAACAGATTTTAATTAATTATGCTGCTAATTAAATAATAATCTTGCCTATACAAACAAATAACCCCATAAAAGAAATGAAAGTAAAAGATGTCCATACAGTTCAAAGCAGCCTTATAACACATTGCACTCGTGATTTTTGTTTAAGTTTGAGAAGTTGTGTTTTCTTCACACTCTTCTGGAGCAAGAATTCATAAATGATCTCATTCCTTTCTTCCAGCAGCAGCCAAACAGAAATTTCACCTTATTATGAAACATGTCAGCCAGCAATGTTTATGGGTTAGTTTCACTATTACACATGTCTGCTTTCTGAGATACAGTTTATGTCCTGAAAAACAAAAAAACTAAAACAGAAGTAAGAAGCATCTTACTTTGAATTGTTCTTCTAAACTATTGGTGAACCTTTGTGAACTTAAAAGCCCGGTTTCCACTTTTGTGTCCAGAAAGATGTAGTTTTTATTTTGTATACCAGCTCAAGCCGCCAGTGCAATATTTACAGCCTGCCCCATGCAGCCCCAGTTGAGATTACTTTGACAATCTTCAAATAAGTAAAATAATCCTTTTTAACAGCCCTCCCCCCCCAAAAAGAAAAGAAAAGAAAAGAAAAAAACTAAAACAGCATGGCAGAAAAGTCCTCAACTTCATACCTATGATGACCATGGGATTTGCAACATTATTCTAGCATGTCCATTAAAACATTGTTATTAGTCCGATGGGATTCAAATTACATACTATTAGTACATAGGCCTACAGTACAGTATGTAAAAAAAATAAAAATAAAAGAAAAAAAGCCACATGGTCCATTTGATGACCATGCACTCTGAGTTAAATGAACACTCTGGATTTCACTGTGTGTATACATATATTTATACATCTCCATTGTATAGATTCATAATAAGGGTCAAATTATATGGTCTGAGACTGCTGGGGGAATCCTCTGTATCATTACTGGGTTAGCTGAGACAATAATAGGTCACTGCTCAGGTCAAGGCCATGGCCCACAATGCAATAGTGTATATGAGGTCAGGGAGGTCCAGACATCTTCACAAAGGCAGTCATCCAGAAAGCCCCCTTTATGCTGTCTGCTGGCAGGGAGGAGCTTCTGCAGGATGAATCTGTGTTAGTTTGCAGGCTTTACCCCAATGCAGTTCTTGATACTATTCTGTTTCTATTTTCTTTCCCTATTAGCTTCACACTGATCAAACCTCGTTTCCATCGCAGTTTAGTGTCAGATAGGTGCACTCTAGGCTGCACACTGCACACTGTCAATCACTTACACCCATAGCATCCCTATTCTCTGTGTCAGTGTGTGTGTGTGTGTGTGTGTGTGTGTGTGTGTGTGTGTGTGTGTGTGTGTGTGTGTGTGTGTGTGTGTGTGTGTGTGTGTGTGTGTGTGTGTGTGTGTGTGTGTGTGTGTGTGTGTGTGTGTGTGTGTGTGTGTGTGTGACAACATGTTGCAAAATATTTGGTATCGAGGGAGAAAAAAAAGATTGGACCAAGTCTACCCTGGTCAACGCAGTATTAGTTTGCTATGCTTTGCTGTGTAAAGTTATTAAGTGGGGTTCTATGGGACCTCACATGAAAGCTGAGCTGCAGCCGCCTGCTTTCACTTGTAAAAGTGCTCTTTAATCTGCATGTCGTGCTGTTTGGAAAAAAAACTCAAAGGAGAACACCCCTGATCGGGGCCATTGAAAGTGACATACTTCTCCCTGCTTAATCCCTATTACCTCTCACCCCAGTGCACCCCAAGCCCAATTCAACTGGACAAGCAAAAAGGCATTCTGGGATTTATTTGGTTTAGTCATTATACAACTGCTAAAAGATGGGAGAAAGGCGAGTGCATATTAACTTAATTGTTTGATTATTAGGCCTACTTTGAATGATGAGCATCAAACGAGGAATCATCTGGATTTTGCCGTGGCATAAACTACTAATGCCGCGTAATGTTTGTTTAACCCTTTAACAGCAAATTAACCCCTGTTAGGGCCAGATCGCCAGTTTAGTACAAAAGAGGAAAAGGCTTGACATCTTAAGCACATCACAGCTTAATGCCAACCTCTCTCTCTCTCTCTCTCTCTCTCTCTCAAGTCAATTATGTAGATTTTGTTTGGAGAGTTGAGGTAAGACCAAAATGTGCTTCAGAAAAGACTGAAAACATCTACAACTGAGTTTAAAAGAGAAGAGACATGCAGGCTGTGGTATACAAACGTCTTTGTTTCATTACTGGCTGGACGTGTACCAACTGTTTTGTGGGAAATTAATGGAAATTAGCCTGAACTCCAAGGCAATAATGTGCTTTCACTTTATAGCTTTGACAATCATTAGCTCTAACCCCATGTGAGTTAAAGCAGGCAAGGTTAATCACATGAGATAAGTGCAACCACTATCAGGTATATATGCAGGAAGCATGTTTTAACCCCTGGGGCTTGAAACAAAGGAGGGTTTCTGATGGATCACAGGTCCACTGCAAACCTACAGTATACACTGAAAAGTCCTGGCTGTTAATTTAACTCGGAGAGTGTAAAAGTTGAGCTCAACTAACACAGTGATTTTGCAGTGTATAGGCTTATGGGACATTAGATCAATGAGCATGCATTGGTGTTGGTTCTGAAGCATGCTTGCTCCCCATGGCTCCACTAATGGCTGTGCCAGGAACTGAGGTTGAATGTTAAGATAGTACTTTGTGCTTGAGATCCCACGAATGCAATTGACAACAAGCATTTGTGGGAATTATTGTGCATTTTTGGAAATGTTCACTTGGAAACCTTGTATATGTTCAAACGTTTTGAGAATCTTTCATGGAGGTTTCCAGAAGATCTTAACTTCTGGAGAAGTGACACTTTTTTCTTATATTTTGTCGTTACTCACCCAGGGATTTGTGGTTCAGGATGTATTTGTGCGTAAACTTAAGATAACCCTCTTCAGTAAGGGAAAGCTATAGACCAAAAAACATTACTAAAATAGATATCGCGTGAGAAAGAAGCGAAGCACACTCAGGGTAGCATGGAAAAGGCAGCCAACATGAGAGTGAACTGCCCCCAAGGTCAAAGCACTTCTGTCATATTAGCTTATAGAGGCCATATTTTTCAATAAATCATATCTCAGAAGAGTAGCAGGGAGTAGATGGGCTAGTGGTGCTCTAGTAGTGAGACCCATCCATTCTGCCCAGAGTCAAGTAAGTAGGCTGAATCTATGCCATATAGATAGACTTAGCCTTCTTACTTACTTACTTCAAATGGCATGACGATGCAGAGTATATGAGAGTTTTCTTATAATATAAGGTCTCATTATCTACATTAAAAAGACAATAGAAATATTCAGACATTTGACTTAATGTATAATAGGATATAGGGAAATTACTTATAGTTATACTTAACTTAGTAAAGATGAGTTATTTAGCTTCATCCTGATGATTTTCAGAAGAGGAAATCGTGTCATCAAAGTATTTATAAGGGACATTTTAAGAAATAAAAACAATTTTACACAATGACCCGCACACCGTCTGCACTTGTAATATGAACACTTTTATTATTTAAGCTTACATAATAAAAGTGTTCATATTGCACGTGCAGAATACATTGATCCCTGCCTACGCACCCATCTCTGAGCTGATCACGTGTGCATATAAGACTTTGTTTCCTATAAGGTTTAAGAAATAACATTTGTCTGGAGGCCACGATATAGTATTGTCGTCTTCATCATTAATAAAGCTACTAAAAACAACTACTACTATACCACTATTATTCTATTTTATTATTATTATTTTAACAAAAATTTTAATCTCCATCTATTAATATCTATTTAGCTATATAGTTCAATCAAAGATTCAGCAAAAAAAAAAAACATGCACAAACAACTTAAAAATAAAAATAAAATACATAGTAGGCCTACAGAGTCAGAAAAACCCCAGAGGTATAGCATTTTCTACTTTTCTTTCAATCAATTTGGGACAATCTGTGGACTCGGTCATCTCCCCACGGAGTCTGAGGAACATCTGATGTGATTAAACATACATGCAAAGGGCAGTAATGGCATGAAAGATGAAAGGGTTAATGTATGCCTGGAGGACACATGGACGGAGAAAGACATGTTTTCTCTCGCTTGTCACGCAAGTCCTTTAGTCTGGAATTCAACATATATCCTACCTTTACCCTTTTCGAAAGTGTGTGTGTGTGTGTGTGTGTGTGTGTGTGTGTGTGTGTGTGTGTGTGTGTGTGTGTGTGTGTGTGTGTGTGTGTGTGTGTGTGTGTGTGTGTGTGTGTGTGTGTGTGTGTGTGTGTGTGTGTGTGTGTGCTGCAGAAGTATAAAAGTAACCAATCCTATATTTGAAAGCGTTTAAAGTGCCATTTTATTAATTCATATTAGTGCCGAACTGAGCCCCTGACAGTGACAACTGGGCTGTAAACTTGCAGGCTTTAAAATGGACAGGAACAGCATCTAAGAAATATATCAGGACTACTAATGGGTTGCTATTGCTATCCAGTGATGGTGGACAGTAACTATAATAGCCTATAGTCTACTTGAGTAGACCTATACTGTACATTTAATTAACGTAGGCTACAGAAATATTATGGTATCTGTAGGCCTACTTTATTTTGGATATAGGTCTATACTTGACATTCACTCTATATTTAAACAAATATTGTAGTCTTTGACTCCATTACGGGGAAAAGTATAGGCTGCATTATTAATTTAATCCCTATTTCAGTAGCATGCAGATCTACAAGATCATAATGCGTTGCCATGTTATAGCTATATTAGTCTATTGATATTCTTTGAATATTTCAGAAAAAACTTTACATTTTTGGGAAAAAAGTCTAGATTTCAATGCAGCACTGCATTGACATGAAATTAAATGTAGACCTAACTTTGCAATTTGTACTTTTGAATACTTAAGTAGTAAAATAATGTACTTTTGAATAGGGACCTACTTAAGTATTTGTAAAAGCAATATAGGCTCCATTAACAGCACAAACCGAGCAACTTTATCATGCAATTGTGTAAAACTTGACTATAAGTCAGGAGTATCTATACTTTGTCTTCGACTCAGGGGTTGTACTTTATCCACCACTTCTTTGCTTATATCCACCATGCTATGTGACACATCACTATCATTTTAACAATGCACAAGAACAAATACATTTTCCTTCTGGCCATCATCAACCAGACTACCAAAGAGCTGAGTAGCCTATACTATAAACCTATTTGCCTTATATTATAACTCAAACAGTAGGCTATAGTGTTGGGCTGCTATCTGTCAAGCAGAAGTTTGGGATTATTAATTTGAGCTGAATGCTCTTTATGAAAAAAATCAACACATTCATTTGACTCCCTTTTACAAGTTTCTCCCAACTTGTAAAAGTGTAGACAATGTAGGCTATAGCATGTGTAGCATATATCTACAAAAGTTGAAATAATAACGGTTTAGCGTTACATGTATAGAACAACTAACATGTCATTAACAACTAAAACGTAAAAACAAAAATAAACGGCCTATAGTGTTATGCCATAATTAGGTCATCGTATTGTTATTATCATAAGTAATTAGTAACAGAATATTTTACATTGATATATAGCAGAATACTGTGACATGCAGATGACGGACACAATGAACTAAACTATTACAAAATAACCTCTGGAACAATCTGAGAAGCATTTAAAAAGCATGCCAAGGCAATTTAATCCAACTTTATAGCAACGCTGGACCTACAAAAAATAATTTCCATGTGTGTATACTAGGCTACAGTACAGACAGAGCAGGACAAAACAACAAACAGATGACTGAGTGCATTTTCAAGAAATGGCAAACACACCTGACATTTGAATGAACCGCCGCTGTGCAATGTCTTCATTGTTGTGAAACAAAAGAAAGTATAATCTGGAGGCCAAATTGAGCTTGGATCAAATACAAGGGCTGTTCATCTGCGTTTGTTGTCGGGTGGAAACCTCTTGTCTCCATATATAGCCTATATTGTTAACACATTAAGACCTGGGACCGATTCTACAAATGCCTTCCAAACCAAATTAATTTAATTCAAAATTATATTCACCATTTTTGAAACACTCAAATATCGCAGTCAGATGTAGACCTACAACAAGCTTTCCACCCGAGAGCAATATTAATAGGGCTGGTAATTGGTGGTTGTCATCTGCACGCTGGATCTGGAGTTCATGAACAGAAAACAGAACAGAAAGCTCAAACTAAGTTCTGGCTTGATAACTTGGAGTGATTAGAATGATACAATAAATAGGGTATAGCGTAAACGCATAAACTGGGGACAGGACAGTAACAATTAAGTAACAACATCCAGTATATGTATCGGAGTCTCATGAGCTATAGTATAGCCTATACACACTACACAGTATACACTAAATCTAAATCCTGGTTGTCCAGAACCACCACAAAAGGCTCTGGTCAGGCTCTGCCAGTGGACCTCACCTGTACATTCCATGACGTCACATTGAGATTAGGCAACACACTTCATATTTGGGCATGCCTGACACTCCATATATAAAGGGACACAGCGAGACAGATACAGAAATCTCCATACATGGGCATAAAAGGAACACAGACAGATGGATGGAATGGATACTAGTCTGACACGGGTACAACGGGTATTGCATAGCCGGTTGGGGCATAGATCTCCAACTTCCATCGTTACCGTCTCGGTGCTCTACAGCCGGGCTCTGGTCTAGTTTGATATAATAATGAGCCTAATGAATTATGTAGACTATTGTTCATTATGGTTTATTTTTATGGTATTATACGTCATTATTACTTTATTTCTTTTGTCTGACTTGATGTGAAACATTCCTTAAAAACAACTTTATTAGTGTTTAACTCAGTATATGTAGCCTATACCGCTTTCATACAGAAGATTAAAGCTCTGACTGTTGTGTTTCACGTTGTATTGGACGTTAATAGTGATGTTGGTGAATTGAAGCTTATACAGTACGTACAATTTGTGTAATAGCTCTCTTTTGCCACTAGACAGCACTATTGCATTTATCTGGATTATTAGGCTCAGGCTACTGATAAAATCAGCAATTATAAGTTGACACAGTGCAGGCAGCTACCAACCACTTCGTAAACCCTCTTTAAACCCTCTAGACTAGAGCCTTAAAGCCTATTCATATTCCATTTTAGGTGATAAGGTGACCACCCCTTTTTTTCCCTCACTGTATATGTTTCTTTTCCCTTTTTCCCTCCTTTATGATGAATTCCTGTTCTGTCCTTTGTCTATATAGAAGTGTCTATTTGTACGTCTCTAAATGTTTTTGATGAATTGAACATTGTGGACCCTATTGGAAACAAGTGTAATGCTTAATTGGGTCGTCCACTCACAGTTAACAGCCTTTGTATTGAGTTTGTGCTTGAAATGTACTGTATTTCTGCAAACTGTTAATACATTTTTCAATCAATCAATCAATCAAAAACCACGGTGGTTAGTAAACACAGAGAGATGTGTTTGGGTGAGCGGTGAGTCTCTTACCAGTTACCACTTCAGTGTGACGTCATGTTGTAATTTTTAATGAAATATTTTAACAACCCTGTAAGGTTGGGTCTATAATGCATTATATAGCACATTTAAAATGCATTATAATGTTACAAGGCATTATAAAATTCACATGAATGTATATGATCATGTATTTGTATGACAACGATTATGACATACATGCTGGTCATGATGCATTATAAACTCAGTGGAACATAGCATATTCCAAACAACCATAATTTAGTCAGTTATAAAGTGTCTTTGTTATAAGTTGTTGTGCGTAATTATAATAACTATTATAAGTTTTCTGTAGAATTTTAATAGCCTTATAAGTTATAAATGTGATTATAATGTATTGTGTAGAGCATTACTTGGTCCACTGTAATTTACCAGCACTTGTAATACTTCATAAACCTTGTTATAAGTTGTTATATGCATGATAAATTAGATGATAATAACATTTATTTAACCTTATACAGTCTTGCCGACAGGGTGTGATTAAATCATTGTCAATATGCTGACAGATTGTCAATCAAATACTGTAGATCGTCAGAAATGGAGGTCTGCTGCACAGCTGACACCTCATGCAGTGCACTTAATGATAGCACCATCGGTGGACACACCATAAATGGTACCAAGATCATAGGAGACTTGTCTCATGGTCTGGCACAAGGGAATCACCTTCCAACCGCTCCCATAGGAGACTTGTCTCATGGTCTGGCACAAGGGAATCACCTTCCAACCGCTCCCTGCATGCAGACGTGCTTCGGAAATGCCAGTTCTGTTATAGCAATAGGATACAAGTTGTATTTATAAACCACAGGTTCAAAGTACTTTACAATACAAAATAAACTGTCACAAATCATGGTATACCACATTATTAACATTAACACACGATTTAAGGTAAGATGCTATAATAAATAAAAATGTGAAGAGTTACATAAAACCTCTCAGTCAGTATAGAGGCTATGTAGATACGGTAAAAGGAAAAAAAGACACAAAATGAATACGGCTAGAATAGCCTAATTGAAACTCCATGTGGTTTCCCACCAATGATAAAATAATGATTATTTAGTTTTTGCTTACCTTTCAACAACTTGACCGCTCTTGTCTACCGCAAAGACTTTGCTGTCACTCCCCACTTCAACCGTTTGATTTGATTCTCCTCCAATGCAAAAAAACAAAGATATTGTAAGTACAGTGCAATAGTTGCATCTCCCAGAAATGATTGCAAATCTGATAATTTGTCAAATTATTAACTAGAGAACAACCTACTCAGGAACAGATGCAAGTTGGAATGCCCCACTCGGTTATGCAATACCCGTTGTACCCATTTTCAGAGTACCAGTTAGTTGTTTCCTTCTGTCTATTTCTGCCGTTTTTTGCCCATATATGGATATCTCTGTATCTCTCTCATCTGTCCGGCAGTTCGTGAATTATGACAAATTGGATGTCAATGTACAGTATGTCTATATGTAAACACAAGGACCAGTGTTTTGGTATAGAGAACCCCTCGAGGAAACGGAAGGTCTTCGGTTCGCGCTCTATGTCAAAGAGCCCCTGAGCAAGAAACCTCTAACTGCACTCTGGGCACCGTTTAGCATTCACTGCTCCTAATACTTCGGATGGGTATGCAGAGGACAAATGTCCCCTGTGTGTATATGTGCATATACACATATACATATTCATGACGGATCATTCAATTGTACTGCTAACTGTGATATTATGTTATGGCAGTCACACATATGCAGTATCAGAGGAACGTTGACCAAATAGCTTATGTCTGTGAAGTGAGTTGTAATTGTAACTGTTTGCAAACAGTAAACCATTTTTGGAACAATTTCCCTCAAAGGCATCAGAAAACTCCATGTCCATGACTTACATGTTACTATACCAACACTATTAATGTTACATAATTAGTACCTACCATAGTTGATAGCAGGCTGTTTCACACCATAAACCTCCACTTCAGCCAGAGTCAGGTATTCTCTCCTGCCAGGAATCACAATGTTGACATAGCGACCTGTTATCCCTCCGCAATTGTAGGTTTCGGTGACTCCAGCTCCGATATGAGCGATCGTAGCACACCTTAGAACCAAATATCACAGACATCCATTTAATACACAGACACTACACACTGCTCTCATTAAAATAAAATTAAACGTTGATATGACAAGTTTTAAAAATATTACACTCATCAAACCTAATTTCTTTCAATGGATTATTTAACCGATTCTAGGCGTAATATTCTGAAAAACCCTGGACAACTCTCCCCATATAGACTCTTCATAATAACAATATTAATACTAAAACTGTATTTGTATAGCACCTTTCATGACATGAAATTCAGCTCAAAGTGCTTTACAGAGCAATAAAGAAAATAGGAAAGCAAAAGCATAAAACATCATTAAAATAATAGCATATAATGCAGTGAATAAGGCAAAACAGTGAGGACATGAATAACGACACAGATAATTAAAAGTTACCGTAACTAAAAGCGAGTGAAATATAGCTGCAAGCAGCAATAAGACAGGGCCAAGCAATAAGAGAAATCAGACCAGTCTAAAGTGAGTGTACTGTACTCGTGCTGTAGTACTGTACCGTACTTTACTGTAATGTACAAGCCTTGTACAAACTCTGTGTGTGTGTGTGTGTTAGGCTGCGCAACAGTGACACTTGGTGGTCAACAAACGCTACTCGAACGGACACGTACGTACGTACGTACGTACGTACGTACGTACGTACGTACGTACGTACGTACATACAGGGACACACATAGCTGTCTATAGGAGTGGCTAGCACCACTCAAAATAATGCTATTAGAATGCTATTTTGAAAACGTGTTGTTTAGATTTTTCAGATTTAGTTGTTTAACTCTTTTCCTAAATTCATGGAAGCACTACTTTGTTCTCTCTGCACTTAATTAACAATTTACATGTAATTTGTTGACTAATGTCCGCAATTAGTCTGATGTCGTACTTGTACGTCGCTCTGGATAAGGGCTTCTGCTATTAGGCCTGAATTGAAATTTAAGTTGAAATGAACATACAACTTGTTGCGGTTTCCATTATCGCTCAGAGAATCTCCAATGCGGATCTCAGCACCATTGAGTCTTATTGCGCAACAGTCCTTTCTGTTGGTGACTGTGACGTAGGTGACTTTGTAGTCTGCTCTGAGGTCCACTCTCCACCAGGGTTTTAAATCATCCCGTGTGTGCGTACAGGACCGTTGGTTCCAGTTGCTTGCACGATTCCCATCAATAGCATTTTGAGGCTTTCCGTCTTGATTATATAGAGATGATTGTGTAGCAATTCCACCTTTTGCCACATTTGCACCTTGAAAGAAGCATGAAAAACAAGCCATTAGTCTGAATATCATCAATTATGATATGTCATCGCCATCACATTGATATGTCTCATCTCCAAACAAGCCATGTTTAAAGGATGAAAGAAACATTTACAAACTATTATTGATACTCCAGTCATACATATGCAGTATCAGAGGAACGTTGACCAAATAGCTTATGTCTGTGAAGTGAGTTGTAATTGTAACTGTTTGCATACAGTAAACCATTTTTGGAACAATTTCCCTCAAAGGCATCAGAAAACTCCATGTCCATGACTTACATATTACTATACCAACACTATTAATGTTACATAATTAGTACCTACCATAGTTGATAGCAGGCTTTTTCACACCATAAACCTCCACTTCAGCCAGAGTCAGGTATTCTCTCCTGCCAGGAATCACAATGTTGACATAGCGACCTGTTATCCCTCCGCAATTGTAGGTTTCGGTGACTCCAGCTCCGATATGAGCGATCGTAGCACACCTTAGAACCAAATATCACAGACATCCATTTAATACACAGACACTACACAAAATAAAATTAAACGTTGATATGAAAAGTTTTAAAAATATTACACTCATCAAACCTAATTTCTTTCAATGGATTATTTAACCGATTCTAGGCGTAATATTCTGAAAAACCCTGGACAACGCTCCACATATAGACTCTTCATAATAACAATATTAATACTAAAACTGTATTTGTATAGCACCTTTCATGACATGAAATTCAGCTCAAAGTGCTTTACAGAGCAATAAAGAAAATAGGAAAGCAAAAGCATAAAACATCATTAAAATAATAGCATATAATGCAGTGAATAAGGCAAAACAGTGAGGACATGAATAACGACACAGATAATTAAAAGCTACCGTAACTAAAAGCGAGTGAAATATAGCTGCAAGCAGCAATAAGACAGGGCCAAGCAAGAAGAGAAATCAGACCAGTCTAAAGTGAGTGTACTGTACTCGTGCTGTAGTACTGTACCGTACTGTACTGTACAAGCCTTGTACAAACTCTGTGTGTGTGTTAGGCTGCGCAACAGTGACACTTGGTGGTCAACAAATGCTACTCGAACGGACACGTACGTACGTACAGGGACACACATAGCTGTCTATAGGAGTGGCTAGCACCACTCAAAATAATGCTATTAGAATGCTATTTTGAAAACGTGTTGTATAGATTATTCAGATTTAGTTGTTTAACTCTTTTCCTAAATTCATGGAAGCACTACTTTGTTCTCTCTGCACTTAATTAACAATTTACATGTCATTTGTTGACTAATGTCTGCAATTACTCTGATGTCGTACTTGTACGTCGCTCTGGATAAGGGCTTCTGCTATTAGGCCTGAATTGAAATTAAAGTTGAAATGAACATACAACTTGTTGCGGTTTCCATTATCGCTCAGAGAATCTCCAATGCGGATCTCAGCACCATTGAGTCTGATTGCGCAACAGTCCTTTCTGTTGGTGACTGTGACGTAGGTGACTTTGTAGTCTGCTCTGAGGTCCACTCTCCACCAGGGTTTTAAATCATCCCGTGTGTGCGTACAGGACCGTTGGTTCCAGTTGCTTGCACGATTCCCATCAATAGCATTTTGAGGCTTTCCGTCTTGATTATATAGAGATGACTGTGTAGCAATTCCACCTTTTGCCACATTTGCACCTTGAAAGAAGCATGAAAAACAAGCCATTAGTCTGAATATCATCAATTATGATATGTCATCGCCATCACATTGATATGTCTCATCTCCAAACAAGCCATGTTTAAAGGATGAAAGAAACATTTACAAACTATGATTGAAACTCCAGTCATACATATGCAGTATCAGAGGAACGTTGACCAAATAGCTTATGTCTGTGAAGTGAGTGGTAATTGTAACTGTTTGCATACAGTAATCCATTTTTGGAACAATTTCCCTCAAAGGCATCAGAAAACTCCATGTCCATGACTTACATGTTACTATACCAACACTATTAATGTTACATAATTAGTACCTACCATAGTTGATAGCAGGCTGTTTCACACCATAAACCTCCACTTCAGCCAGAGTCAGGTATTCTCTCCTGCCAGGAATCACAATGTTGACATAGCGACCTGTTATCCCTCCGCAATTGTAGGTTTCGGTGACTCCAGCTCCGATATGAGCGATCGTAGCACACCTTAGAACCAAATATCACAGACATCCATTTAATACACAGACACTACACAAAATAAAATTAAACGTTGATATGAAAAGTTTTAAAAATATTACACTCATCAAACCTAATTTCTTTCAATGGATTATTTAACCGATTCTAGGCGTAATATTCTGAAAAACCCTGGACAACGCTCCACATATAGACTCTTCATAATAACAATATTAATACTAAAACTGTATTTGTATAGCACCTTTCATGACATGAAATTCAGCTCAAAGTGCTTTACAGAGCAATAAAGAAAATAGGAAAGCAAAAGCATAAAACATCATTAAAATAATAGCATATAATGCAGTGAATAAGGCAAAACAGTGAGGACATGAATAACGACACAGATAATTAAAAGCTACCGTAACTAAAAGCGAGTGAAATATAGCTGCAAGCAGCAATAAGACAGGGCCAAGCAAGAAGAGAAATCAGACCAGTCTAAAGTGAGTGTACTGTACTCGTGCTGTAGTACTGTACCGTACTGTACTGTACAAGCCTTGTACAAACTCTGTGTGTGTGTTAGGCTGCGCAACAGTGACACTTGGTGGTCAACAAATGCTACTCGAACGGACACGTACGTACGTACAGGGACACACATAGCTGTCTATAGGAGTGGCTAGCACCACTCAAAATAATGCTATTAGAATGCTATTTTGAAAACGTGTTGTATAGATTATTCAGATTTAGTTGTTTAACTCTTTTCCTAAATTCATGGAAGCACTACTTTGTTCTCTCTGCACTTAATTAACAATTTACATGTCATTTGTTGACTAATGTCCGCAATTACTCTGATGTCGTACTTGTACGTCGCTCTGGATAAGGGCTTCTGCTATTAGGCCTGAATTGAAATTAAAGTTGAAATGAACATACAACTTGTTGCGGTTTCCATTATCGCTCAGAGAATCTCCAATGCGGATCTCAGCACCATTGAGTCTGATTGCGCAACAGTCCTTTCTGTTGGTGACTGTGACGTAGGTGACTTTGTAGTCTGCTCTGAGGTCCACTCTCCACCAGGGTTTTAAATCATCCCGTGTGTGCGTACAGGACCGTTGGTTCCAGTTGCTTGCACGATTCCCATCAATAGCATTTTGAGGCTTTCCGTCTTGATTATATAGAGATGACTGTGTAGCAATTCCACCTTTTGCCACATTTGCACCTTGAAAGAAGCATGAAAAACAAGCCATTAGTCTGAATATCATCAATTATGATATGTCATCGCCATCACATTGATATGTCTCATCTCCAAACAAGCCATGTTTAAAGGATGAAATAAAAGTGTACAAACTATGATTGAAACTCCAGTCATACATATGCAGTATCAGAGGAACGTTGACCAAATAGCTTATGTCTGTGAAGTGAGTTGTAATTGTAACTGTTTGCATTCAGTAAACCATTTTTGGAACAATTTCCCTCAAAGGCATCAGAAAACTCCATGTCCATGACTTACATGTTACTATACCAACACTATTAATGTTACATAATTAGTACCTACCATAGTTGATAGCAGGCTGTTTCACACCATAAACCTCCACTTCAGCCAGAGTCAGGTATTCTCTCCTGCCAGGAATCACAATGTTGACATAGCGACCTGTTATCCCTCCGCAATTGTAGGTTTCGGTGACTCCAGCTCCGATATGAGCGATCGTAGCACACCTTAGAACCAAATATCACAGACATCCATTTAATACACAGACACTACACAAAATAAAATTAAACGTTGATATGAAAAGTTTTAAAAATATTACACTCATCAAACCTAATTTCTTTCAATGGATTATTTAACCGATTCTAGGCGTAATATTCTGAAAAACCCTGGACAACGCTCCACATATAGACTCTTCATAATAACAATATTAATACTAAAACTGTATTTGTATAGCACCTTTCATGACATGAAATTCAGCTCAAAGTGCTTTACAGAGCAATAAAGAAAATAGGAAAGCAAAAGCATAAAACATCATTAAAATAATAGCATATAATGCAGTGAATAAGGCAAAACAGTGAGGACATGAATAACGACACAGATAATTAAAAGCTACCGTAACTAAAAGCGAGTGAAATATAGCTGCAAGCAGCAATAAGACAGGGCCAAGCAAGAAGAGAAATCAGACCAGTCTAAAGTGAGTGTACTGTACTCGTGCTGTAGTACTGTACCGTACTGTACTGTACAAGCCTTGTACAAACTCTGTGTGTGTGTTAGGCTGCGCAACAGTGACACTTGGTGGCCAACAAATGCTACTCGAACGGACACGTACGTACGTACAGGGACACACATAGCTGTCTATAGGAGTGGCTAGCACCACTCAAAATAATGCTATTAGAATGCTATTTTGAAAACGTGTTGTATAGATTATTCAGATTTAGTTGTTTAACTCTTTTCCTAAATTCATGGAAGCACTACTTTGTTCTCTCTGCACTTAATTAACAATTTACATGTCATTTGTTGACTAATGTCCGCAATTACTCTGATGTCGTACTTGTACGTCGCTCTGGATAAGGGCTTCTGCTATTAGGCCTGAATTGAAATTAAAGTTGAAATGAACATACAACTTGTTGCGGTTTCCATTATCGCTCAGAGAATCTCCAATGCGGATCTCAGCACCATTGAGTCTGATTGCGCAACAGTCCTTTCTGTTGGTGACTGTGACGTAGGTGACTTTGTAGTCTGCTCTGAGGTCCACTCTCCACCAGGGTTTTAAATCATCCCGTGTGTGCGTACAGGACCGTTGGTTCCAGTTGCTTGCACGATTCCCATCAATAGCATTTTGAGGCTTTCCGTCTTGATTATATAGAGATGACTGTGTAGCAATTCCACCTTTTGCCACATTTGCACCTTGAAAGAAGCATGAAAAACAAGCCATTAGTCTGAATATCATCAATTATGATATGTCATCGCCATCACATTGATATGTCTCATCTCCAAACAAGCCATGTTTAAAGGATGAAATAAAAGTGTACAAACTATGATTGAAACTCCAGTCATACATATGCAGTATCAGAGGAACGTTGACCAAATAGCTTATGTCTGTGAAGTGAGTTGTAATTGTAACTGTTTGCATTCAGTAAACCATTTTTGGAACAATTTCCCTCAAAGGCATCAGAAAACTCCATGTCCATGACTTACATGTTACTATACCAACACTATTAATGTTACATAATTAGTACCTACCATAGTTGATAGCAGGCTGTTTCACACCATAAACCTCCACTTCAGCCAGAGTCAGGTATTCTCTCCTGCCAGGAATCACAATGTTGACATAGCGACCTGTTATCCCTCCGCAATTGTAGGTTTCGGTGACTCCAGCTCCGATATGAGCGATCGTAGTACACCTTAGAACCAAATATCACAGACATCCATTTAATACACAGACACTACACAAAATAAAATTAAACGTTGATATGAAAAGTTTTAAAAATATTACACTCATCAAACCTAATTTCTTTCAATGGATTATTTAACCGATTCTAGGTGTAATATTCTGAAAAACCCTGGACAACTCTCCACATATAGACTCTTCATAATAACAATATTAATACTAAAACTGTATTTGTATAGCACCTTTCATGACATGAAATTCAGCTCAAAGTGCTTTACAGAGCAATAAAGAAAATAGGAAAGCAAAATCATAAAACATCATTAAAAGAATAGCATATAATTTAGTGAATAAGGCAAAACAGTGAGGACATGAATAACGACACAGATAATTAAAAGTTACCGTAACTAAAAGCGAGTGAAATATAGCTGCAAGCAGCAATAAGACAGTGCCAAGCAATAAGAGAAATCAGACCTGTCTAAAGTGAGTGTACTGTACTCATGCTGTAGTAATGTACCGTACTGTACTGTACAAGCCTTGTACAAACTCTGTGTGTGTTAGGCTGCGCAACAGTGACACTTGGTGGTCAACAAACGCTACTCGAACGGACACGTACGTACGTACAGGGACACACATAGCTGTCTATAGGAGTGGCTAGCACCACTCAAAAGAATGCTATTAGAATGCTATTTTGAAAACGTGTTGTTTAGATTATTCAGATTTAGTTGTTTAACTCTTTTCCTAAATTCATGGAAGCACTACTTTGTTCTCTCTGCACTTAATTAACAATTTACATGTAATTTGTTGACTAATGTCCGCAATTACTCTGATGTCGTACTTGTACGTCGCTCTGGATAAGGGCTTCTGCTATTAGGCCTGAATTGAAATTGAAGTTGAAATGAACATACAACTTGTTGCGGTTTCCATTATCTCTCAGAGAATCTCCAATGCGGATCTCAGCCCCATTGAGTCTGTTAGCGCAACAGTCCTTTCTGTTGGTGACTGTGACGTAGGTGACTTTGTAGTCTGCTCTGAGGTCCACTCTCCACCAGGGTTTTAAATCATCCCGTGTGTGCGTACAGGACCGTTGGTTCCAGTTGCTTGCACGATTCCCATCAATAGCATTTTGAGGCTTTCCGTCTCGATTATATAGAGATGACTGTGTAGCAATTCCACCTTTTGCCACATTTGCACCTTGAAAGAAGCATGAAAAACAAGCCATTAGTCTGAATATCATCAATTATGATATGTCATCGCCATCACATTGATGTCTCATCTCCAAACAAGCCATGTTTAATGGATGAAATAAAAATGTACAAACTATGATTGAAACTCCAGTCATACATATGCAGTATCAGAGGAACGTTGACCAAATAGCTTATGTCTGTGAAGTGAGTTGTAATTGTAACTGTTTGCATACAGTAAACAATTGTTGGAACAATTTCCCTCAAAGGCATCAGAAAACTCCATGTCCATGACTTACATTTTACTATACCAACACTATTAATGTTACATATTAGTACCTACCATAGTTGATAGCAGGCTCTTTCACACCATAAACCTCCACTTCAGCCAGAGTCAGGTATTGTCTCCTGCCAGGAATCACAATGTTGACATAGCGACCTGTTATCCCTCCACAACTGAAGGTTTTGGTGACTCCAGCTCCCATATGAGTGATCGTAGCACACCTTAGAACCAAATATCACAGACATCCATTTAATACACTACACAGACACTACACACTGATCTCATTAAAATAAAATTAAACATTGATATGAAAAGTTTTAAAAATATTACACTCATCAAATCTAATTTCTTTCAATGGATTATTTAACCGATTCTAGGCGTAATATTCTGAAAAACCCTGGACAACGCTCCACATATAGACTCTTCATAATAACAATATTAATACTAAAACTGTATTTGTATAGCACCTTTCATGACATGAAATTCAGCTCAAAGTGCTTTACAGAGCAATAAAGAAAATAGGAAAGCAAAAGCATAAAACATCATTAAAACAATAGCATATAATGCAGTGAATAAGGCAAAACAGTGAGGACATGAATAACGACACAGATAATTAAAAGTTACCGTAACTAAAAGCGAGTGAAATATAGCTGCAAGCAGCGATAAGACAGGGCCAAGCAATAAGACAAATCAGACCAGTCTAAAGTGAGTATACTGTACTCGTGCTGTAGTACTGTACCGTACCGTACTGTACTGTAATGTACAAGCCTTGTACAAACTCTGTGTGTGAGTTAGGCTGCGCAACAGTGACACTTGGTGGTCAACAAACGCTACTCGAACGGACACGTACGTACGTACAGGGACACACATAGCTGTCTATAGGAGTGGCTAGCACCACTCAAAAGAATGCTATTAGAATGCTATTTTGAAAACGTGTTGTTTAGATTATTCAGATTTAGTTGTTTAACTCTTTTCCTAAATTCATGGAAGCACTACTTTGTTCTCTCTGCACTTAATTAACAATTTACATGTCATTTGTTGACTAATGTCCGCAATTACTCTGATGTCGTACTTGTACGTCGCTCTGGATAAGGGCTTCTGCTATTAGGCCTGAATTGAAATTGAAATTGAAGTTGAAATGAACATACAACTTGTTGCGGTTTCCATTATCTCTCAGAGAATCTCCAATGCGGATCTCAGCACCATTGAGTCTGTTAGCGCAACAGTCCTTTCTGTTGGTGACTGTGACGTAGGTGACTTTGTAGTCTGCTCTGAGGTCCACTCTCCACCAGGGTTTTAAATCATCCCGTGTGTGCGTACAGGACCGTTGGTTCCAGTTGCTTGCACGATTCCCATCAATAGCATTTTGAGGCTTTCCGTCTCGATTATATAGAGATGACTGTGTAGCAATTCCACCTTTTGCCACATTTGCACCTTGAAAGAAGCATGAAAAACAAGCCATTAGTCTGAATATCATCAATTATGATATGTCATCGCCATCACATTGATGTCTCATCTCCAAACAAGCCATGTTTAATGGATGAAATAAAAATGTACAAACTATGATTGAAACTCCAGTCATACATATGCAGTATCAGAGGAACGTTGACCAAATAGCTTATGTCTGTGAAGTGAGTTGTAATTGTAACTGTTTGCATACAGTAAACAATTGTTGGAACAATTTCCCTCAAAGGCATCAGAAAACTCCATGTCCATGACTTACATTTTACTATACCAACACTATTAATGTTACATATTAGTACCTACCATAGTTGATAGCAGGCTCTTTCACACCATAAACCTCCACTTCAGCCAGAGTCAGGTATTGTCTCCTGCCAGGAATCACAATGTTGACATAGCGACCTGTTATCCCTCCACAACTGAAGGTTTTGGTGACTCCAGCTCCCATATGAGTGATCGTAGCACACCTTAGAACCAAATATCACAGACATCCATTTAATACACTACACAGACACTACACACTGATCTCATTAAAATAAAATTAAACATTGATATGAAAAGTTTTAAAAATATTACACTCATCAAATCTAATTTCTTTCAATGGATTATTTAACCGATTCTAGGCGTAATATTCTGAAAAACCCTGGACAACGCTCCACATATAGACTCTTCATAATAACAATATTAATACTAAAACTGTATTTGTATAGCACCTTTCATGACATGAAATTCAGCTCAAAGTGCTTTACAGAGCAATAAAGAAAATAGGAAAGCAAAAGCATAAAACATCATTAAAACAATAGCATATAATGCAGTGAATAAGGCAAAACAGTGAGGACATGAATAACGACACAGATAATTAAAAGTTACCGTAACTAAAAGCGAGTGAAATATAGCTGCAAGCAGCGATAAGACAGGGCCAAGCAATAAGACAAATCAGACCAGTCTAAAGTGAGTATACTGTACTCGTGCTGTAGTACTGTACCGTACCGTACTGTACTGTAATGTACAAGCCTTGTACAAACTCTGTGTGTGAGTTAGGCTGCGCAACAGTGACACTTCGTGGTCAACAAACGCTACTCGAACGGACACGTACGTACGTACGTACAGGGACACACATAGCTGTCTATAGGAGTGGCTAGCACCACTCAAAAGAATGCTATTAGAATGCTATTTTGAAAACGTGTTGTTTAGATTATTCAGATTTAGTTGTTTAACTCTTTTCCTAAATTCATGGAAGCACTACTTTGTTCTCTCTGCACTTAATTAACAATTTACATGTCATTTGTTGACTAATGTCCGCAATTACTCTGATGTCGTACTTGTACGTCGCTCTGGATAAGGGCTTCTGCTATTAGGCCTGAATTGAAATTAAAGTTGAAATGAACATACAACTTGTTGCGGTTTCCATTATCACTCAGAGAATCTCCAATGCGGATCTCAGCACCATTGAGTCTGATTGCGCAACAGTCCTTTCTGTTGGTGACTGTGACGTAGGTGACTTTGTAGTCTGCTCTGAGGTCCACTCTCCACCAGGGTTTTAAATCATCCCGTGTGTGCGTACAGGACCGTTGGTTCCAGTTGCTTGCACGATTCCCATCAATAGCATTTTGAGGCTTTCCGTCTTGATTATATAGAGATGACTGTGTAGCAATTCCACCTTTTGCCACATTTGCACCTTGAAAGAAGCATGAAAAACAAGCCATTAGTCTGAATATCATCAATTATGATATGTCATCGCCATCACATTGATATGTCTCATCTCCAAACAAGCCATGTTTAAAGGATGAAAGAAACATTTACAAACTATGATTGAAACTCCAGTCATACATATGCAGTATCAGAGGAACGTTGACCAAATAGCTTATGTCTGTGAAGTGAGTGGTAATTGTAACTGTTTGCATACAGTAATCCATTTTTGGAACAATTTCCCTCAAAGGCATCAGAAAACTCCATGTCCATGACTTACATGTTACTATACCAACACTATTAATGTTACATAATTAGTACCTACCATAGTTGATAGCAGGCTGTTTCACACCATAAACCTCCACTTCAGCCAGAGTCAGGTATTCTCTCCTGCCAGGAATCACAATGTTGACATAGCGACCTGTTATCCCTCCGCAATTGTAGGTTTCGGTGACTCCAGCTCCGATATGAGCGATCGTAGCACACCTTAGAACCAAATATCACAGACATCCATTTAATACACAGACACTACACAAAATAAAATTAAACGTTGATATGAAAAGTTTTAAAAATATTACACTCATCAAACCTAATTTCTTTCAATGGATTATTTAACCGATTCTAGGCGTAATATTCTGAAAAACCCTGGACAACGCTCCACATATAGACTCTTCATAATAACAATATTAATACTAAAACTGTATTTGTATAGCACCTTTCATGACATGAAATTCAGCTCAAAGTGCTTTACAGAGCAATAAAGAAAATAGGAAAGCAAAAGCATAAAACATCATTAAAATAATAGCATATAATGCAGTGAATAAGGCAAAACAGTGAGGACATGAATAACGACACAGATAATTAAAAGCTACCGTAACTAAAAGCGAGTGAAATATAGCTGCAAGCAGCAATAAGACAGGGCCAAGCAAGAAGAGAAATCAGACCAGTCTAAAGTGAGTGTACTGTACTCGTGCTGTAGTACTGTACCGTACTGTACTGTACAAGCCTTGTACAAACTCTGTGTGTGTGTTAGGCTGCGCAACAGTGACACTTGGTGGTCAACAAATGCTACTCGAACGGACACGTACGTGAAATGAAATGAAATGAAATCTATATTTACCCAGGGTATCTGGGCTAAGCTCAAGAACTTGTTTCCAGCCAGGCCCTGCTCATAGAACACATTTCATCGTAGTGGTTGATGCCTTGTTCAAGGGCATTTCAGCGGTGGTAATTTTAACGTGTCGGACGGCTGGTTCGAACTGGGAACCTTCCGGTATCTAGACCGCGCCGCTATCCGTTCGGCCACAGGGACACACATAGCTGTCTATAGGAGTGGCTAGCACCACTCAAAATAATGCTATTAGAATGCTATTTTGAAAACGTGTTGTATAGATTATTCAGATTTAGTTGTTTAACTCTTTTCCTAAATTCATGGAAGCACTACTTTGTTCTCTCTGCACTTAATTAACAATTTACATGTCATTTGTTGACTAATGTCCGCAATTACTCTGATGTCGTACTTGTACGTCGCTCTGGATAAGGGCTTCTGCTATTAGGCCTGAATTGAAATTAAAGTTGAAATGAACATACAACTTGTTGCGGTTTCCATTATCGCTCAGAGAATCTCCAATGCGGATCTCAGCACCATTGAGTCTGATTGCGCAACAGTCCTTTCTGTTGGTGACTGTGACGTAGGTGACTTTGTAGTCTGCTCTGAGGTCCACTCTCCACCAGGGTTTTAAATCATCCCGTGTGTGCGTACAGGACCGTTGGTTCCAGTTGCTTGCACGATTCCCATCAATAGCATTTTGAGGCTTTCCGTCTTGATTATATAGAGATGACTGTGTAGCAATTCCACCTTTTGCCACATTTGCACCTTGAAAGAAGCATGAAAAACAAGCCATTAGTCTGAATATCATCAATTATGATATGTCATCGCCATCACATTGATATGTCTCATCTCCAAACAAGCCATGTTTAAAGGATGAAATAAAAGTGTACAAACTATGATTGAAACTCCAGTCATACATATGCAGTATCAGAGGAACGTTGACCAAATAGCTTATGTCTGTGAAGTGAGTTGTAATTGTAACTGTTTGCATTCAGTAAACCATTTTTGGAACAATTTCCCTCAAAGGCATCAGAAAACTCCATGTCCATGACTTACATGTTACTATACCAACACTATTAATGTTACATAATTAGTACCTACCATAGTTGATAGCAGGCTGTTTCACACCATAAACCTCCACTTCAGCCAGAGTCAGGTATTCTCTCCTGCCAGGAATCACAATGTTGACATAGCGACCTGTTATCCCTCCGCAATTGTAGGTTTCGGTGACTCCAGCTCCGATATGAGCGATCGTAGTACACCTTAGAACCAAATATCAGACATCCATTTAATACACAGACACTACACAAAATAAAATTAAACGTTGATATGAAAAGTTTTAAAAATATTACACTCATCAAACCTAATTTCTTTCAATGGATTATTTAACCGATTCTAGGTGTAATATTCTGAAAAACCCTGGACAACTCTCCACATATAGACTCTTCATAATAACAATATTAATACTAAAACTGTATTTGTATAGCACCTTTCATGACATGAAATTCAGCTCAAAGTGCTTTACAGAGCAATAAAGAAAATAGGAAAGCAAAATCATAAAACATCATTAAAAGAATAGCATATAATTTAGTGAATAAGGCAAAACAGTGAGGACATGAATAACGACACAGATAATTAAAAGTTACCGTAACTAAAAGCGAGTGAAATATAGCTGCAAGCAGCAATAAGACAGTGCCAAGCAATAAGAGAAATCAGACCTGTCTAAAGTGAGTGTACTGTACTCATGCTGTAGTACTGTACCGTACTGTACTGTACAAGCCTTGTACAAACTCTGTGTGTGTTAGGCTGCGCAACAGTGACACTTGGTGGTCAACAAACGCTACTCGAACGGACACGTACGTACGTACAGGGACACACATAGCTGTCTATAGGAGTGGCTAGCACCACTCAAAAGAATGCTATTAGAATGCTATTTTGAAAACGTGTTGTTTAGATTATTCAGATTTAGTTGTTTAACTCTTTTCCTAAATTCATGGAAGCACTACTTTGTTCTCTCTGCACTTAATTAACAATTTACATGTAATTTGTTGACTAATGTCCGCAATTACTCTGATGTCGTACTTGTACGTCGCTCTGGATAAGGGCTTCTGCTATTAGGCCTGAATTGAAATTGAAATTGAAGTTGAAATGAACATACAACTTGTTGCGGTTTCCATTATCTCTCAGAGAATCTCCAATGCGGATCTCAGCCCCATTGAGTCTGTTAGCGCAACAGTCCTTTCTGTTGGTGACTGTGACGTAGGTGACTTTGTAGTCTGCTCTGAGGTCCACTCTCCACCAGGGTTTTAAATCATCCCGTGTGTGCGTACAGGACCGTTGGTTCCAGTTGCTTGCACGATTCCCATCAATAGCATTTTGAGGCTTTCCGTCTCGATTATATAGAGATGACTGTGTAGCAATTCCACCTTTTGCCACATTTGCACCTTGAAAGAAGCATGAAAAACAAGCCATTAGTCTGAATATCATCAATTATGATATGTCATCGCCATCACATTGATGTCTCATCTCCAAACAAGCCATGTTTAATGGATGAAATAAAAATGTACAAACTATGATTGAAACTCCAGTCATACATATGCAGTATCAGAGGAACGTTGACCAAATAGCTTATGTCTGTGAAGTGAGTTGTAATTGTAACTGTTTGCATACAGTAAACAATTGTTGGAACAATTTCCCTCAAAGGCATCAGAAAACTCCATGTCCATGACTTACATTTTACTATACCAACACTATTAATGTTACATATTAGTACCTACCATAGTTGATAGCAGGCTCTTTCACACCATAAACCTCCACTTCAGCCAGAGTCAGGTATTGTCTCCTGCCAGGAATCACAATGTTGACATAGCGACCTGTTATCCCTCCACAACTGAAGGTTTTGGTGACTCCAGCTCCCATATGAGTGATCGTAGCACACCTTAGAACCAAATATCACAGACATCCATTTAATACACTACACAGACACTACACACTGATCTCATTAAAATAAAATTAAACATTGATATGAAAAGTTTTAAAAATATTACACTCATCAAATCTAATTTCTTTCAATGGATTATTTAACCGATTCTAGGCGTAATATTCTGAAAAACCCTGGACAACGCTCCACATATAGACTCTTCATAATAACAATATTAATACTAAAACTGTATTTGTATAGCACCTTTCATGACATGAAATTCAGCTCAAAGTGCTTTACAGAGCAATAAAGAAAATAGGAAAGCAAAAGCATAAAACATCATTAAAACAATAGCATATAATGCAGTGAATAAGGCAAAACAGTGAGGACATGAATAACGACACAGATAATTAAAAGTTACCGTAACTAAAAGCGAGTGAAATATAGCTGCAAGCAGCGATAAGACAGGGCCAAGCAATAAGACAAATCAGACCAGTCTAAAGTGAGTATACTGTACTCGTGCTGTAGTACTGTACCGTACCGTACTGTACTGTAATGTACAAGCCTTGTACAAACTCTGTGTGTGAGTTAGGCTGCGCAACAGTGACACTTCGTGGTCAACAAACGCTACTCGAACGGACACGTACGTACGTACAGGGACACACATAGCTGTCTATAGGAGTGGCTAGCACCACTCAAAAGAATGCTATTAGAATGCTATTTTGAAAACGTGTTGTTTAGATTATTCAGATTTAGTTGTTTAACTCTTTTCCTAAATTCATGGAAGCACTACTTTGTTCTCTCTGCACTTAATTAACAATTTACATGTCATTTGTTGACTAATGTCCGCAATTACTCTGATGTCGTACTTGTACGTCGCTCTGGATAAGGGCTTCTGCTATTAGGCCTGAATTGAAATTAAAGTTGAAATGAACATACAACTTGTTGCGGTTTCCATTATCGCTCAGAGAATCTCCAATGCGGATCTCAGCACCATTGAGTCTGATTGCGCAACAGTCCTTTCTGTTGGTGACTGTGACGTAGGTGACTTTGTAGTCTGCTCTGAGGTCCACTCTCCACCAGGGTTTTAAATCATCCCGTGTGTGCGTACAGGACCGTTGGTTCCAGTTGCTTGCACGATTCCCATCAATAGCATTTTGAGGCTTTCCGTCTTGATTATATAGAGATGACTGTGTAGCAATTCCACCTTTTGCCACATTTGCACCTTGAAAGAAGCATGAAAAACAAGCCATTAGTCTGAATATCATCAATTATGATATGTCATCGCCATCACATTGATATGTCTCATCTCCAAACAAGCCATGTTTAAAGGATGAAATAAAAGTGTACAAACTATGATTGAAACTCCAGTCATACATATGCAGTATCAGAGGAACGTTGACCAAATAGCTTATGTCTGTGAAGTGAGTTGTAATTGTAACTGTTTGCATTCAGTAAACCATTTTTGGAACAATTTCCCTCAAAGGCATCAGAAAACTCCATGTCCATGACTTACATGTTACTATACCAACACTATTAATGTTACATAATTAGTACCTACCATAGTTGATAGCAGGCTGTTTCACACCATAAACCTCCACTTCAGCCAGAGTCAGGTATTCTCTCCTGCCAGGAATCACAATGTTGACATAGCGACCTGTTATCCCTCCGCAATTGTAGGTTTCGGTGACTCCAGCTCCGATATGAGCGATCGTAGCACACCTTAGAACCAAATATCACAGACATCCATTTAATACACAGACACTACACAAAATAAAATTAAACGTTGATATGAAAAGTTTTAAAAATATTACACTCATCAAACCTAATTTCTTTCAATGGATTATTTAACCGATTCTAGGCGTAATATTCTGAAAAACCCTGGACAACGCTCCACATATAGACTCTTCATAATAACAATATTAATACTAAAACTGTATTTGTATAGCACCTTTCATGACATGAAATTCAGCTCAAAGTGCTTTACAGAGCAATAAAGAAAATAGGAAAGCAAAATCATAAAACATCATTAAAAGAATAGCATATAATTTAGTGAATAAGGCAAAACAGTGAGGACATGAATAACGACACAGATAATTAAAAGTTACCGTAACTAAAAGCGAGTGAAATATAGCTGCAAGCAGCAATAAGACAGTGCCAAGCAATAAGAGAAATCAGACCTGTCTAAAGTGAGTGTACTGTACTCATGCTGTAGTACTGTACCGTACTGTACTGTACAAGCCTTGTACAAACTCTGTGTGTGTTAGGCTGCGCAACAGTGACACTTGGTGGTCAACAAACGCTACTCGAACGGACACGTACGTACGTACAGGGACACACATAGCTGTCTATAGGAGTGGCTAGCACCACTCAAAAGAATGCTATTAGAATGCTATTTTGAAAACGTGTTGTTTAGATTATTCAGATTTAGTTGTTTAACTCTTTTCCTAAATTCATGGAAGCACTACTTTGTTCTCTCTGCACTTAATTAACAATTTACATGTAATTTGTTGACTAATGTCCGCAATTACTCTGATGTCGTACTTGTACGTCGCTCTGGATAAGGGCTTCTGCTATTAGGCCTGAATTGAAATTGAAATTGAAGTTGAAATGAACATACAACTTGTTGCGGTTTCCATTATCTCTCAGAGAATCTCCAATGCGGATCTCAGCACCATTGAGTCTGTTAGCGCAACAGTCCTTTCTGTTGGTGACTGTGACGTAGGTGACTTTGTAGTCTGCTCTGAGGTCCACTCTCCACCAGGGTTTTAAATCATCCCGTGTGTGCGTACAGGACCGTTGGTTCCAGTTGCTTGCACGATTCCCATCAATAGCATTTTGAGGCTTTCCGTCTCGATTATATAGAGATGACTGTGTAGCAATTCCACCTTTTGCCACATTTGCACCTTGAAAGAAGCATGAAAAACAAGCCATTAGTCTGAATATCATCAATTATGATATGTCATCACCATCACATTGATGTCTCATCTCCAAACAAGCCATGTTTAATGGATGAAATAAAAATGTACAAACTATGATTGAAACTCCAGTCATACATATGCAGTATCAGAGGAACGTTGACCAAATAGCTTATGTCTGTGAAGTGAGTTGTAATTGTAACTGTTTGCATACAGTAAACAATTGTTGGAACAATTTCCCTCAAAGGCATCAGAAAACTCCATGTCCATGACTTACATTTTACTATACCAACACTATTAATGTTACATATTAGTACCTACCATAGTTGATAGCAGGCTCTTTCACACCATAAACCTCCACTTCAGCCAGAGTCAGGTATTGTCTCCTGCCAGGAATCACAATGTTGACATAGCGACCTGTTATCCCTCCACAACTGAAGGTTTTGGTGACTCCAGCTCCCATATGAGTGATCGTAGCACACCTTAGAACCAAATATCACAGACATCCATTTAATACACTACACAGACACTACACACTGATCTCATTAAAATAAAATTAAACATTGATATGAAAAGTTTTAAAAATATTACACTCATCAAATCTAATTTCTTTCAATGGATTATTTAACCGATTCTAGGCGTAATATTCTGAAAAACCCTGGACAACGCTCCACATATAGACTCTTCATAATAACAATATTAATACTAAAACTGTATTTGTATAGCACCTTTCATGACATGAAATTCAGCTCAAAGTGCTTTACAGAGCAATAAAGAAAATAGGAAAGCAAAAGCATAAAACATCATTAAAACAATAGCATATAATGCAGTGAATAAGGCAAAACAGTGAGGACATGAATAACGACACAGATAATTAAAAGTTACCGTAACTAAAAGCGAGTGAAATATAGCTGCAAGCAGCGATAAGACAGGGCCAAGCAATAAGACAAATCAGACCAGTCTAAAGTGAGTATACTGTACTCGTGCTGTAGTACTGTACCGTACCGTACTGTACTGTAATGTACAAGCCTTGTACAAACTCTGTGTGTGAGTTAGGCTGCGCAACAGTGACACTTCGTGGTCAACAAACGCTACTCGAACGGACACGTACGTACGTACGTACGTACGTACGTACGTACGTACGTACGTACGTACAGGGACACACATAGCTGTCTATAGGAGTGGCTAGCACCACTCAAAAGAATGCTATTAGAATGCTATTTTGAAAACGTGTTGTTTAGATTATTCAGATTTAGTTGTTTAACTCTTTTCCTAAATTCATGGAAGCACTACTTTGTTCTCTCTGCACTTAATTAACAATTTACATGTCATTTGTTGACTAATGTCCGCAATTACTCTGATGTCGTACTTGTACGTCGCTCTGGATAAGGGCTTCTGCTATTAGGCCTGAATTGAAATTAAAGTTGAAATGAACATACAACTTGTTGCGGTTTCCATTATCGCTCAGAGAATCTCCAATGCGGATCTCAGCACCATTGAGTCTGATTGCGCAACAGTCCTTTCTGTTGGTGACTGTGACGTAGGTGACTTTGTAGTCTGCTCTGAGGTCCACTCTCCACCAGGGTTTTAAATCATCCCGTGTGTGCGTACAGGACCGTTGGTTCCAGTTGCTTGCACGATTCCCATCAATAGCATTTTGAGGCTTTCCGTCTTGATTATATAGAGATGACTGTGTAGCAATTCCACCTTTTGCCACATTTGCACCTTGAAAGAAGCATGAAAAACAAGCCATTAGTCTGAATATCATCAATTATGATATGTCATCGCCATCACATTGATATGTCTCATCTCCAAACAAGCCATGTTTAAAGGATGAAAGAAACATTTACAAACTATGATTGAAACTCCAGTCATACATATGCAGTATCAGAGGAACGTTGACCAAATAGCTTATGTCTGTGAAGTGAGTGGTAATTGTAACTGTTTGCATACAGTAATCCATTTTTGGAACAATTTCCCTCAAAGGCATCAGAAAACTCCATGTCCATGACTTACATGTTACTATACCAACACTATTAATGTTACATAATTAGTACCTACCATAGTTGATAGCAGGCTGTTTCACACCATAAACCTCCACTTCAGCCAGAGTCAGGTATTCTCTCCTGCCAGGAATCACAATGTTGACATAGCGACCTGTTATCCCTCCGCAATTGTAGGTTTCGGTGACTCCAGCTCCGATATGAGCGATCGTAGCACACCTTAGAACCAAATATCACAGACATCCATTTAATACACAGACACTACACAAAATAAAATTAAACGTTGATATGAAAAGTTTTAAAAATATTACACTCATCAAACCTAATTTCTTTCAATGGATTATTTAACCGATTCTAGGCGTAATATTCTGAAAAACCCTGGACAACGCTCCACATATAGACTCTTCATAATAACAATATTAATACTAAAACTGTATTTGTATAGCACCTTTCATGACATGAAATTCAGCTCAAAGTGCTTTACAGAGCAATAAAGAAAATAGGAAAGCAAAAGCATAAAACATCATTAAAATAATAGCATATAATGCAGTGAATAAGGCAAAACAGTGAGGACATGAATAACGACACAGATAATTAAAAGCTACCGTAACTAAAAGCGAGTGAAATATAGCTGCAAGCAGCAATAAGACAGGGCCAAGCAAGAAGAGAAATCAGACCAGTCTAAAGTGAGTGTACTGTACTCGTGCTGTAGTACTGTACCGTACTGTACTGTACAAGCCTTGTACAAACTCTGTGTGTGTGTTAGGCTGCGCAACAGTGACACTTGGTGGTCAACAAATGCTACTCGAACGGACACGTACGTGAAATGAAATGAAATGAAATCTATATTTACCCAGGGTATCTGGGCTAAGCTCAAGAACTTGTTTCCAGCCAGGCCCTGCTCATAGAACACATTTCATCGTAGTGGTTGATGCCTTGTTCAAGGGCATTTCAGCGGTGGTAATTTTAACGTGTCGGACGGCTGGTTCGAACTGGGAACCTTCCGGTATCTAGACCGCGCCGCTATCCGTTCGGCCACAGGGACACACATAGCTGTCTATAGGAGTGGCTAGCACCACTCAAAATAATGCTATTAGAATGCTATTTTGAAAACGTGTTGTATAGATTATTCAGATTTAGTTGTTTAACTCTTTTCCTAAATTCATGGAAGCACTACTTTGTTCTCTCTGCACTTAATTAACAATTTACATGTCATTTGTTGACTAATGTCCGCAATTACTCTGATGTCGTACTTGTACGTCGCTCTGGATAAGGGCTTCTGCTATTAGGCCTGAATTGAAATTAAAGTTGAAATGAACATACAACTTGTTGCGGTTTCCATTATCGCTCAGAGAATCTCCAATGCGGATCTCAGCACCATTGAGTCTGATTGCGCAACAGTCCTTTCTGTTGGTGACTGTGACGTAGGTGACTTTGTAGTCTGCTCTGAGGTCCACTCTCCACCAGGGTTTTAAATCATCCCGTGTGTGCGTACAGGACCGTTGGTTCCAGTTGCTTGCACGATTCCCATCAATAGCATTTTGAGGCTTTCCGTCTTGATTATATAGAGATGACTGTGTAGCAATTCCACCTTTTGCCACATTTGCACCTTGAAAGAAGCATGAAAAACAAGCCATTAGTCTGAATATCATCAATTATGATATGTCATCGCCATCACATTGATATGTCTCATCTCCAAACAAGCCATGTTTAAAGGATGAAATAAAAGTGTACAAACTATGATTGAAACTCCAGTCATACATATGCAGTATCAGAGGAACGTTGACCAAATAGCTTATGTCTGTGAAGTGAGTTGTAATTGTAACTGTTTGCATTCAGTAAACCATTTTTGGAACAATTTCCCTCAAAGGCATCAGAAAACTCCATGTCCATGACTTACATGTTACTATACCAACACTATTAATGTTACATAATTAGTACCTACCATAGTTGATAGCAGGCTGTTTCACACCATAAACCTCCACTTCAGCCAGAGTCAGGTATTCTCTCCTGCCAGGAATCACAATGTTGACATAGCGACCTGTTATCCCTCCGCAATTGTAGGTTTCGGTGACTCCAGCTCCGATATGAGCGATCGTAGTACACCTTAGAACCAAATATCAGACATCCATTTAATACACAGACACTACACAAAATAAAATTAAACGTTGATATGAAAAGTTTTAAAAATATTACACTCATCAAACCTAATTTCTTTCAATGGATTATTTAACCGATTCTAGGTGTAATATTCTGAAAAACCCTGGACAACTCTCCACATATAGACTCTTCATAATAACAATATTAATACTAAAACTGTATTTGTATAGCACCTTTCATGACATGAAATTCAGCTCAAAGTGCTTTACAGAGCAATAAAGAAAATAGGAAAGCAAAATCATAAAACATCATTAAAAGAATAGCATATAATTTAGTGAATAAGGCAAAACAGTGAGGACATGAATAACGACACAGATAATTAAAAGTTACCGTAACTAAAAGCGAGTGAAATATAGCTGCAAGCAGCAATAAGACAGTGCCAAGCAATAAGAGAAATCAGACCTGTCTAAAGTGAGTGTACTGTACTCATGCTGTAGTACTGTACCGTACTGTACTGTACAAGCCTTGTACAAACTCTGTGTGTGTTAGGCTGCGCAACAGTGACACTTGGTGGTCAACAAACGCTACTCGAACGGACACGTACGTACGTACAGGGACACACATAGCTGTCTATAGGAGTGGCTAGCACCACTCAAAAGAATGCTATTAGAATGCTATTTTGAAAACGTGTTGTTTAGATTATTCAGATTTAGTTGTTTAACTCTTTTCCTAAATTCATGGAAGCACTACTTTGTTCTCTCTGCACTTAATTAACAATTTACATGTAATTTGTTGACTAATGTCCGCAATTACTCTGATGTCGTACTTGTACGTCGCTCTGGATAAGGGCTTCTGCTATTAGGCCTGAATTGAAATTGAAATTGAAGTTGAAATG
This sequence comes from Electrona antarctica, assembly GCF_951216825.1. NCBI lineage: Eukaryota > Metazoa > Chordata > Actinopteri > Myctophiformes > Myctophidae > Electrona > Electrona antarctica. The sequence continues at coordinate 19,178,287 of NC_136802.1, forward strand.
AACATACAACTTGTTGCGGTTTCCATTATCTCTCAGAGAATCTCCAATGCGGATCTCAGCCCCATTGAGTCTGTTAGCGCAACAGTCCTTTCTGTTGGTGACTGTGACGTAGGTGACTTTGTAGTCTGCTCTGAGGTCCACTCTCCACCAGGGTTTTAAATCATCCCGTGTGTGCGTACAGGACCGTTGGTTCCAGTTGCTTGCACGATTCCCATCAATAGCATTTTGAGGCTTTCCGTCTCGATTATATAGAGATGACTGTGTAGCAATTCCACCTTTTGCCACATTTGCACCTTGAAAGAAGCATGAAAAACAAGCCATTAGTCTGAATATCATCAATTATGATATGTCATCGCCATCACATTGATGTCTCATCTCCAAACAAGCCATGTTTAATGGATGAAATAAAAATGTACAAACTATGATTGAAACTCCAGTCATACATATGCAGTATCAGAGGAACGTTGACCAAATAGCTTATGTCTGTGAAGTGAGTTGTAATTGTAACTGTTTGCATACAGTAAACAATTGTTGGAACAATTTCCCTCAAAGGCATCAGAAAACTCCATGTCCATGACTTACATTTTACTATACCAACACTATTAATGTTACATATTAGTACCTACCATAGTTGATAGCAGGCTCTTTCACACCATAAACCTCCACTTCAGCCAGAGTCAGGTATTGTCTCCTGCCAGGAATCACAATGTTGACATAGCGACCTGTTATCCCTCCACAACTGAAGGTTTTGGTGACTCCAGCTCCCATATGAGTGATCGTAGCACACCTTAGAACCAAATATCACAGACATCCATTTAATACACTACACAGACACTACACACTGATCTCATTAAAATAAAATTAAACATTGATATGAAAAGTTTTAAAAATATTACACTCATCAAATCTAATTTCTTTCAATGGATTATTTAACCGATTCTAGGCGTAATATTCTGAAAAACCCTGGACAACGCTCCACATATAGACTCTTCATAATAACAATATTAATACTAAAACTGTATTTGTATAGCACCTTTCATGACATGAAATTCAGCTCAAAGTGCTTTACAGAGCAATAAAGAAAATAGGAAAGCAAAAGCATAAAACATCATTAAAACAATAGCATATAATGCAGTGAATAAGGCAAAACAGTGAGGACATGAATAACGACACAGATAATTAAAAGTTACCGTAACTAAAAGCGAGTGAAATATAGCTGCAAGCAGCGATAAGACAGGGCCAAGCAATAAGACAAATCAGACCAGTCTAAAGTGAGTATACTGTACTCGTGCTGTAGTACTGTACCGTACCGTACTGTACTGTAATGTACAAGCCTTGTACAAACTCTGTGTGTGAGTTAGGCTGCGCAACAGTGACACTTCGTGGTCAACAAACGCTACTCGAACGGACACGTACGTACGTACAGGGACACACATAGCTGTCTATAGGAGTGGCTAGCACCACTCAAAAGAATGCTATTAGAATGCTATTTTGAAAACGTGTTGTTTAGATTATTCAGATTTAGTTGTTTAACTCTTTTCCTAAATTCATGGAAGCACTACTTTGTTCTCTCTGCACTTAATTAACAATTTACATGTCATTTGTTGACTAATGTCCGCAATTACTCTGATGTCGTACTTGTACGTCGCTCTGGATAAGGGCTTCTGCTATTAGGCCTGAATTGAAATTAAAGTTGAAATGAACATACAACTTGTTGCGGTTTCCATTATCGCTCAGAGAATCTCCAATGCGGATCTCAGCACCATTGAGTCTGATTGCGCAACAGTCCTTTCTGTTGGTGACTGTGACGTAGGTGACTTTGTAGTCTGCTCTGAGGTCCACTCTCCACCAGGGTTTTAAATCATCCCGTGTGTGCGTACAGGACCGTTGGTTCCAGTTGCTTGCACGATTCCCATCAATAGCATTTTGAGGCTTTCCGTCTTGATTATATAGAGATGACTGTGTAGCAATTCCACCTTTTGCCACATTTGCACCTTGAAAGAAGCATGAAAAACAAGCCATTAGTCTGAATATCATCAATTATGATATGTCATCGCCATCACATTGATATGTCTCATCTCCAAACAAGCCATGTTTAAAGGATGAAATAAAAGTGTACAAACTATGATTGAAACTCCAGTCATACATATGCAGTATCAGAGGAACGTTGACCAAATAGCTTATGTCTGTGAAGTGAGTTGTAATTGTAACTGTTTGCATTCAGTAAACCATTTTTGGAACAATTTCCCTCAAAGGCATCAGAAAACTCCATGTCCATGACTTACATGTTACTATACCAACACTATTAATGTTACATAATTAGTACCTACCATAGTTGATAGCAGGCTGTTTCACACCATAAACCTCCACTTCAGCCAGAGTCAGGTATTCTCTCCTGCCAGGAATCACAATGTTGACATAGCGACCTGTTATCCCTCCGCAATTGTAGGTTTCGGTGACTCCAGCTCCGATATGAGCGATCGTAGCACACCTTAGAACCAAATATCACAGACATCCATTTAATACACAGACACTACACAAAATAAAATTAAACGTTGATATGAAAAGTTTTAAAAATATTACACTCATCAAACCTAATTTCTTTCAATGGATTATTTAACCGATTCTAGGCGTAATATTCTGAAAAACCCTGGACAACGCTCCACATATAGACTCTTCATAATAACAATATTAATACTAAAACTGTATTTGTATAGCACCTTTCATGACATGAAATTCAGCTCAAAGTGCTTTACAGAGCAATAAAGAAAATAGGAAAGCAAAATCATAAAACATCATTAAAAGAATAGCATATAATTTAGTGAATAAGGCAAAACAGTGAGGACATGAATAACGACACAGATAATTAAAAGTTACCGTAACTAAAAGCGAGTGAAATATAGCTGCAAGCAGCAATAAGACAGTGCCAAGCAATAAGAGAAATCAGACCTGTCTAAAGTGAGTGTACTGTACTCATGCTGTAGTACTGTACCGTACTGTACTGTACAAGCCTTGTACAAACTCTGTGTGTGTTAGGCTGCGCAACAGTGACACTTGGTGGTCAACAAACGCTACTCGAACGGACACGTACGTACGTACAGGGACACACATAGCTGTCTATAGGAGTGGCTAGCACCACTCAAAAGAATGCTATTAGAATGCTATTTTGAAAACGTGTTGTTTAGATTATTCAGATTTAGTTGTTTAACTCTTTTCCTAAATTCATGGAAGCACTACTTTGTTCTCTCTGCACTTAATTAACAATTTACATGTAATTTGTTGACTAATGTCCGCAATTACTCTGATGTCGTACTTGTACGTCGCTCTGGATAAGGGCTTCTGCTATTAGGCCTGAATTGAAATTGAAATTGAAGTTGAAATGAACATACAACTTGTTGCGGTTTCCATTATCTCTCAGAGAATCTCCAATGCGGATCTCAGCACCATTGAGTCTGTTAGCGCAACAGTCCTTTCTGTTGGTGACTGTGACGTAGGTGACTTTGTAGTCTGCTCTGAGGTCCACTCTCCACCAGGGTTTTAAATCATCCCGTGTGTGCGTACAGGACCGTTGGTTCCAGTTGCTTGCACGATTCCCATCAATAGCATTTTGAGGCTTTCCGTCTCGATTATATAGAGATGACTGTGTAGCAATTCCACCTTTTGCCACATTTGCACCTTGAAAGAAGCATGAAAAACAAGCCATTAGTCTGAATATCATCAATTATGATATGTCATCACCATCACATTGATGTCTCATCTCCAAACAAGCCATGTTTAATGGATGAAATAAAAATGTACAAACTATGATTGAAACTCCAGTCATACATATGCAGTATCAGAGGAACGTTGACCAAATAGCTTATGTCTGTGAAGTGAGTTGTAATTGTAACTGTTTGCATACAGTAAACAATTGTTGGAACAATTTCCCTCAAAGGCATCAGAAAACTCCATGTCCATGACTTACATTTTACTATACCAACACTATTAATGTTACATATTAGTACCTACCATAGTTGATAGCAGGCTCTTTCACACCATAAACCTCCACTTCAGCCAGAGTCAGGTATTGTCTCCTGCCAGGAATCACAATGTTGACATAGCGACCTGTTATCCCTCCACAACTGAAGGTTTTGGTGACTCCAGCTCCCATATGAGTGATCGTAGCACACCTTAGAACCAAATATCACAGACATCCATTTAATACACTACACAGACACTACACACTGATCTCATTAAAATAAAATTAAACATTGATATGAAAAGTTTTAAAAATATTACACTCATCAAATCTAATTTCTTTCAATGGATTATTTAACCGATTCTAGGCGTAATATTCTGAAAAACCCTGGACAACGCTCCACATATAGACTCTTCATAATAACAATATTAATACTAAAACTGTATTTGTATAGCACCTTTCATGACATGAAATTCAGCTCAAAGTGCTTTACAGAGCAATAAAGAAAATAGGAAAGCAAAAGCATAAAACATCATTAAAACAATAGCATATAATGCAGTGAATAAGGCAAAACAGTGAGGACATGAATAACGACACAGATAATTAAAAGTTACCGTAACTAAAAGCGAGTGAAATATAGCTGCAAGCAGCGATAAGACAGGGCCAAGCAATAAGACAAATCAGACCAGTCTAAAGTGAGTATACTGTACTCGTGCTGTAGTACTGTACCGTACCGTACTGTACTGTAATGTACAAGCCTTGTACAAACTCTGTGTGTGAGTTAGGCTGCGCAACAGTGACACTTCGTGGTCAACAAACGCTACTCGAACGGACACGTACGTACGTACGTACGTACGTACGTACGTACGTACGTACGTACGTACAGGGACACACATAGCTGTCTATAGGAGTGGCTAGCACCACTCAAAAGAATGCTATTAGAATGCTATTTTGAAAACGTGTTGTTTAGATTATTCAGATTTAGTTGTTTAACTCTTTTCCTAAATTCATGGAAGCACTACTTTGTTCTCTCTGCACTTAATTAACAATTTACATGTCATTTGTTGACTAATGTCCGCAATTACTCTGATGTCGTACTTGTACGTCGCTCTGGATAAGGGCTTCTGCTATTAGGCCTGAATTGAAATTAAAGTTGAAATGAACATACAACTTGTTGCGGTTTCCATTATCGCTCAGAGAATCTCCAATGCGGATCTCAGCACCATTGAGTCTGATTGCGCAACAGTCCTTTCTGTTGGTGACTGTGACGTAGGTGACTTTGTAGTCTGCTCTGAGGTCCACTCTCCACCAGGGTTTTAAATCATCCCGTGTGTGCGTACAGGACCGTTGGTTCCAGTTGCTTGCACGATTCCCATCAATAGCATTTTGAGGCTTTCCGTCTTGATTATATAGAGATGACTGTGTAGCAATTCCACCTTTTGCCACATTTGCACCTTGAAAGAAGCATGAAAAACAAGCCATTAGTCTGAATATCATCAATTATGATATGTCATCGCCATCACATTGATATGTCTCATCTCCAAACAAGCCATGTTTAAAGGATGAAAGAAACATTTACAAACTATGATTGAAACTCCAGTCATACATATGCAGTATCAGAGGAACGTTGACCAAATAGCTTATGTCTGTGAAGTGAGTGGTAATTGTAACTGTTTGCATACAGTAATCCATTTTTGGAACAATTTCCCTCAAAGGCATCAGAAAACTCCATGTCCATGACTTACATGTTACTATACCAACACTATTAATGTTACATAATTAGTACCTACCATAGTTGATAGCAGGCTGTTTCACACCATAAACCTCCACTTCAGCCAGAGTCAGGTATTCTCTCCTGCCAGGAATCACAATGTTGACATAGCGACCTGTTATCCCTCCGCAATTGTAGGTTTCGGTGACTCCAGCTCCGATATGAGCGATCGTAGCACACCTTAGAACCAAATATCACAGACATCCATTTAATACACAGACACTACACAAAATAAAATTAAACGTTGATATGAAAAGTTTTAAAAATATTACACTCATCAAACCTAATTTCTTTCAATGGATTATTTAACCGATTCTAGGCGTAATATTCTGAAAAACCCTGGACAACGCTCCACATATAGACTCTTCATAATAACAATATTAATACTAAAACTGTATTTGTATAGCACCTTTCATGACATGAAATTCAGCTCAAAGTGCTTTACAGAGCAATAAAGAAAATAGGAAAGCAAAAGCATAAAACATCATTAAAATAATAGCATATAATGCAGTGAATAAGGCAAAACAGTGAGGACATGAATAACGACACAGATAATTAAAAGCTACCGTAACTAAAAGCGAGTGAAATATAGCTGCAAGCAGCAATAAGACAGGGCCAAGCAAGAAGAGAAATCAGACCAGTCTAAAGTGAGTGTACTGTACTCGTGCTGTAGTACTGTACCGTACTGTACTGTACAAGCCTTGTACAAACTCTGTGTGTGTGTTAGGCTGCGCAACAGTGACACTTGGTGGTCAACAAATGCTACTCGAACGGACACGTACGTGAAATGAAATGAAATGAAATCTATATTTACCCAGGGTATCTGGGCTAAGCTCAAGAACTTGTTTCCAGCCAGGCCCTGCTCATAGAACACATTTCATCGTAGTGGTTGATGCCTTGTTCAAGGGCATTTCAGCGGTGGTAATTTTAACGTGTCGGACGGCTGGTTCGAACTGGGAACCTTCCGGTATCTAGACCGCGCCGCTATCCGTTCGGCCACAGGGACACACATAGCTGTCTATAGGAGTGGCTAGCACCACTCAAAATAATGCTATTAGAATGCTATTTTGAAAACGTGTTGTATAGATTATTCAGATTTAGTTGTTTAACTCTTTTCCTAAATTCATGGAAGCACTACTTTGTTCTCTCTGCACTTAATTAACAATTTACATGTCATTTGTTGACTAATGTCCGCAATTACTCTGATGTCGTACTTGTACGTCGCTCTGGATAAGGGCTTCTGCTATTAGGCCTGAATTGAAATTAAAGTTGAAATGAACATACAACTTGTTGCGGTTTCCATTATCGCTCAGAGAATCTCCAATGCGGATCTCAGCACCATTGAGTCTGATTGCGCAACAGTCCTTTCTGTTGGTGACTGTGACGTAGGTGACTTTGTAGTCTGCTCTGAGGTCCACTCTCCACCAGGGTTTTAAATCATCCCGTGTGTGCGTACAGGACCGTTGGTTCCAGTTGCTTGCACGATTCCCATCAATAGCATTTTGAGGCTTTCCGTCTTGATTATATAGAGATGACTGTGTAGCAATTCCACCTTTTGCCACATTTGCACCTTGAAAGAAGCATGAAAAACAAGCCATTAGTCTGAATATCATCAATTATGATATGTCATCGCCATCACATTGATATGTCTCATCTCCAAACAAGCCATGTTTAAAGGATGAAATAAAAGTGTACAAACTATGATTGAAACTCCAGTCATACATATGCAGTATCAGAGGAACGTTGACCAAATAGCTTATGTCTGTGAAGTGAGTTGTAATTGTAACTGTTTGCATTCAGTAAACCATTTTTGGAACAATTTCCCTCAAAGGCATCAGAAAACTCCATGTCCATGACTTACATGTTACTATACCAACACTATTAATGTTACATAATTAGTACCTACCATAGTTGATAGCAGGCTGTTTCACACCATAAACCTCCACTTCAGCCAGAGTCAGGTATTCTCTCCTGCCAGGAATCACAATGTTGACATAGCGACCTGTTATCCCTCCGCAATTGTAGGTTTCGGTGACTCCAGCTCCGATATGAGCGATCGTAGTACACCTTAGAACCAAATATCACAGACATCCATTTAATACACAGACACTACACAAAATAAAATTAAACGTTGATATGAAAAGTTTTAAAAATATTACACTCATCAAACCTAATTTCTTTCAATGGATTATTTAACCGATTCTAGGTGTAATATTCTGAAAAACCCTGGACAACTCTCCACATATAGACTCTTCATAATAACAATATTAATACTAAAACTGTATTTGTATAGCACCTTTCATGACATGAAATTCAGCTCAAAGTGCTTTACAGAGCAATAAAGAAAATAGGAAAGCAAAATCATAAAACATCATTAAAAGAATAGCATATAATTTAGTGAATAAGGCAAAACAGTGAGGACATGAATAACGACACAGATAATTAAAAGTTACCGTAACTAAAAGCGAGTGAAATATAGCTGCAAGCAGCAATAAGACAGTGCCAAGCAATAAGAGAAATCAGACCTGTCTAAAGTGAGTGTACTGTACTCATGCTGTAGTACTGTACCGTACTGTACTGTACAAGCCTTGTACAAACTCTGTGTGTGTTAGGCTGCGCAACAGTGACACTTGGTGGTCAACAAACGCTACTCGAACGGACACGTACGTACGTACAGGGACACACATAGCTGTCTATAGGAGTGGCTAGCACCACTCAAAAGAATGCTATTAGAATGCTATTTTGAAAACGTGTTGTTTAGATTATTCAGATTTAGTTGTTTAACTCTTTTCCTAAATTCATGGAAGCACTACTTTGTTCTCTCTGCACTTAATTAACAATTTACATGTAATTTGTTGACTAATGTCCGCAATTACTCTGATGTCGTACTTGTACGTCGCTCTGGATAAGGGCTTCTGCTATTAGGCCTGAATTGAAATTGAAATTGAAGTTGAAATGAACATACAACTTGTTGCGGTTTCCATTATCTCTCAGAGAATCTCCAATGCGGATCTCAGCACCATTGAGTCTGTTAGCGCAACAGTCCTTTCTGTTGGTGACTGTGACGTAGGTGACTTTGTAGTCTGCTCTGAGGTCCACTCTCCACCAGGGTTTTAAATCATCCCGTGTGTGCGTACAGGACCGTTGGTTCCAGTTGCTTGCACGATTCCCATCAATAGCATTTTGAGGCTTTCCGTCTCGATTATATAGAGATGACTGTGTAGCAATTCCACCTTTTGCCACATTTGCACCTTGAAAGAAGCATGAAAAACAAGCCATTAGTCTGAATATCATCAATTATGATATGTCATCGCCATCACATTGATGTCTCATCTCCAAACAAGCCATGTTTAATGGATGAAATAAAAATGTACAAACTATGATTGAAACTCCAGTCATACATATGCAGTATCAGAGGAACGTTGACCAAATAGCTTATGTCTGTGAAGTGAGTTGTAATTGTAACTGTTTGCATACAGTAAACAATTGTTGGAACAATTTCCCTCAAAGGCATCAGAAAACTCCATGTCCATGACTTACATTTTACTATACCAACACTATTAATGTTACATATTAGTACCTACCATAGTTGATAGCAGGCTCTTTCACACCATAAACCTCCACTTCAGCCAGAGTCAGGTATTGTCTCCTGCCAGGAATCACAATGTTGACATAGCGACCTGTTATCCCTCCACAACTGAAGGTTTTGGTGACTCCAGCTCCCATATGAGTGATCGTAGCACACCTTAGAACCAAATATCACAGACATCCATTTAATACACTACACAGACACTACACACTGATCTCATTAAAATAAAATTAAACATTGATATGAAAAGTTTTAAAAATATTACACTCATCAAATCTAATTTCTTTCAATGGATTATTTAACCGATTCTAGGCGTAATATTCTGAAAAACCCTGGACAACGCTCCACATATAGACTCTTCATAATAACAATATTAATACTAAAACTGTATTTGTATAGCACCTTTCATGACATGAAATTCAGCTCAAAGTGCTTTACAGAGCAATAAAGAAAATAGGAAAGCAAAAGCATAAAACATCATTAAAACAATAGCATATAATGCAGTGAATAAGGCAAAACACTGAGGACATGAATAACGACACAGATAATTAAAAGTTACCGTAACTAAAAGCGAGTGAAATATAGCTGCAAGCAGCGATAAGACAGGGCCAAGCAATAAGAAAAATCAGACCAGTCTAAAGTGAGTATACTGTACTCGTGCTGTAGTACTGTACCGTACTGTACTGTAATGTACAAGCCTTGTACAAACTCTGTGTGTGAGTTAGGCTGCGCAACAGTGACACTTCGTGGTCAACAAACGCTACTCGAACGGACACGTACGTACGTACGTACGTACAGGGACACACATAGCTGTCTATAGGAGTGGCTAGCACCACTCAAAAGAATGCTATTTTGAAAACGTGTTGTTTAGATTATTCAGATTTAGTTGTTTAACTCTTTTCCTAAATTCATGGAAGCACTACTTTGTTCTCTCTGCACTTAATTAACAATTTACATGTCAATTGTTGACTAATGTCCGCAATTACTCTGATGTCGTACTTGTACGTCGCTCTGGATAAGGGCTTCTGCTATTAGGCCTGAATTGAAATTGAAGTTGAAATGAACATACAACTTGTTGCGGTTTCCATTATCGCTCAGAGAATCTCCAATGCGGATCTCAGCACCATTGAGTCTGTTAGCGCAACAGTCCTTTCTGTTGGTGACTGTGACGTAGGTGACTTTGTAGTCTGCTCTGAGGTCCACTCTCCACCAGGGTTTTAAATCATCCCGTGTGTGCGTACAGGACCGTTGGTTCCAGTTGCTTGCACGATTCCCATCAATAGCATTTTGAGGCTTTCCGTCTCGATTATATAGAGATGACTGTGTAGCAATTCCACCTTTTGCCACATTTGCACCTTGAAAGAAGCATGAAAAACAAGGATGAAAGAAAGATGCCCAACATCGAATTGTAGCTATGTTTACTGTTGTACAGTGATACTGTAATAAATGCTTCAACAGGACCAGGCTCCAGTCTTGTTGGAACTTTGAAGTAAATGAGATTTGCTGCGATGTGGACACAACATAACACAACACAACAGCTCTTTGCAGCGAATGGAAAAGCTTGCTTGAGGCTTTTGTGGTCCTTGTCCTGCCCCTCCTCAGCTGTGATTGGATGGCTGGGTGGTTAAAAAAAACGGACTTTGGACGATTATTTTGGGAATATCTATACCTTGGCCTACTGGCAGTGTGTACGGCTGACGCACGCACGCACGCACGCACGCACGCACGCACGCACGCACGCACGCACTCACTCACTCACTGTGTGCTGTGTCCAGTTATCACTACCTTCAGGTATATATACATGTCTCATTCTCCAAACGAGCCAAGTTGTTAAATTACTAAAATAGTGTCTAGTATGTACAGTATACTTGGAGTGGAAACCGAGGCGGGGATACTGCTCCTACTGATGCTCAATAACAAACAGAATAGTAAACTATAAGCTTGGAAACATGGGCATCTAGCAGAACTCTGCCAACACACACACACACACACACACACAAGGTCATTACACACTGGCGAATTAGCGACGCGATTTATTCGTGCGAATAATTCGCCTTTTTTTACAACCAATTGAAGTCAATGCAAGCTTCCACATCAGTGGCGAATGTGCGAATGTGCGAAAATGCGACCGTTTTCGCTCTTTATTTGTTCGCTCCGGTGTCGAATTTTGCAGACATTCGCAGGCGAACTGCAACACCTCTGACCAATCAGAATGCAGCCCAAACTGCGTTGCTGTGTATAAACAGCGGCGTACCGTACAATAGCTGTCAACAGAGCAGCAGCCGGTCCGGCTACGCAGGTCGGGATAGCACAGCAGCACACACTGTGTACCCCTCCTAGGCTCCTACAACTCTGTTGGGTGTGTGTGTGCGTGCGTGCGTGCGTGCGTGCGTGCGTGCGTGCGTGCGTGCGTGTGTGTGTGTGTGTGTGTGTGTGTGGACATGGCACATGGGTGTGCTAACAGCAGCGAGCAACGGGCTCCGCCAAACTTTGGTCTGTATGTAGGGTGGTCTCAGGTAAAGTGGGCCATCAGGTAAAATGAGCCAGCTATAAGGTTTCTGCCTCCTAGACCTTTGAGTTTAACAGCCAATGCTGCACATGTGTCTTGACACAGCTGTACTTGACAAAACAATTGATTTGATTGGTCTATTTTTTATGGTGGGACCATGGCAACCATTTTCCAAAATGGCCTCCACCTGCTGTTATTTTACAAATTCAGGTTCTAGACCACCTAGGCTCTTCATTCTGGTACAGTGCAGCAGATAACCAAAACAATCGTTCAGTTTGTGATAAAAGCATGACATTTGGTACACATATAGCCAAAGGCATCCCAAAAATAATTGGATGTGGAGGCATCATGGATTTTCAACATGGCACCCATGGCAGCCATTTTTCTTATGAATGATGGATATAATATGATATTTCAGACTCATTTACCATATAGTATTTGGTAAGTGTCTTTTGCACAATTGAAAATTGTCATTGAATATTCAAGATGGCTGCCATTTTTCAAGATGGCAGCCATCACTTGTATGATTGTCTGATATGGGTGATCTCGGTGTCAAATCAGTAATTTTTGAACTTTGGAATTGGCCAGAAGCTTCCTTCTACCTCACAACTGAATATCAACAGGGCATGTGTATAAGCTCAGAAGCCCATACAGCCCACGCAGTCTTTTTCCCGTGGCCAACATGCTTGACACAGTGTCACAACCCGTCAATGCATGGAACACTGGTAGTTTGTGTGCTTTCTCCTGCCATAGCCCTGCTGCAATTTAATGGGCTGCTAAGTATCGGAAATTGCTTATGGTGCTGACTATTATGTTCATGACTATGGCGCTATCTCTACGGTAATGACTATGTTGCTGACTCTATGGTATACTGACTATGGTGCTGACTCTGGTGACTATGGTATACTGACTATGGTGCTGACTCTGGTGACTCTATGGTATACTGACTATGGTGCTGACTCATATGGTACTGACTCTGGTGCTGATGTGGTACTGACTCTATGGTAAGGAGTCAAGGACTATAGAGCGTCGCAGTCCCGCCTCCTACCCGGGACCAGGAAATGAAATCCAATGCATTATTCTCATAGACATTTCGTAAAGTATTTATTTAAAGACGGTTACGCCGCGGACAAAGCCAACTCGAGTCGTGACAACTCATGACAACACAAACAATATTTTGGACCAAACAAATAATTAGAAAGAAGAAAAAAACGGCAGGTTACAACACTTTTGTTGTTGTTTTTCTTCTTTCTAATTATTTGTTTGGTCCAAAATATTGTTTGTGTTGTCATGAGTTGTCACGACTCGAGTTGGCTTTGTCCGCGGCGTAACCGTCTTTAAATAAATACTTTACGAAATGTCTATGAGAATAATGCATTGGATTTCATTTCCTGGTCCCGGGTAGGAGGCGGGACTGCGACGCTCTATAGTGCTGACTCTATGGTACGGACTATGGTGCCGACTATGGTACTGACTCTATGGTATAAGTGGTGCATGTATATTGCGCCTTTATCCAAGACGTTTTACAGAGATTGTGCTACATTCACCTATTCACACACACATTCATACACCAATGCCGGAGGAATCCATGCAAGAACCTGCTCACCGGGAGCAATTTGCGGTTCGGTGTCTTGCTCAAGGACACTTCGACATTGACTTTTGGGGGAGCCGGTGATCGAACTCGGGACCTTCCACTTTCCAAATGGACACTCTACCTCCTGAGCCATCTGCTGCCCCTATGGTGCTGATATATGGGTCGTCACACTGTATCAAGCTTTGATGGCCATGTGGGAAAAAGACTGGGCTGTATGGGCTGTGTTTCCTGAGATTATACATGTCCTGTTGGAACTGTCGTCAGGCTCAAATGACATAGCACATAATGGCTGTTCACTGCTCCTAGTTGTTATGTAGAGGACGAATCTCACCTATGTGTAGGGCTGCACGATTTTGCCTAAATTTTTTTTTTTAAAACCTCGATTTCGGTTTCGATTTCGATTTTTTTTCAGTAAAAGAAATCCATTGTCTCAAAATATGTTTTTATTTTTTTTTAAATGCAAACAAATGTGAATTTTCCTATTGGAATAAAGTCCAAACCTTAAAATGATCCCTGGCTATAAGACAAATATGCCTTAAAACATTACACTTGCCCTCTATGAATACAAATAAATAAAAACATAAATATTTTATTTCTTTCATAAATAGAGAATCTTTCAATCAATAGGGACTGCTCCTGTCGCAAGTTGATATATGTCCATGTGTGGTCCAGCACTATGGAATGCATATGCTAATAAAAACAACTTAATACTTCCTAAGAATAATATGAGCATCAAAGCAATATTTAAATACTTTTTATTAGCATGTGCATTCCATACATTCCCTGGGGCTGGACCACACATGGACTGGACATTATGTCATATGACATCCTCAACTTGCGACAGGAGCAGTTCCTATTGAGTTAAAGATAAACAGTGTACACTACCTAACTTTATTTTATTAAAGAAATACAAATATTTAAGTTGTTTTAGTTATAGAGGGCAAGTATAGTGTTTTAAGGCATATTTGTCTGGCCAGGGATCCCTTTAAACAAAGAAAGATAAATCCCCTTTAGGATTAAACAAGTGAAAACGTTTACAATATGTCCAAATTAATTCTTAAAAAATAGCCAATTTAATGTTTAGGTGCCCACTCTTCCTGCACCCTTTTGCAATGTGAAATGCCACTGAATCTGTACAGGCCTAATCCTTTTCCATTTTGATTCTGTCTCGTCATGGGCCATGTGAAAAATAATGATGCCACATCTCTTTTCAACTTGTGACAGCTGATGCTTGTACTGTGAAGGCAAAAGTTTCTGAACGTCTCATCCTCCATTTTTACGCGTGCTGAAAATAGCCGATCTACTAGCTCACAGCGTGTTGCGGAGGCGACACACAAGGGGCCAGTGAGGCTATTCAACGTTGAGGCGCTCGGCCCTAGTGGTAGGAGGAGGGACTACAGGCGGACCCGTGGATTCATGACCGGGAAACCCCGTGCAGCTGGGCTTTAACATTGAGCGCTCGGTTGCACTTCCGCATTTGACCACCAAAATGTGGTGGTCAAATGCGGAAGTAGACGTTCTGAGACGGTACTTCCGGCAGTCTTCCGGGTGCTTCAAAACGCCACTGAGCAACTTCCACTGACATGAATAGCTGGGGGGGCGGAGCTTCGCGCCAGTTCAGTCTCTATCCTTTTATATACTCTATGGCGACACATCGTGAGCTTGCAGATCAGCTATGTTTTAGCACGCTGATGCAACAGGTCGTACGGCGAAACATAAGATGGCTTCCCCTTTGTTTTTAGCCGAGGCGACGTACACAGTCAACAGTCAGACACACATGGCTATTGGCTCCTCGATGCGATACGATAATAAGGGAAGGGACAGTAGGTCGGGACACGGTATTGATATTAAAGCTTCATGTTCTGCAGCAGCACCCACTCGCCGCTTAGCTCTGGTCCATAGCCCTAATGCTAGGGTAGAATTAGCATTAGGGCTATGGCTCAGAGCTACTCTCGCCGCTATGCCTGTCCATTCTCCAGGCACTGGAACAAGCCACTCGTGCTGCCGTCTCCCACAGGGACCGACCCTCCACTATGTCGGAACTAAAACCTGTCTCCGTAAAAAGTCTGTGCATGTGAGAGACTGCAACACGAGCGTCCCAACTCCCAAGTTCCCAATCTGCTCCAGCACCTGGAAAACAAACATGCACAGCGGCGTGTGCAAAGCGCGTGTGCATCCCCTTTTTACAACTTTTACAACGCTGAGTAGTTTACTCCACATCTGAAACGGAGAAGCTGAACCATTTCCAGACGAAATGCCTATTTTAGCAACTAAATCCTTGTTCCTAATCGCTCCCCGTGGCAGACATGCTAAGGCTGCTTTCAGGTTTTCTCTCTGCGCGGCAGTGGGAGGAGGAAGTAACTACAGTAGCCCGGCAGCCTGCAGGCGAGTGCAAGAGAGATTTACCGTAAATGCCCTAATTAAAGGGAAAAACGATTTCCGATTTTCTTTTTTTGACATCGTCCAAATCCAAAAATCGCGATTTCGATTAAAATTCGATTAATCGTGCAGCCCTACCTATGTGCATACTATATATCACAGCACGTTATCTTTAATGAGTCTTATGAGATAGAAGGAAGCTTCTTAGAAATTCTAAAGTTCCTAATTCAAATTTTGCATCAACAAAAATGTATAATTCGACACAGAGATCATCCATAACTAACCAGTCAGAAAAGATGGTGGCCATTTTGAATTTTCAATGAGAATGTTCAATTATCCCAAAAACACATTACCAAGTACGTATGGTAAATAAATTAAACAAATTGTGTCTGCAATATCATATTACATCCATAACTCATTCAAAAACGGTTATTGCTGGTTGCCATGGGTGCCATGTTGAAAATTCATGATGCCTCCACATCCAAATCTTTTGGGAATGCCTTTGGCTACAAGTGTACCAAATGTCATGCTTTTATCACAAACTGAACAATTCCTTTATATATATTGGAGCTAAGCAGCTGGACTGGTACTATTTAGATTTGTCCTGTGACCATTGGAGCCATTTTTCAAAATGGCCGCCACCTGTTATTTTACAATAACTCAAGTTGTAGACCAACTAGGATCTTGATTCTGGTGACTAATCATACATTTTCAATGATGAGGAATTCAGTGGTATTATTTAGATTTGTCCTGTGACCATGGCAGCCATTTTTCAAAATGGCCGCCATCTGCTGTTATTTCACCAATAACTCAAGTTTTAGACCAACTAGGATCTTGATTCTGGTGACTAATCCTACATTTCTGAATACAGTGGTACTATTTAGATTTGTACTGTGAAGATGGCAGCCATTTTTCAAAATGGCCGCAGGACATTTCAGGAGGTGGGCTTTTTTTTAATGTTTTATCCCACCATTTTGTAACCCATTTTTTCACCCAGTGTCAATTATCTAATGTAATCCTGGGCGCTACACTTCGTCTGCCAACCTGGGGGGCAGCGGACTGACCTCATGCTTCCTTCCATGCATGAGGAGTCCAAGCTGCTTCTTTTCACCTGACAGGGGAGAGTTTCCCCGGCCGGACGTAGCGCGTGGAAGGAACACGTTATTCCGACCAGTTCCTTTCCCCTCCATCAGGCGCTCTGGCTAGCCATGGGGAGGTACAGTAGTTTAGAGACCAGGATTACGGCATGTTTTTGTGAGGGTACCTACCCTAGGCCTACGGGGAGAACATGTGAGGGTACCTACCCTAGGGGACACGGGGAGAACATGTGAGGGTACCTACCCTAGGGGACACGGGGAGAGCATATGAGGGTACCTACCTGTAGCGTACCCGGCTGGATAAAGAGGTTGAAGGCCGACTGATGATGTGAAGTTTCTTTATTAAATCAACTTGAAAACTAAAAACAAAGCACAAAACGTATAATCAATATAAGGCACACATAATCAATATAAACAGACAAACAAATACAATTTACAAATAAACCAATTAAAAAGGTATATACATCAAACCACAATACCACATGAGCAGACCACCAACTACAACAATAAAATCCCACAACAATATCACACAAACAAATAACCATACAAATTGACATTCACCTTGTTCCCTCTCCAGCTAGGTGCTAACTCATGATGTCCCTCGACCATGTCATTCTCCAGGAGAGTCACTAAAACCAATGAATCAACAAATTAAAATCTGAAAGTTCCATTTCCATTTGATCTGTTATTTAATTTCTCTGCACTCACTTGATCCTTTGTGTTCCATTTCATCCTGTTGACGAGGTTAGGCTTAGCTCTCAATCCTCTTTGTTTGAGAGAAGCATGGTGAGGAACAAACATTTCCTCTGACTGATGTTGGGCTGTCTTTTGTCTGTCAGTCTGGCTCAGGTGAGCGAGCGAGCTTCCTGTTTCCTGTTTCCTGACAGTCCTTCAAATTAAAAGCGTTTCCTCCATTTCGCTCCGGGGTCCGTTACACTCCCACCAAAATCATACGTGGGCATGAAGTGTATGAGTCACATATGATTTTCTAGTCAGAACAGAGGCAACAGTGTGTATTAACAATCCATCCGAGCACAAGCCTCCCAGGGTCAGAGATGTCGACAATTAGGAAGCAGGCTCACCAGTCTCCAACAACAGGCCCAGCTTCTGCACAGAATGCTCGTCCGCACTGGTCAGCCTCTTCAGCTGCTGCTGGAGAGTGATTGAGGCATTGTAAGTATGGAGAACTTTGGTCGTCAGACCTTCCATCAACTCCTGGAGGTGCTTGTTCAGAATTGAGGTATTGTGCCACAGCCCTCTGTCGGATTCGCATCTCTTTGGACTTCCAGACATCGTGGTACTGGGACCTCAGGCGGTCCACACACTTCAGTCGACGGGCCGTCTCGTATTTCTGCACGTCTTTCTCTCCCTTGATCCTTGAACTGGGGTTCAATATGTACTTGATGGGACCTTGGATATTTTCGGTCCAGGATACAAGCCAGGTTACTTTGTTGTCATGACGAACCTCCTTCCACTTTGTGCCTGGGGGAGCCTTGGAGTGCTTAGAGTCTTTGCTGCAGTTGATGATTATGTCCTTGGGTCTGATCCTACGCTTCAGCATGCCCATCTTGGGATGGTCTCCTCTGCCTCTAAATGGTCCAGGCGGCTCAATGCGGAAATTAGCAATGCTCTCCTTGCGTTGGTCCATGAGACAGAAGTCATACTCCTGCAGGATGTGCTCATTCTCTAATTTTACTTTCTGTTTCTCTTTCTTTGACATGCGCTTTCCATTATAGTAAATTTTGACACGGCTGGGAAGAGGTTCACATGGTGGTGCCAACACTGGTCCTTTGTGTTCCAGAAATCTCCACTTGGAGCCGTCTCTGGCCCTCTCCTCCTCCCACCATTTCCACTTCTCCTCCGGCTCCTTCTTAGCTTTCTTCTTTCCGTCGGCAACTTGACCTTTTTTGTTTTTTGTCTTCTTGGGCTTGACAGCCTCATCATAGTAGTCTTGTTTCCGTTTTTTGGCCTTCTTTTCATTTTCAAACTTTATTTTCCTGGGCTTGAAAACAGAGTCATTGTCATCTGCATCACCGTCCTTAAAGTCAGACTCCAACATGCGAATGGCATCAGCGGTGATGATTGGGGGTAGCTCTTTGGTGATGACTCTATGACATATACTTGTGGGGTTTGAAAAGTGGGGACGTGGCAAAGAGCATCCTACGATACTCCACCCCAGATCAGTTTTAACAGCGTATGGTTCATTTCGTTTTCCCAGAATGACCCGTTTAGGGGCCAGCGCTGCAGAACAATTATAGCCTATTAACAGGCCCACTTCACAGTCTTTAAGCGATGGCATCTCATCTGCTATCTCCCAGAGATGATTCCACTGCCTCGCCGTTTCACAGGTGGGAATGTGAGACCGATTTGCAGGTATCAAGTCCTTCGTGTAGGCTACTGGAAGGTCCACAAAAATAGCTGAATTGTATCCCCTGACTCGGAGGTCTGAGGTCCTTTCACTGTTGACAAGTGTGTTACTTCCACTCATGGTGGTCAGTTTCAGCTTAACTGGATACAGTTCTGCTCTCAAGGCCTGGCTCAAACCCCTTTCAATGAATGTTGTATCACTCTGAGTGTCTAGTAGGGCATAAACAAGTTTCTCTGTATTTGGTTCGTTCTTAGTTGACACCCATACTGGCACAACCATAGAGGTGTTAGGAGACCCGTCTCTGGACACACTAAGTGATGTTACTGCAGTTGAATCGTTCATATTGTCTTGAGCTGGAGCTGTAATAGATGTGGGTGTCTCCATGGCATAACTAAA
This sequence comes from Electrona antarctica, assembly GCF_951216825.1. Classification (NCBI taxonomy): domain Eukaryota; kingdom Metazoa; phylum Chordata; class Actinopteri; order Myctophiformes; family Myctophidae; genus Electrona; species Electrona antarctica. The sequence continues at coordinate 19,197,948 of NC_136802.1, forward strand.
ATTATGGAGGCAGGTAGGGTGTTTTTCTGTACAGACCTCGCACACCTGGGGATAACGACAACGTTTAAAGTTATGACCGGGTCTCAGGCATCCGTAACAAAGTCTTTTTTCCACCACATAATTTTGTCGCTCCTCTAAAGACATCGCTGTAAACCTTAGGCAGCCATGAAGCTGATGCCTACCGTCTTGGCAGAGAATGCATGGAGGTTTTGAACTCTTTGGGTATTGATAGCCATCATCCGTGTCTGTTTGAGTGTGGAAAACACTAGCATTGTTTCCCTTCGTTTCTCTGTGATGTCCTTTTTCCATGTTGGAATCTGAGGATCTGAGAGCGTGAGAAGAGGTTATGGGGTTACATGCAATTTCTGCCTCCATGGCCACAAAATCAGAGAAGTCTTTGAAACTGGGGAAATCCTTATTGTCATGCAGACGCTGAGCTACTTGCCGATTCCACATGGAAGCTGTCCATTCTGGTAGCTTTAGCATGAGCCTTTGATTTTCTTCACAGTCATTCAGGATTTCTAAACCCTTCACATGGGGCATGGCATCCTGACAACATTTTAGAAAGTCTGCAAATTCTCTCAGTCCTATGGCATCTCTGTTCTGAATCTTAGGCCACCTTGTGAGTTTTTCTCTAAAGGCTCTTTGAATAGTGAACGGCTGTCCATAGCGCTGTTGTAATCTGTCCCAGGCTTCGCGATAGGCCTCACCATCGCTCCTATAGAAGGTGCCCTCCAGAACCTTACGAGCCGAACCACCCACGTATCTTTTTAAGTAATACAACTTTTCTGCAGGTGAAATGGGCCTATGATCTACCAACGAGCAAAAGGAAGCCTTCCATTCAATGAAGCTTATGGGTTCTCCAGTAAATATGAATGGTTCAGGAATGGGAAGTCTGTTTAAGATCATACTGCTTTGAATTGCCTGGGTGACGGAAATAATGTCAAGGGGTGCGTTTGATGTAGTGATGTCTGAGCGCTGGATTTCCTTTGAGGTGGCAGACTCTCCTATATTGATGTTAGGATTGCTGTTGTCCCGAATGGCAACCTCCTCTTGTACTGCCTGATCATAAACACTTAGTTTAGCTCGAGCTACCTTGACTCCCCTTGCCGCTTGTAGCTGCTCGAGTTCTCCCTTCTGAATCTCTATGTTGGTTTTCTTTTTCTGCTCTTCCACTCGGGCCTCATATTCAGCCTCCTTTCCAGCAAGGTCCGCTGCTGCCTCTAGTCGACTGGCTGCCACAGATGTAGTTCTAGAATGGTGGCTAGAATGGTGGCTTCTTCTGGAACTGACTTGTGACTGAGCACCAAATATAGAATGGGAAGAATCACGGTCACGCAGTTCATGAAGGCGATTAAGTTGTCGTTCCGCATCAAATTCATTATTCAGCATTGTGTCATATGCTATTTGCGAGAGGTCTTTTGTAATGGATTCACATGCGTCAACCCGCCGCCTCACATCCGTATCCGGTGTGACATGTTCTCGAATGTCGTTGTAGAGCCCTATGATGTTGTCCTTGCTTTTTTCCAATTTGGTTATTAAGAGTTCTATTTCCTTATCCGGAACTTTAGTTCTTAGATTCGTCCTTAATGTACGCACTATGTCCTTCCATTGTTCGTACATACTTAATAATGTTTTGACCCTTTTTTCTGTAGTTTCCATTTGATACGCAAGCATTTTTCCTGTTGGAACTTGTTTACGGTTGCTGCGTCGAGGGCTTATGGTTTCGTCCTGAAGTTTGTCTTGTAAATCCGTCCATCTTTCTTTGAGATCTGTTAGTGTTTGTTTTTTATCATGAATGGCTTCCTTTAATTTTTGTCTTTCCTCGGGTTCCTTTTCCCTTTGGAGGGCATCCTTCAAGTCCTCAATTTCCTTGTCGACATTTTCCATTTGTTTGTCCAGTTCCTGGTCTAGATCAGACCCATGTACCTCAACACTTAAATCTGGCATTTTATAGTTTGGACATATAGCACAGAAAAGGACTGAAAATGACCATAAAAGGTGAACCAATGAAACCTCAGTGCAGTATTTAAACACTGAACAAACCCTTCAATGAAATCACCACATTGCATAAAAACTCCAAAACCACAGTATTAAAACTGTATGAAACCTTCATGAAAGGGACCTTGCATAAACCTTATCAACCGTAATTCATATGCATGGACACATGGCACTTGAAAACCCTTTAAACCATTTTTCAAAAAATAAATGTGTAAATGTCCACAGTTCACATTCCTCTGTATGAGCCTTTATTTTGTTTCTGGAGGTGTGTGTAATGTTCAATTGTGCATTTGTTGTGTTTGTGTGTGATCATCCATCAGACCACTAACCACTGCTGTGATGCAGGCTGACAGAGTGGAGTAGGCCGATTTCTGGTGTACAGGCCTCAGAATCTGAGACTGGGGCAATGTAGATGTCTTGCAGGGGAGGTGGGGGGGGCCATGTTGGGTCAAGTTTTCACTGTAGCGTACCCGGCTGGATAAAGAGGTTGAAGGCCGACTGATGATGTGAAGTTTCTTTATTAAATCAACTTGAAAACTAAAAACAAAGCACAAAACGTATAATCAATATAAGGCACACATAATCAATATAAACAGACAAACAAATACAATTTACAAATAAACCAATTAAAAAGGTATATACATCAAACCACAATACCACATGAGCAGACCACCAACTACAACAATAAAATCCCACAACAATATCACACAAACAAATAACCATACAAATTGACATTCACCTTGTTCCCTCTCCAGCTAGGTGCTAACTCATGATGTCCCTCGACCATGTCATTCTCCAGGAGAGTCACTAAAACCAATGAATCAACAAATTAAAATCTGAAAGTTCCATTTCCATTTGATCTGTTATTTAATTTCTCTGCACTCACTTGATCCTTTGTGTTCCATTTCATCCTGTTGACGAGGTTAGGCTTAGCTCTCAATCCTCTTTGTTTGAGAGAAGCATGGTGAGGAACAAACATTTCCTCTGACTGATGTTGGGCTGTCTTTTGTCTGTCAGTCTGGCTCAGGTGAGCGAGCGAGCTTCCTGTTTCCTGTTTCCTGACAGTCCTTCAAATTAAAAGCGTTTCCTCCATTTCGCTCCGGGGTCCGTTACACTACCCTAGGGGACACGGGGAGAACATGTGAGGGTACCTACCCTAGGGGACACGGGGAGAACATGTGAGGGTACCTACCCTAGGGGACACGGGGAGAGCATATGAGGGTACCTACCCTAGGGGACACGGGGAGAACATGTGAGGGTACCTACCCTAGGGGACACGGGGAGAACATGTGAGGGTACCTACCCTAGGGGACACGGGGAGAGCATGTGAGGGTACCTACCCTAGGGGACACGGGGAGAACATGTGAGGGTACCTACCCTAGGGGACACGGGGAGAACATGTGAGGGTACCTACCCTAGGGGACACGGGGAGAACATGTGAGGGTACCTACCCTAGGGGACACGGGGAGTACATGTGAGGGTACCTACCCTATGGGACACGGGGAGAACATGTGAGGGTATCTACCATAGGGGACACGGGGAGAACATGTTAGGGTACCTACCCTAGGGGACACGGGGAGAACATGTGAGGGTACCTACCCTAGGGGACACGGGGAGAACATGTGAGGGTACCTACCCTAGGGGACACGGGGAGAACATGTGAGGGTACCTACCCTAGGGGACACGGGGAGAACATGTGAGGGTACCTACCCTAGGGGACACGGGGAGAACATGTGAGGGTACCTACCCTAGGGGACACGGGGAGAACATGCAAACTCCACACAGAAAGGCCCTTTCGCCAACCCCGCCACAGGTATGGGCACTGATGACGGGTGCATACTTAGTTTAGACAGTTTTTGGTTTAGACTAGTCATTGGTTAGACCAGTCATTAGTCCTACAACTACAACCTATCTCAAACCCTCACCCTAAACCTAACCTCCCACGGGGCAGCACACCTAAACCTAACCTTAACCCATGTCTAACCAATGACTAGTCTAAACTAAGTATGCACCCCCTGATGACGCGGAGGAGGGAACACACCCCCAGTGCCCACAGCGTCCCCAGCGGGAATTGAACCCAGGACCTTCTAGCTGTGAGGCGACAGCACTACCGACTGTGCCACCGTGACCCCAGGAGGTGGGCTTTCTGACCTTTGACTCATCCCTTTAGGCACAGTGTTTGACTTCACTGGCATAAGTGTCGAGGGAACGGTCACCGCAGCGTAATATAACTCTACCTACTTTGAGTAGGACTCTTTTCCGGTCAACTGGCTTGTCAAGGTAGAGCACCTCAGCAGTGGTGTTCACCTCATACATTTTACCTACTCACCAATACAAAGGCGGCTTGTGTTATTAGAAAGCCTACTTTCCTTATAGTGGATGCACTCTGAGCCCCCCACCACACACGTATAAAATGCACTTTTTTCAATATCGGTTTTCTGTCCAAAAAGTGCAATTCATACTTGTGGTGGGGGGCTCAGAGTGTATCTGCCTTTGCATTGGTGAGTTGGTCAAACTTTCTTTATATTTCTGCAACAGAGGAGAGGCTGGTCTGCATTTCATGTGAGGGCAGGAAGACAACAGTCCCATAGCCTTAATGCAACGGCTTCAAAGGACATTAGGGCTATGGACCTGAGTTAAGTATATTAGATACATACTAGGTATTGGCCTGTTACGGGTCTCAGGGCTGCTGAGTACCTCATTAACAAAACTGAACCTGAATAAACAGCGTAAATGGAGCCCTTAACAGCGTTAAGGGTTGGGAGAGGGTTGCGGTTAGGTTTAGGTGTGCTGTCCCGTGGGAGGTTAGGTTAGGGTGAGGGTTTGAGATAATTAACATCGGTAGACAACTTGACTGCGTGTGCGTGCGTTTGTTTGTTTTGATTTGTGAGTTCTCTTGGCACAGTACCATGGGTGTGTACGCATAACAAAACCATGATGCTTCTATGCAACGATTGGTATGAAAAACATCATTGAAGCTGAGAAGGGCCATGCCAGTGTCGGCTATGGGGATTAATGTGGTTGACACGCACTGTAGGAGGAGAAGATGAGTTCAGATATGTACCAGTGCCACTGTCTGCTATTTCGTTTAAAGCTGCATTACACCTCAAGCAGACTGTAATTATGAAACCTTTTAATTAATTGTCTGGTTTGGGTGTTATTTTGTTCATAAAGTGCATGCTATTCTTGTGTGATCCTCAACACAGGATTTGATATATCCAGACTAACATTATTAGTATTGCCGCCACCACCAATAACCATGATAGTACAGCAGCTATCTGCACCCGGGGGCATCACTATGCCAGCTTGTGAATGTGATCGACATTTGCATTAATGTTTTATTTTTGCCACGGACATGCAAAACAAGTGATCAATGATATTACCAGAACACAAATGTATAGCCTACAGTACTAATAGACTCTTGACGTGTCATATATTGTCTACTCTATTCCACTGCGCTACACATTTTAAAATAAGTCACTTATCAAAACTTACTTTTGGGGAAAATACGATCTACAAGCTCACAACACATTACGGCATGTTGTGACCTTGTAGATCAGCAATATTGTCCTTTCTTATCCACTGTATACTGGCAGGTGGCCATCCTGAGACAGGCATTATATGTGGCATAATGCATGGTCCAAGTATATTCCATGTTTGGGATTTCAATAAAATGGTCTTATACAGTAAGTACAGTTGCAGTCCGAGAAAGGGACACTTAGCTGCAAAGGTGAATGGGTGTGCAGTATACTTCATATTAGGTTATTGCAGATGGCCTTTCAGAGGACAGTGTTACTTGGGGACATGAGGAGACAGGAAGTTGTACAAGCTAAACTAGTTTTGTGTTTGTCAACGTAGCTTAAATAGTTGGTGTCAGTCCATTAAGGTGTGGTACTGTACTCTATGTTGAAGAGAAAACAATGCAATAGAAATGTACCTGAGATTCAAAACAGATAATTAAGTACATGATGAGTGATTCATGAAGGCCATGTCAGGATTTAAAGGAATGCAGTGTCACAATAGTAGTTTGATTAGGGTGCCCAACCTTGATCAGAGCTGAGGAGGAGGTCTGTGGATCAGGGAGAAAAACCGTGTCATAGAACTTAAATTAATTGAAAAGTTATGTTCATTTGAAGAGTCAGACTGTATTTGGTAGTCAAAGTTAAATCCAACATTGACCACTTTATTTTTGTCTCCACCAGGCCGAAGGCATGGGGAGAGAGTATGTTTTGCACTCCGTCCGTGTGTGTGTGTGTGTGTGTGTGTGTGTGTGTCCGTCCGTCCGTCCGTCCGTCCTTCCGTCCGTCCGTCCGTCCGTCCGTTATCAGCTAATCTCCGGCACCGTTGGCCCGATTTATGCCAAATTGTGCACACAAACTCCCTGGATGCCAACGACGAACCTCTGCCCCAAATATTCCTCAACGGCCTGTTATAGCGCCACCATGAGGCCGATTTAGGCAAAACACATTTCTGTAGATAACTCGTACACATTTTATCCATACATCACACAATTCGGTATACACTATCTCCATAGTCATGTGATCAACACAGATCTGCACAATTTCCCATCTTCCATCCTGATTGGCTAAGATTGGCTTCCAAAGCTCACATGATTGGTCCGTTTCGAACAAAATGCCACAAATCACAAACACAGTGTCCAATTTCCATCAAATTATACACGCACATTTCCACTAGGCCGAGGACGACATGCCACTATTTCTTTCCCAAATCAGCCTCAGGGTGGCGCTATAACAGGCCAATTCCTGTTTTTACCTATAACTGCATCGACAACTTATGTATACGCACTCCCTAGAGGCCATGGAAAAACATTTTCCCTGCATCCCTCTACATCTGCCGGTTAAAGCGCCACCATGAGGCCGATTTCTGCAAAACACATTGTTTATGTTAGTCGCACAGATTTCATCTAAATCTCACGCAAATCGGTACACATGATCTCTGTAGTCATGTGATCAAGACGAGCCTGTTGGATTTCTCAGATTCTACACTGATTAGCTAAGATTGCCTTCCAAAGTTTTCAGGAGTAGCCCGTTTTGTACAAAATGCTCATCCAGAATTCTATCCTCAGAGATGCTATGAGTGATCTGGCTCTGCATTTCCTCAACAAAATGAAGAAAATTGTTGCAAGAAACAAAAAAACATGTTTATATTACTCCTAAACATTTTTTTTATTGCTGGTTTTGTGTTGGGCCTAGTATGTGCAAGAGAATGTTCAGTGCAAGTGCCGAATGTTCCTTATCCCAGTTCAGTTTTCTCTTCTTTGACCAACAGCAATGATGCTCAGGTGCGGTGGGTCTAAATTACTCAAAAAATTCTGCTCAGCCAATCAATGAAATGATAAATGGTACATTATTATTTACATATTTTGTTGTATTGTCTTAATCTGAGGTATTGAGCTGCCTATATTGCAGGAGGGGCTGAGGACACTTGTAGATCTGCTATTTTCAAAATATTTTTAGAGACGTACAAATATACACTTCTAGCTATATACTTCTATATACTATAGTTCTCATACTTGCATAGCCTACTTGCGTATGATAAATCAATAAATCTTAAATTAATCAATCGAAAAAAGTACACACTCTCTCTCACTCACTCACACACACACACACACACACACACACACACACACACACACACACACACACACACACACACACACACACACACACACACACACACACACACACACACACACACCATTCAAAACAACTTGTGTGGCACAAGGTGCGGCCAGATTTTAGTGATGAGAGAGCCCGCCTTGGAACCCAGTTAAATTGAATTGTAATTAAATGTCATATAACAACAAGTCGTCTCAAGACACTTCTACACGCAGAACCCAGAGGTCTCAGGTTCAATTCCAGGCTTCTATTCAGCAATGTCTCTCAATGTCAATATCTTCCTGGGGTCAACTTGCACGCACACATGAGGAACAACTGCAATTAGAGAGAAAAAGCAACTGCAGAGGGTCAGCTAAGGGCCGATTCATACTCCTATTTTAGGGGGGGGGGGGGGGGTTGTCATAGTATCGGTCACGGGAGAAGGAAGAGAAAAAAATTGCTCCTACGGTGACAATGACATTGAACCCAAACGATGCACTTTCCTCATTCCTCAGCCATAAAGATGTGCTGCATGCATATTATGACAGCTTGACAGCATCACCATGGCACCTCGTGATGGATGTTTATCAGATCAAGTTCTACCAGCTAACCATGTGTTTGGTTTGGCAAGGTAGCTTAAATGGTTGTGGTTTCCTCTGTTGATGAGAAAGTCCACGGCATGCAAATTGAAAAAAACAACAACACACACCCTACAAGCTAAACTAGATTTGATGTATTAGACGTAATAATTGCATGTCAAATACTTCTCACAGGAACGTCAAGGATAAATTGCCAATAGAACACTGTCTGGAACAAGGAAACTTGAGAGACAAAACAGATAGGTAGGCCTACATGAAGAGTGATTGATGAAGGACATGCCAGGATTATTTCTTTATAATCTTGGCATGCCACTACGATTTTTTTGGATATCGATAAAGTCACAACGTGGAAGCAAAGTGTTGCCGTAGCGACGGGAAGCTAAAATACGGTAAATGTAATAGTATAAATGATGGATTCATAGAAATCAACAAAAGACGAGCCTTCTCATCTTGGCACAGCTGTGTTTAAACCATATGTCATAGATTGACACGCTTGTCCATGTACGGACAGGTTGATGACCCCTGATCATCACAATGTTGTGGTGGACATTTTCACCAATAGTTTTTTTTGTTTGTTGCTGCGGACATGCAGAGAGAGAGAGAGAGAGAGAGAGAGAGAGAGAGAGAGCTGTGCATTAATTTGATGCACTTCAATAACTGCAATAGCAGGAAGGCCAAGCAAGAGTAGATTGCTCACATTGCCACACTGCAGGAACAGTGTTTTCTAGTTAATAGTTGTTATTGACAACACATTGTGAGCTTGTAGATTGGCTATTTTAACTATTCAAATATGTTTTTCAAAAATAGCAAAACAAATCTTCTGTGTTTTATAACTCTGTGCGTGCGTGCGTGCGTGCGTGCGCACACACGCTGTGGCTCCATACTGTATGAATCCATAATGTACATTCATATTATTCATTCAGTGCATAGATAGATGATAGAATATCACAGTTCCCTCTCGAATAGATGTCAGCTCCACCACCGTGCTGCTGTACTGATAGACAGGATCCATGTACTGTTACACTCACTGTATTTAACACTGTTCTACAGCTAGACTCTCTCTCTCTCTCTCTCTCTCTGTCTCTCTCTCTCTCTCTCTCTGTGTCTCTCTCTGTGTCTCTCTCTCTCTCTCTCTCTCTCTCTCTCTCTCTCTCTCTCTCTGTCTCTCTCTCTCTCTGGGTAGTGATTTGAATGTAATTATTTTCAAATTAAAATTATAAAGATTAAATGAAGGAAAGGAAAAGAGAAACATCCAAAACAAATGCCTTCAAATGGAAAACAGTCTCCTCCCTCCTGGTCCTTTTTGGTACGCAGAGCGAGGGCAGAACCGTTCTCATTCACCCAAAGGAATTATCCTTGTTAACTTTCTAAGTGAAATCTTAGTAGTTAACAAAAATAGTACTGTCACTTTAAGACCATTTGAAAAAGCAAACAATGTAAATAGACCTCAATAGACCCAAATAGTAATTCAGAGGACTCTGAAATGAATAGACACGACACCAACACATGAAGGAAAGATCATTTGAGTGATTCTCAGTAAAATCATGTTGTAAAGATTCAGCGTCATACATATAGCCATAATCCATCGTTACAAAATCCCATTGTCTGAATAATGTCTCTATATAGCATTTTAAGATGTCACAGTTGTTGTATTGTTGTGATTGGTTGAGAATAGAGTTCATGTCCCGTGATGATGACAGATGATCCGGATGTAGCGATGGCCGATCCAGAGCTGGCCTAATCCTTTTGGCCAGCCGAGGGATGGTGTGCTCATTACACCATTATGGTGCAACCAGAGTATAGACTATATAGGCCATATGGAGATGTCATAACAATGTATATGGGACGGGCTGTGTGTTGACTCTCTTTTGTCCTAGCCAAGAACTAATGACCTCACTAAGCCGTTCACAGAATCTTGTAATTGTCTCCACCAGGCCGAAGGCATGGGGAGAGAGTATGTTTTGCACTCCGTCCGTGTGTGTGTGTGTGTGTGTGTGTCCGTCCGTCCGTCCTTCCTTCCGTCCGTCCGTTACCAGCTAATCTCCGGCACCGTTAACCCAGTCGATGCCAAACTTTGCACACACACTCCCTGGATGCCAACGATGAACCTCTGCCCCACATTTTCCAGAACGGCCTGTTATAGCGCCACCATGAGGCAGCTTTTCAAATTTTTTACCTAAAACTGCACCGATCTGCGTGAAACGTTGCATGCACACGCCCTAGAGGCCAAGGACAAACCTTTGACCTGCATTTTCCTCATCTGCCTTTTGTAGCGCCACCAGGAGGCTGACTTTTGTAAAACACATTTTTTGATCTTACTCCTCCAGATTCTGTCCAAACATCTCACAAATCGTTACACAGTATCTCTATGGTCATGTGCTCAAGTCGGATCTGTCCCATATTTCAGATTCCATCCTAATTGGCTATAATTAGCTTTCACAGTTTGCAAGATTGCCCCGTTTTGAACAAAAGCCTCAAATCATGAACGCAGCATGCAATTTACGTGAAATCTTTCACACATTTTCTTACTAGGCTGATGAATATATCCCACCCTTTTCACATTGGCCTGTTATAGCGCCACCAACAGGTTGATTTTTGCAAAACACATTTTTGGAACAAAATGCCTCAAAAACATGTTTATATTAATCCTAAACATTTTGCCAAACATCTCACACAGTCCTATCCTCCTGGTGGAGACCTGTGCCCAGAAGGGCACTTTTTCTAGTTTTAAATTTTATTGGTAGGCTATCTGTCTTGAGAAGCAGGAAGTGATAGATAGATAGATAGATAGATAGATTGATTTTACACAAGTAAGACACGCGAACGCGGGAAGCGTGACAGCGTGACACACAGACAGACAGACCCTATTCTAGCCTTCACACGCACGCACGCACTAGGCTATACTAGGCTGGGGAAGGCTAGAATAGGGTGTACTACGCTGTACTGGACTCTAATAGGCTGTACTAGGCTCTTGTCAGCCCTGTAGGGAGGGATTTGTGGCTGTACTAGGCTATACTAGGCTGGATTGGGCTGGAATAGGGTGTACTAGGCTGTACGGCTCTTGTCAGCCCTGTAGTTCCTCTCACTTGGGAATAACCACTGCGTACACGGGCAATAGTTTTTACAGGTTTGTTATGTTTTGTCTTGTTTTGCTTTTGTTTGTTCTTTGTTTTTCTGTTGTATTTTCATACTTTATAGCTTTTTTGAATATTAAAAGGGTAGGCATTATAAGCTGAGGCTTCTGCCAACACTCCCTTTTGGTCAACAAAAAACCGAATACATTGTATAAGGTGTGTTTATTTTAAATGACCAATAAACTTGAACACATACATACATACATACATACACATACATACACATACATACATACATACATACATACATACATACATACATACATACATACATACATACATACATACATACATACATACATACATACAGAATGGTAGACCTGAGGCCTACCATACCATACCAGGCCTCAGGCCTGAGGCCTGGTATGGTTTGGTATGGTTTTTTGTTGACCAAAAATTCATTTATTTTAATGAATGAATGAATTTTATTTATATATCACACCTCCATATAAGCATATCTACACATATACATATATACACACATACATACATACATACATACATATACACGTGTATACATATACACGTGTACATACATCCATACACACATACATATAAAACTGAAATTAGGAAAAACACTTGACATATAGATGTGTTTTTAAAAGCGGGCACTGTCTCCGCTTGCCTAAGAGTAAAGAGAGCCTACTGTCAGCTGTCCAGCAGTCCAAATATTATTAAATTAAATTTCAGAATGGTAGACCTGAGGCCTACCATACCAGGCCTCAAGCCTGAGGCCTGAGGCCTATACCCGGCCTGAGGCCTACCATTGCGTGGCAAATCTATGCACAACATGTCTATGTTCACAGGCTTCTGTAGAAGTTATCCACTGTATACTGGCAGGTGGCCATCCTGAGACAGGCATTATATGTGGCATAATGCATGGTCCAAGTATATTCCATGTTTGGGATTTCAATAAAATGGTCTTATACAGTAAGTACAGTTGCAGTCCGAGAAAGGGACACTTAGCTGCAAAGGTGAATGGGTGTGCAGTATACTTCATATTAGGTTATTGCAGATGGCCTTTCAGAGGACAGTGTTACTTGGGGACATGAGGAGACAGGAAGTTGTACAAGCTAAACTAGTTTTGTGTTTGTCAACGTAGCTTAAATAGTTGGTGTCAGTCCATTAAGGTGTGGTACTGTACTCTATGTTGAAGAGAAAACAATGCAATAGAAACGTACCTGAGATTCAAAACAGATAATTAAGTACATGATGAGTGATTCATGAAGGCCATGTCAGGATTTAAAGGAATGCAGTGTCACAATAGTAGTTTGATTAGGGTGCCCAACCTTGATCAGAGCTGAGGAGGAGGTCTGTGGATCAGGGAGAAAAACCGTGTCATAGAACTTAAATTAATTGAAAAATATGTTCATTTGAAGAGTCAGAACTGTATTTGATAGTCAAAGTTAAATCCAACATTGACCACTTTATTTTTTTTTATTTTATTGGTAGGCTATCTGTCTTGAGAAGCAGGAAGTGATAGATAGATATATAGATAGATAGATAGATAGATAGATTTTACACAAGTAAGACGCGGGAAGCGTGACAGCGTGACACACAGACAGACAGACCCTATTCTAGTGTGGTGAATTATGAATCCATAATTCTTCAATATCTCATGTTCTCTTACAAAATGTGACATGTGTTTACATGCAGTAGACCTATTCTAGCTCATCCTATTTGGAGGTGTCGGTCCGAGATGCTTGTCTCAAACTTCAAGCACTTGGCTCGGGACCCCCGGGGTGTGGATGGCTCTTCAGTGCCTTTTGTTTGAGTTCAGTTCCTGAGTCACACACTCACACCTAGAGCAATCAAATGCTAAACATGGGTTCAAAGTGGCCACTCAACAAATGGCTGATCAATGCGTAAGCTGGGGTTGACTTCAGGGGAACAGTGAACACGCCTCTATTCTCACCTCTTGTCTGTGAAAACTGTACTTAATGTCATGCAATTGAATGTAACCAGTTCAGTCAGTTGGCCAGTCACTACCTGGTGGCTGGTCAAGGCCAGCCAGGCCTATGCTATGCTATGCTGTGTACTTCGAAATAAACATCAAGGAACATCTTACTCTGTCTGCTGCCGTCTCACAATTATCTCCGCTCTCCCGTTTTGGTTAAGTTTGTATGGTCTCGTGTCCAAAATACACGACACTAGCCTTCACACGCACGCACGCACTAGGCTATACTAGGCTGGATCTGGCTGGGGAAGGCTAGAATAGGGTGTACTACGCTGTACTGGACTCTAATAGGCTGTACTAGGCTCTTGTCAGCCCTGTAGGGGGGGATTTGTGGCTGTACTAGGCTATACTAGGCTGGAATAGGCTAGAATAGGGTGTACTAGGCTGTACGGCTCTTGTCAGCCCTGTAGTTCCTCACACTTGGGAATAACCACTGCGTACACGGGCAATAGTTTTTACAGGTTTGTTATGTTTGTCTCCACCAGGCCGAAGGCATGGGGAGAGAGTATGTTTTGCACTCCGTCCGTGTGTGTGTCCGTCCGTCCGTCCGTCCTTCCGTCCTTCCGTCCGTCTGTTACCAGCTAATCTCCGCCACCGTTAACCCGGTCGATGCCAAACTTTGCACACACACTCCCTGGATGCCAACGATGAACCTCTGCCCCACATTTTCCAGAACGGCCTGTTATAGCGCCACCATGAGGCAGCTTTTCACATGTTTTACCTAAAAATGCACCGATCTGCGTGAAACGTTGCATGCACACTCCCTAGAGGCCAAGGACAAACCTTTGACCTGCATTTTCCGCATCTGCCTTTTATAGCGCCACCAGGAGGCCGACTTTTGTAAAACACATTTTTGGATATTACTCCTCCAGATTCTGTCCACAAATCTCACAAATCGTTACACAGTATCTCTATGGTCATGTGCGCAAGTCGGATCTGTCCGATATTTCATATTCCATCCTAATTGGCTATAATTGGCTTTCACAGTTTGCAAGATTGTCCCGTTTTGAACAAAAGCCTCAAATCATGAACGCAGCGTGCAATTTACGTGAAATCTTTCACACATTTTCTTACTAGGCTGAGGAACATATCCCACCCTTTTCACATTGGCCTGTTATAGCGCCACCAACAGGTTGATTTTTGCAAAACACATTTTTGGAACAAAATGCCTCAAATCATCCAATTGCCATCAAAGGCGTATGAAGAAATGGCACCCTTTTCACATTGGCCTATTATAGCGCCACCAGGAGGCCACAACCACTTTTTCTAGTTTGTCTTGTTTTGCTTTTGTTCTTTTTTTTTCTGTTGTATTTTCATACTTTATAGCTTTTTTGAATATTAAAAGGGCAGGCATTATAAGCTGAGGCTTCTGCCAACACTCCCTTTTGGTCAACAAAAAAACGAATACATTGTATAAGGTGTTTATTTTAAATGACCAATAAACTTGAACACATACATACATACATACATACATACATACATACATACAGAATGGTAGACCTGAGGCCTACCATACCATACCAGGCCTCAGGCCTGATGCCTGGTATGGTTTGGTATGGTTTTTTGTTGACCAAAAATTCATTTTTATTTAATGAATGAATGAATTTTATTTATATATCACACCTCCATATAAGCATATCTACACATATACATATATACACACATACATACATACATACATACATACATACATACATACATACATACATACATACATACATACATACATACATACATACATACATACATATACATGTGTACATACATCCATACACACATACATATAAAACTGAAATTAGGAAAAACACTTGACATATAGATGTGTTTTTAAAAGCGGGCACTGTCTCCGCTTGCCTAAGAGTAAAGAGAGCCTACTGTCAGCTGTCCAGCAGTCCAAATATTATTAAATTAAATTTCAGAATGGTAGACCTGAGGCCTACCATACCAGGCCTCAAGCCTGAGGCCTGAGGCCTATACCAGGCCTGAGGCCTACCATTGCGTGGCACATCTATGCACAAAATGTCTATGTTCACAGGCTTCTGTGTGCGGCCTAGAGGAGCAACTGAGCATGTGTAGAACCACTTCTTACACCTCTTCTTGTTTGGGAAACCCAGCCATTGTCTTGTTCATTGACATAGGCCAGGCTGGCTCTGTAGATGGACAGGGGACTGCATTCCCGTCACTGAGAGACCATCCATACTTAGTGAAGGAAGGGATGTCCCGCTTGGCAATGCACGTCCCTGCCAGGGATGAATGTCAACATAAACAGAGGAAATGCCAACAGAAACAGCAGAACAAAACCAAAATACAGCCAGAGTGATGTCTTTCTGCAAAGAAACACCCCAGAACAATAATATACTTAATAGAGGGAAATTATGGCTAAAATATTTATATATCTCTCGTGGTTAGAAGAAACCATGAGTTTGTATTTCTAGCTCATCTGGTTCAGAATTTAGAGCCAAACCCATTTCTGGGTGCTAGTATTGTGGTGGCCATATTGGATATCATGGAAACTTGCAATACAAAAACTGTTTGTATTCATATCATTGATCAACCTGTGAAGTTTCGTGGAAATATCCCTCAGTTAAAAATGTTGCCCTATTCACCCGCATTAGGCTAATGGGGGATAATATTGTGGCGGCCACATTAGATTTCCAGCAAATAAATTGACCGGTGTGTCCATATAGGTTGTGATTCTATTGGGTCATAGATATTATTTCTGGTGGACAACCTTTGACGTTATGGCAAATGCAGGTATCCAAAACAAGGCGTGGTTTGCCCCCTGTGTAATAGGATCTGACAGGAAATGTAATGTCTCATGTTTGCAGCCATTTTGACAATATGCAAACTCAAGAAAATATGTCCCTTCTGTGCCATGAATCTTAGCCAATTGCTTGTGTTTGCTAAAACAGTCAACAATCATGGTTGTTGCTAAGGCTTTCACTTAGAGCTCCATATATGGGATAACCTATAGTCCCATATATGGAGACAACGGCGATATCCAGAGCTGACATCAGATTAATGTAGAAACTCCAAAGATGGATATACACAGTGGTGACATCATCGTGACACTAGACTTGCACAACATAAAAGGCGGCTCCCAGCTTCTAAACCTCAGTTACCAAGCAACGCACATGGTATCTCCAACGATCCCAAATCCTCAGAATCTACAGCAGTCAAGCAAGACGCAGGATTCAGGATACAGCACATAGGACAAGACTCAAGACACCACACTCAAGACACAAGATCCAAGATCAAGAACATGTCAACACATACGAACCAAGGTGTCTGGCTTTACAACCCAAATACCTTGCATAGCTTTACGAAGACCACCATTCCAATTAGCGTCGTTAAACATCCCGGTTTAAGTTCGGATCGGACACCACTGCAGCGGGTCCTAGCCTAGACAACCAGCACTAGTTCGAGCTATTTAGTAATGGTAGAAATCATGGAAAAGCACTACTTCGGGTAGCCACCATCTTGTAAATATGCACAATAAGGGTCCAGACACACCCAATAATAAGAATAGGTATTCCATTGAGTATCTCATGGTCAGAAACCCCTAAATAGATACCAAGTTTGCGTTTCTAGCTCATCTGGTTCAGAAGTTCGAGCCAAACCTATTTTCTGGGTGCTAATATTGTGGCGGCCATATTGGATTTCATGGAAACTTTCAATGCAAAAAATGTTCATATTCATATTATTGATCAACCTGTGAAGTTTCGTGGAAATATCTCTGTTAAAAAAATTGCCCTATTCACCCCCCATTATAACTAATAGGGGCTAATATTGGGGCGGCCATATTGGACTTTCGCCCAACAATTGACCAGGTTGTCCATATAGGTTGTGATCCTAGTGGGTCATAGATATTATTTCTGGTGGACAACTTTGTATGTTATGACAAATGCAGGTCAACCCCCTTTGCCCCCTGGGTAAGTTATTAGTGCAGCCACACCCGGCAGCCAGCAAAAAGTTCTCAATGGGCCCAAAAATTAAGGGCTGGCACCTGGCATTTACCCTGAGTAGTCATATATGACTGATATTATTGCATCTGTTGCATCATAAGATGTGATGCATTGCATCTCCCGAGTCCCGCCATAACAACCATAGACTGTTTTATGTCAAGTACACAGGCGGATGCATGCACGCTCGCTTCTCGCCCTCAGGGCGTCTTACTGGTTTTATTAATACAATGTAGGACTAATGACATTATTGAGGGTAGCCCCTCCTATATTCAGCTATAGTGTCGATTTTTGTCCTAACACAAACATTAAATGCCATTCACAATGAAAGGAGAATTTAAGTCATGTGTCTGAGCAAAGACTAAATTCCCATTGACAATAAATGGATAATGTACGATGAAAAGAGCGCCCCTCACTTACACGGGTGTGATTTATTTTAAATCAGAAATGACTGTTTTTCTTTGCAGCTTGAGTGGCCCATTTTAGCTGAACATAAAAAAAATAAGTCGGCTAAGCAGTATACGTGATCATCAGCATTATACGTGATGAAGGCCACCATTGTTTTTTTT
This sequence comes from Electrona antarctica, assembly GCF_951216825.1. Lineage (NCBI taxonomy): Eukaryota > Metazoa > Chordata > Actinopteri > Myctophiformes > Myctophidae > Electrona > Electrona antarctica. Next base: position 19,215,788 of record NC_136802.1, read on the forward strand.
TATTGATTTGTCAACCTTATCATTGACAACTGAGATTGCTTTCACCTGGCATTTACCCTGAGTAGTCATATATTCACATTCAGTAGATCTCATGATCTTTTGTGGCCAGATGTAATTTCTTGGGGTTTAGTAGGACTATAGTAAATAATAAAAAAATAAATCGCTCTAAAATTTTGTAAAAAAATACATATTTAGCCCCATGCTCGAATGCCCCCGCCCCTGTGTCAAAAACCGCTAAAATCCCTAAAACGAAAGAAAGCAGCAAATGAAGAAAAATTAACACTCATCTTTTACTTTCTCTAATAACAACCTAAAACATGAACCTTGGTTGAAAAACACTAAAGTTGTCCTTTAAACATATTAAACAGTCAATTATAATCATATAAACCCAATTTAGTGTCATGCATTGCTTTTTCTCAGTTTCCCAGGCTAATTACCAAAACGTGGCCCAAATTGTCTGACATCCCCCTTTTTATAATTTTATCGACGGCACGGGTGAGCAGCCGACCGGCCGTCGATCCCAAATGACTCTGGACCACATCACGGTAGTGAAGAAGACAAGAAGTGGTGGAAACTGGAAAGGATAGTAGGATATACCAATAAACAAAAGAGGTATTAGCGCACGCTGCACACCAATAGTGAGGAGGTGCTGACCACGGTACGGGAGACAAACTTGTAAAGGAAGGAGAGGTTGCACGCAGCACAGCTCGTAGTCACGAATCACGATACAAAAAACTTCTATTAAATACCAACGTTTCGGCACCTGAGTGCCTTCTCTTCAGGGTATGAAAGAAAGGATACCAATTATGACAACGCAGGAGAAGAGGAGTGGAGTGGAGGAGGAGAGGAGAGGAGAGGAGGAGAGGAGACTGGAGGGGCGGCGAATATAATCGCACAATACGCGTCGCATTTAGATGTGTACACTGTATAGGCAAACGCGAATAAATTCGCCGGGCAAATATTTCGCATTTTCGGATCGCTTATTCGCATCGCGTCGCTAATTCGCCAGTGTGTAATGACCTACACACACACACACACACACACACACACACACACACACACACACACACACACACACACACACACACACACACACACACACACTTTGTACATTTATAGAAGGATGACTCAAAGTTCAATATAAAGATGTAGAAAGATGTAGCTGAAAGATTTTTTGTTTACCTCGTACCCAGTTGCCACCTTCGTATTGGAAGGATTTGTCTTCGATATTAGTGCCCCATATCCCTGCTTTTCCCACTGAGATATGCTTCAGGTTGGCAGAGGGCAGTCTGGTCCAGGATGAGCCGGTCAGAATATAGGCTTGACCTTCTTTGTCTATAGCCACCACTTGTCCCAGGCCGGCATCAACCTGCACTGTGTTGTTCAGCGGTGGGCCCTCGGTGCATGTCCAACCTGGAGGAAGAATGTTCATCACCATGCAATCATCATCTTTATCATTAGATGAAAAACTCGAGCCAAATGCCTATACTTTTTAAACTTTGGCATTATAAAAAAAAATCTAAGACTTGAAAATGCATGTTGACATATAGAGTTTATAGTGTGGACTGGACTGGAGGTCAGTGACTTACCCTGACAGAGAGCCAGGTGAGCCAGCACCAGGAGGAAGACTGCGATAGCTCTCATGATGTCTCAAGTTGCTCTGCCTTTCTGCCTCCCTTCTCTAGGAACTGCTGTTTCTTCAGATTGATGTGGTCCTTTATATCATGAAACTGAACACTCCCAAAACAACTCATTTGCAGTACCATGTTGGTATGTACTGACGTCAAGCGATGACGCTGAAAGCGGGGTAGGGTTATATACGTTTTTTACGTCCCCTTAATGTAAAGAATATAAGAATTAAAATACTTGTGGCCAGTGAGGCTTGTTTTTGTTTGTTAGTTTTTTTCTGTTTTGTGAATATTATTTTATTTGTTATCTATTTGTTATCTATATTGCACTTATTTTAATTCTTTGACTTTTTTGTCTAATTTTATCATGTTCAGAATAAAGTTTTTCATTGATTCATTGATTCATAACTACTGTATATTTCCTCATTGACTGAAAAAAATAAAATTTTGCAAATACTAACTTTGTTTTCATGTAAACTTTGTGAAACCCCTTGTCAAACTGGTTGGAGTGAAGCTTCCTAGCCGTGGAATCAATAGCCTAAGAATGTTACCTGCTTCCAAAAATGGAACCACCACAGTGACTCTGTCTCAGAACTGTGTGTGGGTGTGCTTGTGTGCGTGCGCTGGGGACAAGCCAAAATATGTCCATTATATGCCCTCTTCCACCCTCCTCCCCTGTTTATGATTTACGGTGCCGTTTCAGCTCAAAGTGTCTCACAGACCTCTAGTGTACTTATTGTAAGCAATAGACCTCTAACTTTTGAACCATGCGTGTCCCACCCACTGTCAGAGACTGTCTCTGTCTTGTTTTTTTTCAGTACTCCTTTCAGCTTTCACAATTTGTTTTGCAGGTTTTGGGGTGGTGTAACCATTACCATGTGCAACTGCATCCCACATTTATTGTTATTGTTTTCAGGAGCTCAGGATTAAAACACTACTTACCCCTATTTCTATCAGGGATGTGATATGTAACACTGGCCAGGCATAGCAAGCCGTACTAACTATAAACAACACTCAATGATCTTTGTCTATATACTCAGATTTTCTGCAGTTGTGTAAAGCTGTTGTGTAAAAACAAAGCAAGTTAATAGATTACATTATATATTTTTCTTTGATGGTAAACATTTCTTTGTTGCCTCAAATATGATGTCTCTCCATCATGCTGTATCAACTGTGTATTTGTTTTCCATCTTGCCCTGTAACCTGTTCTTAACTGCTGTAGCCATACTGTCTTTGGCGCCTGATAGCTATCACTTGATCTTCACGCTCCATTTTATAATAATAATCAAAGTAACTATTTACCTAAGGCACCAGATAGACAACGATTACCTGACAAAGGTTGCCAAAGAACAACGAGTCCAACTGTGTAATAATTGATGATGAATGAAACTTTATTGAATTAGATATTTGTATTAAAATCAGAAGAGACAACACCTGGGCTATTATGTGTTGTAACACTGTAAGGTTGGGTCTATAATGCATTATATAAGCACATTTAAAATGCATTATAATGTTCTTACAAGGCATTATAAAACTCATGTAACCCAGGTCCAGAATATAGGTTAAAATGGGCTAAATCACCCTTTACAATAAATATATAAATACAATGGATTAAAATGGGCTAACTCATCTTCAATATGAATAAATAAATAACTGTTAAGTCCTCAAGTGACAATTAATTAATTCAGTCATATCCCCTCACTACACTGAAATGTACACAGAAAACCCCCTCAGATCAGTTCATCCTAATAGCTGGGCAGATAACATGCAAATTACAGGTGAATCGTTCACTTGCGGATACAAGCACCAAAAACGGTACACTTACTCTTTTGATAAAACCATTGTGCCAAATACAATTTCAATATGGCGGCCATTTTTCAAGATGGCCGCCATTGAATATACAGTAATATTGCATTTCGCAATAAATTCCCATAGACTTGTCCTATTTGAATGATCTTGGTGTCAAATCATACATTTTTCACTATGTAGAATCCAAATTTGGACCCATGGACTTACTCACTGGCTTCCTTGTACAATATATCAGTCCCGGAATCCTAATATTCTGCTAAATTAGAGGTTTGTGTTATGTCTGACTCGGGTAGTGTATATCTTAATATTGTTAGAGCTTTAGGGGGGGGGGGGGTCAATGTAGTAGCTCAACAGAGCGGATGTCAACGTACAGCCAGGGCACACTGGTGGCACCGCTGCTGTGAAACACAGCATGGGGTTCAGTATCAGCTGAGTAATTTGTTTGGTGTAGCTAAATAATGACTTCAGTGTCCCAAATGTTGTCTAATAAGCCCTGTATCTTTTAGCTAGTGTAGATTACATGTAATGTACCATGTATGATGTTCAGTTAGACAACCGCGCCTGAATTGACAGGGTATGCCAGCACGGGAGAGCCGAGCCAATGGTAAGGGGGCTATACATGACTTATTCACGGACTTACCAACATGGTGTACAGATCGCACAGGACTTAAATGATACTGGATGAACGATCGGGCTAGGTGTAGATCAGATATTTTATTGTCAAACCTAGTCTTATCCCATACCTTATTGTGCATGATGGCGGTAAAAGGATAACCCCTCTGCCTTGATTCACTGAATACAGATAATGGCCATATACTGTGATACCTTGATTACCATTCACCAAGATTGCAAATATAGATCCAGGACCGTCTAAATTCAAGACTGACTGGAGCAAGTGTTGTCTTTGCAAAGAGAAGAATAGTAAAGAGCTCTCATCACATGCAAGACAATCACAACATGATGGCTACACTATGATTGCAACTAATATTCCCCTCTTTCACACAATTAATGAGATGCATATTAATAAAATGTATCCAGACAGACTTGATGATGGTGGTGGCATTGAAGAAAATCTGAGGAGGAACAAGGCGCAATATCACAAAAGTTGTCGCATTACGAAACTGGAGAGTGAGAATCACAAAACGAAAAGCAGAGTGCGCTCAGCCAGTGGAATGCAGCTGGGTGTTGATGCATCTGCTGTCAACTCCACAAGACTGAAGGAAAAACTGCTGTCATACCTGAGTATTTTTTTTTTGCCTCATAGCCTATTTTGTTACAAGGAAATAAAACGAGTGACACATGAAGAGTATGACTGACCAGTAAAACTGCATGCTTCATGAACAGCATCATTTGGAAGACAATTCTGTTCCATTGTTTTGTTGAAGTCGAAATGAGAGACATTGCCCAAACTGGTCTGAACGAGTGTCAATTGAGCCTGTTGCCTGTGTGCAGGGACAGCTCATCAGTGAGCTGGATGCAATCCTACCTGGAGGGGAGAGAACAGATGGTGGAAGTGAACGGAACACTGTCCCCCCCCCCTCCCAGTGAGCTGTGGCGTTCCACAAGGAAGCATACTAGGGCCTCTACTGTTCCTAATATATGTAAACGGCATGACTTCAGCCTGTGACTGCAACTTGTTCCTGTTCGCAGATGACTCAGCACTGCTGGTCTCGGACAGGGACAAACTGCAGGTTGAAAATGCCCTCAGCTCTGAACTCGGTAGAATCTGCACCTGGCTCGCTGATAACAAACTATCTTTACACCTGGGAAAAACTGAATCCATTCTCTTTGGCTCTATTAGTAATCTCAGCAAGGCAAATGGCTTCTTGGTTAGAGTGGGTGACAATGTTATCACACGTAAAGATGAAATTACCTACCTAGGTTCCATCCTGGAGGCTAATCTTTCCGGTGATAAAATGGCCACCAACGTAATCAAAAAAGTCAACCATAGAACAAGATTCCTCTACAGGATCTCCTCACTGGTCAACAAAAACACCTTGAAGACCTTAACAGGAGCCCTTGTACAGGGTTTCTTTGACTATGCATGCACCTCCTGGTACCACAGCACCTCAAAGGCCCTTAAAACCAGGCTCCAGACTTCCCAAAACAAACTGGTCAGGCTCCTACTTGATCTAGCCCCCCGAACCCACCTCACCCCTGCCCACTTCGACAGGCTGGAATGGCTTAGGGTCGACGACAGAGTACAGCATCTTGCAATGGGTCTGGTCCACAAGATTCGATACACCACCAAGATACCCATGTACCTGTCTAGATACTTCCTTAATGTTAACGAAGTCCACACCCACAACACCAGAGGGAGTGCAACGAACCATGTACAACCCAGATTCGGCACAAACAAGGGACTAAATTATTTTCGCTCCTATGCCACCAAAATGTGGAACGCCCTACCAACTGTCATTAAGACATGCGAATCCCTTGACTCCTTCAAAACCGCTCTCAAAGGGCACCTACGGATGGCTGCAATTCGAAACTGGCCCCCGTAAAATCTGAATCCCCCCCCCGCCCCCCCCTTTTTTCCCCTCACTGTATATATTTATTTTCCCTTTTTACCTCCTTTATGATGAATTCCTGTTCTGTCTATAGAAGTGTCTATTTGTACGTCTCTAAATGTTTTGATGATTTGAACATGGTGGACCCTATTGGAAACAAGTGTAATGCTTAATTGGGTCGTCCACTCACAGTTAACAGCCTTTGTATTGAGTTTGTGCTTGAAATATACTGTAATTCTGCAAACTGTTAATAAATTCTTCAATCAATCAATCAATCAATCAGCAGGTGAAACGAGTCCTAATCAATGAGAGAGAGCAGAGGGACAGCAGAGTGAGAACAGAGGAGAGCTGCAGACAGAGTGAAAAGCTAAACTTCTGTTTAAGAAAATATAGAATAATAAAGTGAAGTTGTGTGCAACAAAACACAGCATTAATGACTTTAGCTTGTTGTGAGGAGCAACTTTGAGTCATCTAAAGCAGTACTGATGTGCTGATTTCATTTGCAAACCCTGGTGAGTGACAAACAGTGTTTGATGCATTAGCTGCTAGGTGGCTAACATGAGTGAAGTCCCAGCACTGCTGTGACTAGTATGTTTGTTCAATGAAGAATGAAGTAATGCAACTGTGATTTACTGTGTTCAGCTAAAAACGTTTTTCCACTAAGATGTATTATTATTTATTTTGGTAAAAAGAATGTTTACTCACAATTGCTGGACCCTGCAGTTACTAACTGAGTGTAAGGAATACAACCACCATCGGTGAGAGGAAGATTTATTTTGTTTTCTTTTGTTTGAACTACTATTGAATTGTAATTGTTAATTAATATGTGTATTTGAAAGGTTGACTGTATTTATTTCCAATAAGTATTTGTAAGTGAAACCGTATACAGAATTGTGTAAATGAAGGTATTGTTTTAGACATTAACACAGAGATGCCTCTGGCCTTGCTTTATGCAGGTCAGGTTTTTGGTTTGGATACGTTTGTTCTGATTCAGCCCGACTCTGGTCGGCTACCCGTGATTGGAAGAACCTAGCCCGTCTCCGGACCCCCCGGGTTGAGCTCCTTTGGACCCCTACCCCGTAGGGTCCGGTATCACAGGCTTCAAGCGACATGGGATGCAATCTGATTTACCCTGACTTACCCCTGTGCTGCGCTGTGGGTGTCACGCTGACATATTCCAAAAGAAGCATATGAACGCTATAGGAGACAACGAACCATCTGACCCCCCCTGCGAACGGCTCAGAAGCCGTTAAGTATTTTTTATGTTTGTACGACCGTTTTGGCAGCTCTCTTCCTTCCTTCCTTGACTTCCTTATTGACATCCTATTGTACCGCCTCCATCACCGTGGCTGGCTACACCTGTGACAGAGGCAGGAACGCGCAGATAGCCAGTTCCGGCGCTCTGTCGCCAAAACGGTCGTACAAACATTAAAAATACTTAACGGCTTCTGAGCCGTTCGCGGGGGGGGGTCAGATGGTTCGTTGTCTCCTATAGCGTTCATATGCTTCTTTTGGAATATGTCAGCGTGACACCCACAGCGCAGCACAGGGGTAAGTCAGGGTAAATCAGATTGCATCCCATGTCGCTTGAAGCCTGTGATACCGGACCCTACGGGGTAGGGGTCCAAAGGAGCTCAACCCGGGGGGTCCGGAGACGGGCTAGGAAGAACCCAGACCCTGCTGAATTCTCCTTGGGACAGACCCAGAGCCGTAACCCCCAGTGTGGTAGGAAATTGTCACACATACACTGCCATGCAAGGAGCAGTGCAGTATTGGGCGGTGATACACACATACTACACACACTAGAACTGGACATTGTCATACGCATACTCCACACACGCTCTGCCCTGTGAGGAACAGTGCAGGACTGGACAATTAAGATTGACACGTGGCAGCTCTCTGCCCTGCAAGGAGCAGTAGACACACACACACACACACACTCATACTAAGGTGTAGACACTTTGTGTCTTTTGGATTATTTCATAGCCACTAAGTGGTGTGTAAGGGTTATAGAGAGTATGCGCAATTTGCGCATGCTTAAAGTGAATGGCAAATCGAGTGGCAAAGCAACAGGCAAAGTGAGTTTAACATTGTCTAATGTTGTTTAATGCAATCAGATAGGACTTTTCTGTTTGGATGTATGGGCTGTCAAGGCCAGAAAGTAGTTTTTTGCCACTCAGTAGGCATTCCTGCATAACTTCCGGGTTTGATGATGATGTCACATGCATACCCTCTATTGTCAATTGATGTGTTTTGATTTATTGTCTTGATTATTGTGAATGTGAAGTGATTTATTTTGGATTCAAATTCAAAAGAGCAATTGATTGTGAAATATTGGAATACTACTGATCTGGTTTAAATACTGCAATTGAATTGCATATGGTATTGGTCAGTCAGAGTAGTTGGGTGCACCCACAGATTCAAAAACCCACAGATTCAGAAACCCTAAGATTTAAAAACCCTCAGATTGAACATCTTGAGAAACGGTTTAATTGATACCAAGGTACCTATTTCATTTATTGTACTTACTGTCATATTGTATGTTTGTGCGCATGTTTTATGTTTTGTTTCCTATTTCAATTATATATAAAATATTGAGCCGGCCAACTCAGTGACTTGCATCTGGTCTCATTATTTACCCCTCTGGCTCCAGTAGACGAACCTAACTGAACCCAACTAGTCCAACGACTAACCCTTCATTGTAATTTGGTAACTGTTCTACACTACCTATACGACACAGGTGTTACACTTGTATGAATGTTTATTGTCATGTATATTATGACATACGTGCTGCATGCATTATAAATTCAGTGGAACATAGCATATTCCAAACAACCATAATTTAGTGTCTTTGTTATAAGTTGTTGTGCGTAATTATATTACATATTACATAAATGTGATTTATAATGCATTGTATAGAGCACTTGGTGACCAGCACTTGTAATACTTCATAATCATAAACCTTGTTATAAGTTGTTATGCATGACAAATTAGATGATGATAACATTTATTTAACCTTATACAGTCTTGCCGACAGGGTGTGATTAATACATTTTCAATAAGATGACAGATTGACAATCAAATAGATTGTCAGCTGTTAGAAGAAGAAGAGAAATGGAGGTCTGCTGCACAGCTGACACCTCATGCAGTGCACTTCATGATAGCACCATCGGTGGACACACCATAAATGGTACCAAGATCATAGGAGACTTGTCTCATGGTCTTGCACAAGGGAATCACCTTCCAACCGCTCCCATAGGAGACTTGTCTCATGGTCTGGCACAAGGGAATCACCTTCCAACCGCTCCCATAGGAGACTTGTCTCATGGTCTGGCACAAGGGAATCACCTTCCAACCGCTCCCATAGGAGACTTGTCTCATGGTCTTGCACAAGGGAATCACCTTCCAACCGCTCCCATAGGAGACTTGTCTCATGGTCTGGCACAAGGGAATCACCTTCCAACCGCTCCCATGCGGACGTGCTTCGGAAATGCCAGTTCTGTTATAGCATTAGGATACAAGTTTTATTTATAAACCACAGGTTCAAAGTGCTTTACAATACAAAATAAACTGTCAAAAAATGCAATACCACAAATCATGGTATACCACATTATTAACATTAACACACGATTTAAGGTAAGATGCTATAATAAATAAAAATGTTACATAAAACCTCTCAGTCAGTATAGAGGCTATGTAGATACGGTAAAAGAAAAAAAAGACACAAAATTAATACGGCTAGAATAGCCTAATTGAAACTCCATGTGGTTTCCCACCAATGATAAATGATTATTTAGTTTTTGCTTACCTTTCAACAACTTGACCACTCATGTCTACCGCAAAGACTTTGCCGTCACTCCCCACTTCAACCGTTTGGAATGATCCTCCTCCAATGCTCGTCCAGCTTGAGAATTCGCAGTTTGCAGACTTAAGCTATATAAAAATACCAACAACATAGACATGATGTTTCCTTTAATTGCCATGCAGGCTATAAACAATTATATAGAAAGCTGATGGCTGTCGAAGACAAAGGTCTTTGTTGTCATAAATGTGCTTTATAAAGGTTATTATGCATTTACTCTTTATTTTTTGTCAGATGCTTAACCCAGAAATCTTACCCCATTGAAGATGATTTGGTTTCTTCTGATCATTGACCAGCATCCGAATGCGCCACAGCTGAGGTAGTACGTTGATACAACTGATACACATAAGTTGTTAGTTATCTTTATTCAGTTTACTCTTACTTCAGTCATTTATTTTACGAATAAGTTGTACTTATAAGGGTAGTTCTAATGCAACATACGTTTTGTGCGTTTAATCATTTTTGAAGAACAAAATGTTACTTTTACTACTTGAGTAAAAATAAAAATAATATTTGGCTACATTAAAGTAACAATAATTTTACTTGAGTACAGTTTTTCGCTGCCCTATACCCACCTCTGCACTGACCATACACTTTTGTGGTCAGGGTCTTGTCTTTGTATTCACTCCGAAGACAATAGACGTGGTTGGCTCCATAGCGATTTCCCACAATGAAACCATCACCTCCATCGCATCCACCCTGTTAAAAACGATGGCGCCTCCTAAAGGCAGGGACAAAAAAAACAAAGATATTGTAAGTACGGTGCAATAGTGGTGTCAATATATATGTCCAAAAGTTGCATCTCCCATAAATGATTGCAAATCTGATAATTTGTCAAATCATTAACTATAGAACAACCTAAGTTGGAATGCCCCAATTATGACAAATTGGATGGCAATGTACAGTATGTCTATATGGGCATATTGCTCAAATCGGCGGTTATGGACAACATTCCGACTCACTTCAGGTTCCTCAGGTCATCAGTGACGCACACACACACACACACACACACACACACACACACTTTGTACATTTATAGAAGGATGACTCAAAGCTCAATGTTTACCTCCAAATCGTACCCAGTTGCCACCTACGTATTAGTAGAAGGATTTGTCTTCGATATTAGTGCCCCATAGCCCTGCTTTTCCCACTGAGATATGCTTCAGGTTGGCAGAGGGCAGTCTGGTCCAGGATGAGCCGGTCAGAATATAGGCTTGACCTTCTTTGTCTATAGCCACCACTTGTCCCAGGCCGGCATCAACCTGCACTGTGTTGTTCAGCGGTGGGCCCTCGATGCATGTCCAACCTGGAGGAAGAATGTTCATCACCATGCAATCATCATCTTTATCATTAGATGAAAAACGCGAGCCAAATGCCTATATTTTTTAACTTTGGCATTATTTAAAAAATGTAAGACTTGAAATGCATATTGACATATAGAGTTTATAGTGTGGACTGGACTGGAGGTCAGTGACTTACCCTGACAGAGAGCCAGGTGAGCCAGCACCAGGAGGAAGACTGCGATAGCTCTCATGATGTCTCAAGTTGCTCTGCCTTTCTGCCTCCCTTCTCTAGGAACTGCTGTTTCTTCAGATTGATGTGGTCTTTTATATCATGAAACTCCCAAAACAAATAACTAAACATCCAAGCTTGACCAGTTTCATGTTCAAATTGCCCTGTAGAATGAGGAAACAAATTAATTTCCTCATTGACTGAAAAAAATAAAATTGTTCAAATACTAACTTTGTTTCCTCATTGAATGAATTGCATTTTGTTCATTATCTAATCAGTCATCATGTACAGTTGAGTGATTAGATAATAGTCTACATGCCAGCCCATAGAGCCCATATCAGACTAGACTCTGGAAAGTTTTTGAAGTCGAGATATGCTAAGGACAGATATGCACACGCACACACACACACACACACACACACACACACACACACACACACACACACACACACACACACACCAGAGTGCCAATGAAGTGACATTTAATGATTGCATTTATGTTATTTATAGGTTCAACTATGACCCAACTTTCATTTCACCGGGTACTTGTAACCGACCGTAAGTGCTGTTGTTTCGTAAGGACATTCAGGGCATGGGCTGTGATTAGTCTACGTTTGAAGGGAGGGACACACACAGTTCTAGACAATTTGGCCTACTACAAAACCATGCTGTAAAAAGACAAGTGAGCAGTGAGCTCATGAGTGAGTGTTTAATGCAAAATCAAGGCACCATCAATAGAATATAACACCCTCACAATATTTCACACTAGCCATTTTACATTTCCGGGTTGTAGATAAGTCTGAAAAACATAAACAATAGAAGCAAAATGTATGGATGTCCATCTGAAAATAAACTAAAAAGTGTACTTTGTTTGAAAATAAACTAGTTTTTCATTGAACAACAATGGAATAATTCTGTCAAAGATCCATATATACCAAAATTTGTCAATCCTACACCTCACCACTAGTACGAAATGGTACACAAATGGTCTCCTAAGTGGGCGTGGCCACTCCACCACCCCATGCACAGGAATTAAGAGACTCATGCCCTACGTTTGGTCTCCTAAACCCATGAAACCAAGGGTTGGAAATCAATCAAGGGTGTCCAGTCTTGGTTTCCCCATCTGTCTTTGATCAACAACTTTATTGTATTTTATTTTATTTTTATTCCACGATTTTTGTAGCCCCATTTTTTTCACCCAGTGTCAATTGTAATCCCACACTCCCTCTGCCAACCTTGGGAGAGTAACGGACTGACCTCATACTTCCTTCACTGCATGAGTAGTCCAACCGCTTCTTTTCACCTGACAGGGGGAGTTTCCCCATGTTGGACGTAATGCGTGGAAGGAACATGTTATTCCAACCAGTTCCTTTCCCCTCCATCATTGCCCTGGCTGGCCAGGGGGATGCAGTTTTAGAGACCAGGATGTTTTGTGAGGGTACCTACTACCTACCCTAGGGCAGGGGTTCTCAACATTTTTGGTTGGGGACCCCCGGAAATGCTTTGGCCATGTCTCCCGACCCCCACCCACCCCCCTCCCCACCACCAATATAAACTGACAGCTACAATAACCTTAATAATAGAGAAAATACATCATAAATACTGAAACCAAGTATAATCATTAAGGAAGGTTTATGCATGTGTACTGTGTAAACTCAAAATTTCCATTTTCCAGCCATTCAGTTGACAAAAAAGCAAAAAACAACAACAAAACCCATTTTTTTAATATAATTTGGGGACCCCCCAAAATAATTTCGGGACCCCTGCCCTAGGGGACCCGGGGAGAACATCCAAACTCCACACAGAAAGGCTCTTTCGCCAACTCCACCTAGGGGATGACGCAGAGGAGAGAACACGCCCCTTGCGGGAATCGAACCCAGGACCATCTAGCTGCGAGGCGACAGCACATCACCGTGTCCCCAACAACAACTTTAGTTTATAGGGTCATGGTGTGCCAATCTCTAACTTGAGGTCGCTTGATTGACAGCAGTGATGACCAATGGGGCCGTGTTCCTCCCCTCATCGCTGACACTCGGGCTGAGGAAGGGGAAGAGCCTTTCAGTGAAACGATGCCCGACGAAGGAGTACATGTGGGACTTGTCCTCCACGTTGAAGAAAGACACCGTGCCTTCCTCATAGTCCACGAACACTCCGACCGTCAGAGGCTTCTCCCGGAGACGCAGGAGGACAGAGGGCGACTCCAGAGCCCGGTACTCGTCCCCGCCCCTGAGCCTCACCGTCCAATAGCCGTTCTCCGGGGTCGACGTGATCATGCCCTTCCTGTTGATGGACTCTCTGACCACGCCCACGTCCCAGAACGTCTTTGCTCCAACGTGGACCTGATGGAAGATCCAGGAGAAAACACGAATGTGAACTGTGATCTATGATCAGAGTTGATACAAGAGTGGGTATTGTTGCAGGCTCAGAGCAGCGCTGATGAATGGTGATTGGTGAACCGTGAATGCTGATGAAAAGTGAAACCGCGGACATAGTCCGTGGGGCGCATACATTGGTCCGATGTACTAACAGTCCGACATGCGTGGCCGGTTAAGACACATGTGTGGCTCCGATCATGGGTGGCTGGTTAAGACACATGCGTGGCCCCGAACATGCGTGGCTGGTTAAGACACATGGCCGGTTAAGACTCACCCGTGGCTCCTCCGGTTAGGGTTAGGCTATAGGGTTTGGGGTAGGGTATCGGACTATTGCATGTGGACTGACTATATCGGTCCAAAGATATGCACCCAGCGCCCAACCATCATGATCTGGTTATTTTCATAGATTCAAGTTAAAGAAATATAGCCTATACAACACTGACCTGGAAGTAGAACCTTCCAGCCAGGAAGCCCCTCTTTCCCAGAATGCAGAGCACAGGGTCAAAGCGCTGGGGGTTGTCGGGCAGGACGTGCATCAGGTCACCTCGACCCACCTGCTTCCCATCGGCCGACAGCACGATGTTGGGGTGGGCTGTGTCTGGGTCCAACACCACGTCAACTGATGATGGGAGGATGAGTGCATGAATTGAATACATGCACGGGGTCAATGAGTGAATGAAGAAATGCATGGGATGAATGAGTGAATGAAGTGAATGAATTAGTGAATGAATTAATTAATCAATTAATTAAGCAATCAATCAAGTAATGAATGAATGAACGAATGAATGCTTCAAAATGTTATAACAAACTGTTTGGGTCTATTGACACCATCAATCAGCAATAATGTTGGGAGGAATGAACAGATACATCATTGAATTAACTTCCCTCAATTCATTGGTATAGTGAACCCTGGCTAATCCAGGGCTCCGTAGTACAGTGACTCACATATGGACTCCCTTTAATGTACTGAGTGAATTTGCACATGAATGAATGAATGAATGAATGAATTAAGATTGACTTCAATCAAGTGAAGTAGTGAGTACATGAATGAAGTCATACTTGCATATTTTTGCATCCTCTTCAACTCTGCCGTGAAAAAGAAGAACATCAGATTCAGCAACCATGAAGTATTAAGCATTAAGTATTAACATCTTAACATCCAGAGCTACAACTAATCTACAGCTAAGCCCCATGTTATACTTAGTTGTACAATAGTGTTGCCCAGTAAAAAATAGCCAATCTACAAGCTCACAATGCGATGCAATACGTTGTGAGTTGGTTAATCTGCTATTTTCGCTATTCTCAAAAACGGTTGAAATTTTTTAGATACCAGCTGGTTAAATGCAATATTGATAACATTTTTATGCAGACAAATAATAGAAAGAAAATACAGCAATCCACAGAGCTTTTAACAAGGTGTAGAATAAAGGTATATTGTTTTTGTTCTGCAAGCAATACAAGCTGAGCGCTATCCCCTTAAATGGATGATCAGAGGCATGTCACTGTTGTTGTCAGCTTATAGACATAGTTAAATCATTGAAATAAGGAACCTTATTATGTGGCTATACCTTATGCTACCTTATGCTAAGTGTAAGTGCTACATCTAGTGGTTGAATGTTGTCTATATAGCACTGGTTCCAAAACGTTTTAGCTCAAGACCCAATAGTGAAATTAGACACACTAGTACTTCTTGAACAATATTTTTTCGATTTTTCTATTTTATTTATGAAATACTTTTACAAAACAATGTTGGAATTGTTTTTTAATTAACAAAATGTTGGTGAAAAGTGTTTTTAGTTAATCCTTTTCAAATTATGTAAACCAGGCATTTAAATCTGCTGTAACCGCCCCTTGGAAATAAATCTTCCACACCAAAGTTCCAGACTAATATCTACGCATTGATAATAGTCTGGCCATGATGCCAGGCTATAGTTCACCTCACCTTGGTCCTTCAACCTGTCCAACTCATTCCCCACTGTGTCGTCCAGCTTGGACAGCGCTCTCCTCACGGTTCCCACACAGAGGTCTGAGCTGACACCAGTCTCAGACCATTCTCTGGTGGGAGGAAGAGCGCTGAGAGATGGGAACCGCTGCAACAGAGCAAATACAATAAACAGCATGCATCAGCAGCAGAATTAGTTATTATTCCATGCTTCCATTAGAACCTAGGGGACACTGAACAACTTATACAAGCTTCATTGGATAAATAAATACATTCAATGCATTAAGGTTGAATTCTAAACTGAATGAGGTGATCTACATCCATAATTAATCTAGAACAACATCTTGAGCCACAGCTAATCTAGAGCCATCGTTCATTTGGACCATTACATGGTCAAAAACCCACTTGTTTAGGCAAGTGGGTACTGTACTGTACTGTAGTACTGTACTGTACTGTACTCAGAGATGGGCAAAATACATTGCAAATGTATTTTGTTACAAAATACAAATACTGGGTCAAAAAATGTATCTAAATACAAATACTGGTCTGAGAAATGTATTTGAGATACAAATACGTATTTTGAAAATACATGAAAATACATTTTCATGAACATGTGTATAATGATAAGTAAATTCATAATTGATTGCCAAATATTAAATTAATGACCTGTCAGAATGTCTAATACACTTTATATTTTAACAGGACCCACAAAGTGTAGTGGTGAAAAACGGTTTGGACCTGTTAGTGTCAATGGCTGGATTATCCATTGTAAGAAACAGTGTATTAGATTGAAAGAAAATGTGGCAATATCTTTGAACTGGCTGCATACTGTAGTATATAAATAGCAACACAAATAATATTAGGCTTGTCTGACCAATTGTGTTATGCAGACAGAAGTTATCACAAAAGTAAACTATCTTTAATAATGCATAAGAAAAACAGACTTTATGGCTGTGTTTGTTGTTTCCATGGACATGGTGAATAAATGAGGCCACACAGATTCCACAACTTGAACTTTATTCAGTAATCAATTCACAAAGTCAAGAACTGAAACTGACTCCACTATGCTGGCTTGTGGGGAACATATTTGTCAATATGCCAGTGACAAAAAAATCCAGAAATGAATGTCATCACACATAACAAAAACAAAATGTTTTCTTTTTAACATTTTTTAACCCCACCCCAAGAGAAGTCACAAACATGGCCATGTCTTGCCATTATTTTCAATAACTGCATCTTATGATCATCACTGTCAGTGCTTTCATCTCACATTACAACAAAAGCAAGTTTGTGTTATTTTATGAACATTTTTCATACCCCTCGTTCCTCTTTTCAAAAAAAAGAAAAGAAGATTCACAGACATGGCCATCTCTTGCCATGGACTCATTTGTCAATGTGCGGACACATTGGCCTGAGTTCAGTTAGTTGTTTTTTAGTACCACTAATTTCTCCAACAGTTCAGCTGATAATCGCCTTCTGTGAGGGCGGTAAACCATACCAGCAAAGGAGAAGAGACGTTCAACTGGTGCAGATGACGGCAAAGTGGTGTTGAATCTCACAAAGAGTTTCTTGATCAAAGGATATGAATCCAGCGAGGAAAGGTCCTTTCTGCTGTCTTCCAGAAAGTGAAGCACCTCCAACTCTGCTTTGCTGTGGCTGGGCAATGAGTTCTGGCTTTCAGTTTCTGTTATGGGATTGGAGACATTAGAGACAAAGAAGGGAAGGGTGTTATTATGAATTTACATTCAATTCACTATTTTTTTTTAAATCATAACATGAAAGTAACTACTAATTTACTTTTTAATTGATTAATATTCTGATCCAATATGAAATTGTATGTATTGATGATTACTTCATGAAATTGCAGTTTAACTTAAAGTGTGAGAGTAGTCTACCTGTAGCTGTAGAATGATCAGCAAAGACGAAGAACTCATCTTCACTCTCTTCAGCACCGGCTGATGAGGTAGTCTCACTTTCGGACAGAAGGCCAAGCTCTTCAGCTGAGTGCAGGAACAGCTGATGGATCCTCTTCTTCTCTGCAGCCAGTCTGAGAGGTAACCACCTCATCTTGAAAAATGGGTGGGTTGCTGTAGCCAGGATGGCTTCGTTGATATCGGTCTTCAGCTCCAAGTAGCTACTGAACCTTTTCTCAAAGCCAGTTATGGTGGCTTGCAAGATATGAGAGCAGCATCGCAGATTTGAAGATCGCAAGTCACAGAGTTTTGCCTGAATAGTAAAGAGCGTAGGTATGAGCTGTCCATAGTAGCAGTCCTTCTGTCCTTGAAGCCTATCAATTGAGGTGGCTATGGGCTTGAGGACTCGGCAGTATTCATCTAGGAATTCGAGCTCTACTTCTTTGAAGTGTGGAAGGTCCAAGGCAGCCATGACAAGAGGAAGCTTCTCCCGTAAAGATCTCAACTGGCTCAAACAGTCATAAAGCGAATTCCACCTACAAACGCAGGGTGTCTTTAATTCCTGCTTGATAATGCCATGGATCGTTTCAGCACTCTTTGGTCTCCCAGAAGCATTCCACAGAGCTGAACACTTTCCCATGGCTGCATGATTCAATCTAGAGAGAGTTGCATTTCCTTTTATAGCATTCTTTGCATCAGTGGTTGATACCAGGCTGAGTGTGTGCGTTGCACACCTGATGTGAGATGGCAGAATGATGGAACCTTCTGTCACTCCTTCTCCCTCTGGATCAATCTCCACAAATGTTAGCTCCTCTTCCAGATCATTTGTCTCATCATCATGCTGGTTTGAAACTAGTGTGATGTTGAATTCTCTAAAGGCTTTGGCAAAGTTGCTTGCATTATCAGTAACAGTAGCCACGACAGTGTCAGGTGTGAGCCCATACTCAGAGTGGATTTCCTCCAGTAGTTCAGCAATTCTGTTGTATGTATGTGGACTGGGGAAATGCCTACAAGCCAGGGCAGATGATCTACGCTCTAGGGTCTCAGAAACTATCCAGTGAACAGTGACTCCCAAAAAACTGGTTTTCTTTGTTGACCATATATCGGCAGTGGTGCAAACCTGTTTTACGCTCTTCAGTGCTTCCTTCAAGTCGGCAATTTGACTGTTATATTGGGCATTTATCCTCCTCCCAAGTGTCCTCCTTGACATAACGGTACCATCTGGGGAAAGTCCTTGCACCAAATCCACAAATTCCGCTTGCTCCACAGTGGATAATGCGTGCATGCCTTTTACAACAAATGCTGTGACTAAAGTGTCAATTTTGTTTTGTGTCACTGGTGCACAGTCAAATAATGTGCGTTGCCTACTTTTGCTTGGGCCTTCGGAAGTGGCAGCCTTTCTTTTTTTCCCAGTGGATACTTGTAGTTTATGTTGTTCAAATTCTGGAAGTTTCTCTTTATGTTTCCTTTTCATGTGCGTTTTAAAATTTGATGTTGCCTGGAGTGTGCCACTTATTATTGATTTTTTAGATGTGCACATCTGACACTCTGCCAGTATCTTTCCACTTTCACTATGCTGAATAATTTTAAAGAATTTCCCATCCAGTATTGCACAGTTGCCGTTGGACAGTTCTGTGTCTGTGTCTGCTGCAGCTGTGGCCTCTTCTGGTTCAACTTCTGGCCATGGCGGTGTGGCAGATGGGCCATCTGATTCCTGATTCCTCAAGAAAAATTTAGAAAGAGATTGATTGATTGATTGATTAGGCCTACCACCAATTGTAAATTTAAACCAACAATAAAAAACAAGATAAGTAAACAATATACTAATGACTAAGATGAATAGATTATCAATTAATTGCCATTAATAATTTAACCTGAACAGCATGATATCACAACAAAAAGGCACTTCATTATTATAAAGGCTAAAAATGAGAGTTCAAAGAGGGCATGGACAGGTTTTATATTGAACGTGCCACTAGGTGGCAACTGATCCAGCCAAACAAAACACCAAAAATAGAATTATACACCCACCCTGTGTTGAAATAGTACTGCACCTGACAAACATATTTATTTAACATATGTTGGTTGTTTGATGTGCCCCGTTTTGTTCACTTCCATGTGTCCACACATGTTCTGCCTGTCCAGGGTCAGACATGCCCAGCTCTAAAGCCTCCCTCCACCTTCCACTACTTTACTAATATTTAAATGTATCCTGTTGTAAGCTTGCCTTAGCTTGCAATATCCAAAAATCATGTTTAGATTAATACATTACATACCTTTTTATCTCCGGGGGAACCAAGTAATCATTTGGTTCAGTTTGCAACTTGGAGATGTGAGCCTTGTGAGGTAAGTCTCCATGATCAACTGAAGGCCCGCCCTACTCTGCCTCTCATTTGTGGTTCAATTTGAGTGTAAGCCAATCAGAAGGCGGAATAGAAGTGACATCACACATTGTGTTGTGTTGTGTGTGTGGGTGCGTGTGTTTTGCCCCTAGTTTAAACCTGAGGCTGTGTAAATGTTTAACATGTGTCCATTTGAGAATAAAATGACATTAAAACAAAAAAAGTATTTTATGTATTTGAAATACAGAAAATACTCAACCTGAAAGTATCTAGATACAAAATACATCTCATTTTTTCCATCCCAGCGAAATACAAATTACAAAATACAAAAAGGTATTTCAAATACGTATTTCAAATACATGTATTTCAAATACTGCCCATCTCTACTGTACTGTACTGTACAAGCTCTCCTCCCTGGCCTCTGTGTGAGACGCTGTGCAACAGTGCCATCCAGTGGTATTGGCGAGGTGTTTCAGCTTTCCGTGCTCGGACACGTACGTGGACACGTACATACACACATACACACATAGCTACGCAATGGAATGGCTGCACCACTCAAAAACAAAACGTTAGAATATGGAGAGGTTAATTCTGCCCGACACAACAACGAGTTGTTTCCGTATACCTGCAGCAGGTGGAGGTGGTCCTCTGTGTGCTCCAGCTGCTCCAGCTCTCCGCTCCTCCTCTGGAGCTCAGTGATCTCCTCCTCCAGCTCTCGGAGGAGGCCCTCTGCCCTCCTCTCTGCCTCCCTCTGCTTCTCCTCCATCTCCTCCATGGCCTGAGCCCGGCTCTTCTCCACGGAGATCCTCAGAGACGCAAAGACACGCTCGCTGTCCACCTTCTCGTGCTTTGCGCTTACCTTATTAAGATTTACAAAAAAATCATGTATTGATGTGGTAAGAATATTTTATGATCTGTTGATTCATTGAATCCACAGGACAATCCAAACTCCACAGGACTTTTCTTTTGTGTTATCCTTTAAAACTTCTGTGTTATGTATACTTCTGTCCTGCTTAGATCTTTGAAAGTATTCAGTCAGTCAGTCAGTCAGTCAGTCAGTCAGTCAGTCAGTCAGTCAAAGACTCACTCTGCCTTGCTCCAAACATTGTTTAATCTCCTCTGCTTTCTTCAGCCTGTCCTGGATCAGCTGCCCAAACTCTGCTTCCTTATCCTTCATCTGGACCTGAAACACACGTGACGCACGCACACCCACACGCACACGCACACCTCTGTGAGTTTATATGCATTTAGGTATACTGTATATCTGATGATGCTCTCATGTTCTGTTTGGGTGAACTCTTCTGGGGGGCGAACATCAACGTCAAAATTATTATATTAGTTATTGTTATATTATGTTACAAACCTTTATCTCTCCGCTCTCCTCCTTTATGGTGACGGTGCGGTGGGCCTTGTGCTCCGTCTCCGCGCAGAAGCGACACACGCACGTGCCGTCGTCCCGGCAGAACATGTCCAGGAGACTGGAGTGCTTGGTGCAGATCCGCTCGTCCAGGTCGCGCACCGGCTCGATCAGCTTGTGGCGCGCCAACGCGGCCACCCGGCGGTGCGGCTCCAGGTGGTCGTGGCAGTACGACGTCAGACACACCAGGCACGACTTCAGGGCCTTGATTGATTGATTGATTGAATCATTAAAAAATTCAAATTCATTCAATTCAAAATACACTAGACCTGTACGTGCCCGTCGGCCACCGGCCTACTTGAGAACGATGCAACTTGGGAACCTAATAATACCCGTTGTCAACTGTCTATGTCCCTTTTGTGCCCATACTGTATATGGAGATCTCTGTAGTATGCAATACCCATTGTCATAGCACCCATTTTAACTGTCTGTCTGTGTCCCACATGGAGATCTCTGTATCTGTCTGTCATCAGATCTCTGTATCTGTCTGTCTGCCTGTGTCTAAAGAGTGCAAACTGACTGTGAAAAGTAGAGTGGTTAAGTAATCAAGGGCCTTTCTCGGCCCCACCTCTCTCCCTGTGTTTTAGGATCCAAGATGGCCGCAGCACCAGGAGGGGGTGGCCTTACTGGGCTGCGTTCACAAATTCAAGACACCTGTCTTGCGTTTGTCTCGTGTCTGTGTTTAATTAACCTGACTCCGCCAGATGGGGCAGCAGAGAGTACACTGGGTTCCCCCCTCCTGCTCCCATCTGGGAACTCTCAGGCTATTAGGCTACATGTATAATAATACCTTGAGCTGCGCCACGGTCCCCACCAGGCACACGTCGCACGCCACCTCGTCCGGGGCGACCACCGTCAGCGGTGGAGGCGCGTTTAGTGGCGGTACGCCCGCCGCGTACCGCCAGCTCGTGAACATGTCCACGAGCTCTTTGAAGGCCGTGTTGACGCTGATGTCCGGCCTGGAAGGGAACGCCTTGTCGCACGCGGGGCACCGGCACGCCGCCTGGCTGCTGGCGTGGCCCCAGGCGCCCCGGAGGCAGGCCTCGCAGAAGTTGTGTCCGCAGGGCGTGGTGACCGGGTCAGTGAACACACGCAGGCAGATGGAGCACTGGAACTGTGTCTCGCACAGCAGGCTGTCTCGGCTGGCCATGGTTCTGGAAGGCGAAATAACAAATAAGGGAAGCGTTGAGTGAGTTGTTGTTTGATAGAGGAACTGTAGAGCAGTGGTTTTCAACTTTTTTCATATCAAGGCCCATTATTTATTTGCCATTTGATGACATTTAGCCTATCAGAACCAATACTTGTCGTTGGATTCTTCTGCTACATTCTCCAATTGTGTAGATCAGATTGTAAATTAAATCAGATGTTTAACAATAATTTAACTCTTCATTTTACGCTCTCAAGAATTAAAGATTTATAAGGGTTCATTTGCCAACTCTCCAGCACTTAGCTGGGGACCACCTGGAATCCCTTCAAGGACCACTGCTGGTGGTCCCCGGACCCCGGACCACTGGTTGAAAACCACTGCTGTAGAGGATACAGAAATGTCACAGAGTATAACACGCAAAAACAATGCCAAACAAACAACAGTGACTTCATGAGAAGTACTGTGCGGTCCACGGTTATTATATAATGTTATTAAGTGGTATACGCACACTCTCACCTTTGACCTTTACAATGTTGCATTAAATTATTGCCTCATATCTATTATCTAACTCATTGGTTCTCATTGGACAGGGGTCCTTGAGGGGGTTCCAGGGAGTCCAGCTATTTTTAACATCTTAGGTGTAATGTAATCAATGTATTTCTGAGAAAAGAAATAAAGGTTGAGGGAGTGAATGAATGAGAGGGAGACCGGCCAGGGTGTGTTGTGTTTACCACCGCCTGCCTTCAGTCACTGTTCAGGACTCACGTGGTGCTGCGTTGGTAAGGCTGCAGTACACACCTTTGTTTCCCTTACCAAATGCACACACAGACAGGCACACCCTGTCTTTCCACTGAATCACATAAGCAATGAGCTCATTACAATGATGGTTGTGTACAGTTGTACACCAGGGAATTATGTTTTTTTTTGCTAATGTATTGTCCTATGCATTATTCAGGAGCACAAGCCTATTTATCTGGTCTGAAACACAACTTATGTGTCTCAAGTGTTTTCCACTGCGGAGAACTTGTTAAAATGACTTATGTGACGTAAGTCATTCTATAAGTCCTCCGCAGTGGATTTGTAAAAGTTACTACACATGCAGTGGACCTATATAGCCTAATTCATCAAAGTCGACTGTTATTGAAAATAATGGGTTTCCATAGAACAAACACGCACGCACGCGCACACCCATACTCACACACACACATGCACGCGCGCACACACACACACACACGTGGGCGTGTGCACACGCACACACAATACCTACATTTTATGTTTTTATAGGTCCTAAAAACATTACAGCCATATTCTATTCATAATACAAAGCCCCATTGTGTACAGTACTCTAACAAGTGTGCGTACGGTATATAAATCAGATAGCGTAGGCCCAACATCCTAAATAGTGCAACTTTTGCCTTTTTAGCACTGAAAACATATTGATCATCAATCATCACAGGAATGCTAAAACATGTTGGCATTGTTGTTAACAAGTTAACGTCTTCCTATAGTATAGTGCTGCAAGTGTAGCTAGAATCCTTTGCTTCTCAAGTCTTCCAGATTACTCCTATGTATTGATTACTATTTATTCTAGTTTTGATTTGTGTTATGTGGTCTATTTTTATAATGTTATATTCTATTTGTACCACCACTTGAAAAAATAATACGAAATTGAAAACCCAGATGTAAATTATAATCCAAATGCAAATGTGGACCAATTATCGTACTAAAAAACACACACAAATAAGTGGTTTACTATTAGCCTACTTCATGTGTTATCCTCGGTGTATACATTATTTACATATAATATAATCAATGAATTATTTCCAAACTTACACTCACTCGTTTCTGCTGATGCTAGTTCTGCTGTGAATGCTGTGTAGCTGGTTGTTGGCAGGGCTTTCTTTCCACACTGTTGAAACACTGTGTGTGAAGCAGGTGACTCCACCACGCACGGCGTGACGACTGACTGATGAATGAATGTTCATTTAGTGTGGCCGTAAAAACAGGAACATGAACGTCATGAACATGAACAGTTACTTAACGCTGTGCACGTTACGCCTATCCCACTCGTCAACAAGCCATCATATAGTGCCCTGCCCGTCTGTCTCCCTGTCTTGTCTATCTTTCTGTCTGATGGTCTGTACACTGGCTCAGCATGACTAATATAATGACTGATGTCATTGCCTATTTCTCTGTCGGTCTACACACAACCTCCTACAGTGGAAACTGTTACCACTGCAAGGCCTGTTATTAGCTTGCATAATACTGTAGGGCAGGCTATACTAATGCTGTGTACGATATTCTCACACTATACGTCTGTGGGCATGTCTGTGTAAATAGCATTACCACAAGATAATGTGTGTTTTGATGGGCGTGACTGAGATATAGTTCAAAGTTTAACATTTTCCATTTGACACACCTGAATGGCCTGCGAACCACCTGACCTCAAGAATGCAGCTCTGCATTACATGCACACGAGCACGTGCACGCACGCAAGCACGCACGCACGCACGCACGCACGCACGCACGCACGCACGCACGCACGCACGCACGCACGCACGCACACATGCACACTGTACAGTACACATGCAAACATATCTGCATGCATTCATTCATACTGTACATCCACACAAATTCATGCAAATTTGTAATCATGCCTACTGTGACCATGCCTGCACACAGACTTACTTACAGGCACACAATTAAGCCCTACATTGAAAACCAGATGAGCCCAAGCCAGCCAAAATAACAGCTCTACAAGCTCACAACGCATAAGGCTGGGACACACTCTGTGAGCTTGTATGTAGACCGTATAGATGTTCACCAAAAACTAGGTCTAGAGCAGTGGTTCTCAACCTTTTCAGGCTGGCGACCACACAAAATAATCATATTTGAACTGGGGACTCCCCCCCCCCCCCCCCCCCCCCCACACACACACACACCCTGACAGATAAATATTGTGAAAATAGCAGATCTACAAGCAGCCATGTTAATTAATTCTGCTTACATATAGCTGTGACTTCCTGCACAGAAGCCAGAGTCATGACTATAGGTGATGCCTTCACACCAAGGAAGCTAGAAGCAGCTTCTTGCTTCGTGCTCCCATGTTATCTCTATGCATACCAGCGTTTTCGTTTTGAAGCTGGGAATGAATAGCTTTTTTCCCCTAGCTTCCTTTGGTGTGAAGGCGGCATTACTGTCTGACTCTGACCCCACTAGGGCAGACCTGAACAAGGCTCGTTCATTCTTTATCTTGACCTTCCAGTTTATTTGTGTTGGTGAAATTCCCCTATGGGCCAGCTGTGATAATGACTTAATGAGATCATATGCGATGCATGTGATGTGAATGCTTTTACAGGTCTGTAAAAAACCACAAAAAGGAACCAGCAGCCATCAGTACCTGATCAAAGGTTAGACTGAAAGGCAATTTGTGATTGGTATACGCCGGTTCAGCCTCCCCTGTTGAAACATAGTCACCCCACA
This sequence comes from Electrona antarctica, assembly GCF_951216825.1. Taxonomy (NCBI): domain Eukaryota; kingdom Metazoa; phylum Chordata; class Actinopteri; order Myctophiformes; family Myctophidae; genus Electrona; species Electrona antarctica. The sequence continues at coordinate 19,241,728 of NC_136802.1, forward strand.
AGAGGACCTTCTCTGTTTTGTGTGTGTGTGTGTGTGTGTGTGTGTGTGTGTGTGTGTGTGTGTGTGTGTGTGTGTGTGTGTGTGTATTGCGACCAATCAAATGATGCCAGCTGTGAAGACACTAATGTGGAGCAAATAAAAAGACCCCAAAGCAAGATCCTGACACTGACACTGAGACCACCCCAGGCTGACATGCTGCTGGTTCCTCAACTCCTATATTGCTGGGCCTGGCTCTAGCAGGTACATTTTAATAATGGTTCTTTAAAAGGTTATATGGTTTCATATGGCAGTGGTTGTCAAACCAGTTTCATATATCAAAAATTCAAAATACCCCACATACCCCCATTTCACGCAAGCTTTTTATCTCTGGAAAACACTGTAAAATCTGTAAATGTAACTCTGAGAGTGTAACGAATGTAGCATTTGTATTTATACGCTCTCAGAGTGGTTCCTATTAACTGTAAATAGATTGCCAAAAATGATTCTTCTATCTAGGCTATGGCAACACATTCACCATTATATTCACAATGGAGAGTGGAGGTCTTCCATGACGGCACGTGGGGGACGGTGTGCGACGACTCCTGGGGTCTCCACGATTTCCACGTGGTGTGTCGACAGCTAGGCTGCGGCGTGGCCACCTCGGCCCCTCAGAGAGCCCACTTTGGGAGAGGAAGTGGACGGATTTCAGCTGTGCGCACCGAGGTTTAGGAACGCACAACTGCCATCACGGGGAAGATGCCAGTGTCATCTGTGCAGGTCAGCAAAAGAGATGTTTTTCTTTTTATCCCTTTCATACCGGAAAAGCATCTGTGTCATTTTAGATTTCAACTAAAGAGCATTGTTTTATATTTTGGCTATTCAAAAATAGAAATGTTCAAGCTTTGTGCCCCACTATGTCTATGAGCTTGTAAATCAAATCAAATCTTTGAGGTGTAGTTTTTAAAGTGAACATTTTTAACTCAAATCTTTGCTTCTGGGTGTCCCTGGATCAAAATATTTTCAGATGGGGGGAGTGATGCTGCAGTTCTGATTGCAACGGGAAGTGCATTCCACAGTTTTGGGGCCAGAAGGGAGAGGAGTTTGGGACGTGTGGAGCGTTGTCCCAGCGTTTTTAGTGAGGGTACTTCCAGCTTCCCTGCGTTGGCTGATCTGAGTGTGCGGGAGGGTTTGTAGGGTTCAATCATGCTTGCAAGATATGGGGGAGCCATACCTTTGGTTGCTTTAAATGCCAGCATCAGAGTTTTGTATTCTGTGCGGGCAGTGACCGGGAGCCAGTGCAGGGAGCGGAGCAGGGGGGAGACATGTGAGAATTTTGGCTGGTTGAAGACGCGCATACCCTCTATATGCGGCATTGAGACAAAATCATGAATTCTACACTGAAGCTTCAGATCCTTTCAATTTCCGAGTGTAATCAATCACCCGAGCGCAACCAAACATAAAATTACTTGTCTTTTAGTTCTCTTCTCCACTCGTCCTTCCCTAACATTTGAATCTAGTTCTTATTTCTTGACGACATTGTCAATATATTTAGTTTTAGTCATCATAGTTGATGAATTTCTGTGAGATACAGACCCATAAGGATCCATTTAGACCCCTGGTGGTGGTGGGACCCTTGAGAAAAAGTGATTTAAAAAAGATTACTCAATGGAACAAATTATGAGCAGAAAATAGTGAGAATACCTGCTCTACAAGATCTTACAACACGTTGTGATGCGTCACATTGTCAGTTTGTAGATCAGCTATATTTGCAGCACTACACCATGACAAAGTTGTTGAACGCATAAAAGGCATTGGTGTGTTTGCAGTCAATTCCCGTGGGCTGGGGCGAGGGGAAATTTACCCGGTGACATTTGTTTATTACTCTTTCATAGTATAATCGATGATCGCAAAAAACATGTAGGCCTACTTAATGATAAATCAAAGAATAAAGTGACCTTTAAAAATATGTTGTTAGAGAGATGTGGATGCAGCTTATCATTAATTTGGGAGATTGTTAACATACACAAAAGATAGTATGGGATTGCTAAGGTTCGAAAGTGCAAAACTGGAAAATAGAGCTGTATCATAGCACTATAGGGATTAGACATTAAAATGCCTGTCTAAGTACATTAAGTGCTGAAACATTGAATACTGCACAAGGAAAATTAATGATCTGCTCTTAATAACGCGCAGTCACTACTGTGTGTTTTAGTTCAGTAAGAGGAGGGTAGGAGGACCAGAAATACCTGTTGAATGTTTTTTTCCAAAGCAGCACACCCAAAGACGGGAGGAGCTATGCACTGAACATACAAGCGTCATTGTATCCGATTAGCATTAAACCTAATATCAACCATTCTGCTCACTGCATGGGGTTCTGATCAACTTCTACACAGACCTCCAAGTCGCTTCCATCATCAGAACATTTTGCTGCTACAGTAACTGACCTGTCCTCCCCCTCAGGTGAGTGACTATGGATAACTGGGGCAAATATAGTAACAAAGAAGAATGGCTTCATGAATGTTGTTGTGGAATCATCCTAGAACAAAGTAAAACTCGTTGAAATACAAGGAGTTGTTGAGTTTAAAATGAGGTGATTCTTAATATTTACAGTTGCAGATAGTTGTGTAAACCTCTTTGTCCATATGAATCAATGGAAGTGAAGTCAACCCCCAGACGTGGATAAAAGTTGGTTGTATGGTGGTGGTTATACAGTATATTTATATTATGAAACATGATATTTCAACTTTTACCATGAAATAAGGGCTTTGTATGCTGTCTGCTATCCAGAATGATGTGGCTCTCCAAACGTCTTCATATGATGGGAGCTCTGCTCAAGCTCAACATTTTCAATCTAAAGCCAGCCACCAATTACAGTATCTGCTGAGCTCTATGCAGCACCAAACCAATCTGTGTGCCGCCGTGCGTCCCAAGTATTTACCAAAGATGAAAGAGAAGATAATATGAGGCACGTGTTTCAGGGAAGTGCGACAAAGGTCTTTCTTCCAGGAAAGTGCATCATAAGTATGAATGACGTATTTTCCAACAAGGTGTAAGCTCCAAAAATCCAGCTGTATTTCTCCAACCACCCACCAGTTGGGCACTAATGAGTTACTAGTAATATTACTGTAATATTATTACCGGTAGCCTACTTTACAGTAACGAGCAAATTAAAACATTTTATTTAAAAGGTCAAGAGAGATGATTTTATAGCCTTTTTGGCTGATTGGTGACTCTTATTATTATTCAAAACAATTTGATTCAGTTCTAAAAGAAGTTGACTTTTTAAACGTGTCACAGTGTTTAGATTATAAACAGAATGTTTAATCGCTGGTAACCACATTTATGTGTTTAGGTTATACAATCAAAAGTCAGTCATATGCATGTTTAGAATTAGAACACTAGGGGCAGTATTATGCGTGTCTTAAGTACTAGGTCTTATTACTTAACTTAATACCTGGAGACGTGATCAATGCCATTTGGCCACGCATAATACTGCCCTAGGTGTTCTCGTGAGGTGTTTGAGGTGACTCGTGTTCTAGTGTAGCCTATTTTATATCCATAAATAAACATTTGGCATTTAATTATTACACACTGGTGTTTAGGTTTTAAACGCGTCACACGTTCCAGGGATTTACAAAACAGATTGTGTTGTTGTACATCCCTTTTTTGTGGGGTAGGGGGGGAACGGGGGCAAAAGTAATATAATATTACCTTTTTAAGGAGTAATATGTAATAAGTAACAAGTACTCTCTTGAGTAATATTGCCCAACACTGCCCACCAGGTACTCCTAAGCTACTCCTCTACATGTTGTTGCTGTTGTTGGTAGGTTTTATTGTCGCTGTATAGTTTTGGCTATAGGGTTAAAGTGAGGACTTTATTTCCAGGGTTAGGAGGAGTAATGAAATGTGAATTGGTGGTACGTAAGTTAGGGTGTCTAGTCTCACTTTATTTATACGGAAACATTCTGAGCTCTTATCACAACTCCAGCTCCAGTGTAGCAGCATTCCTTCATTTCACTGCAGTGTTTATCACTCACGTTGCACGCACGCACTCACACAGGCAGCACACACACTATAGTATTATGCATTCATTTATTCTAGTCTAATTCCTATATAAATGTACCATTTAGTCTAATTGCTTGTAGGCCTAATTTGAATCATAAATAATGAAACGGGATTGTACAGTTATGTATAGGCTACAATGTTCATACATACAGTTATAATTCTATCAAACAATTGTATATATATTTCTTAGTTTTTTGTAAAAGCACTATATTCTGATAGATTATTCAGTAACAAAACAGAAAATAAATTTTCATGTAGGTGACAAACTTTCAGAAAATCAGGCGTGAGTGCCCATTTATCAGTTAAAGGGATAAGTCTAAAAAAGACAAAAGAGTGGCCGCACACACTGATAGCCAAAGTGCCGATTATTTATTAGGATGCAGAGTAGGAACCTACTAGGTTCCTATATGCAATTTCACTTGTTTAATCTGTCTGTATCCTGTCTGAGACACGGAGACTTCGGTTACTGAACACTATCAATGAATACTATCAGAATATAGTGCTATTTAACACACATTTTAAACAAAGAAAATCACTTGCCCTACCCTTTAATATGTTATTTAAAAAATATACATTATTTTCTTTTAAAATGTCAGAAACATGGCCTCGGCAATGTGTGAGGAGCAGTTCCTCTGCTGCATCTGTCTAGACATCTTCACCAAACCCGTGTCCATCCCGTGTGGTCACAACTTCTGCCTGGCGTGCATCCAGGGCTACTGGGACACCAGGGATACGGCTGAATGCCCACTGTGCAAGGAGACCTTCAGCCGCAGGCCCACGCTCAAGGTCAACACGGGCTTCGCCGACATCACAGACAACTTCAAAAGGTCTAGTATTTTTGGATTGATTGATTATTTTATTAGACAATAGAAAATGCAAACAGTACAGGGTATAGTCAAAGCACATTGGTCCAAAAGGATAACACCGAAAAGAAGACCTTGGGAGGAGGGGTGGGGCATAAGGAGGTGGGGCAATCACCTTCTCTTCTTTTGATCCGCTGACAATGACAGGTGAACTTTCAGACCTGTTTTAAAGGAAGCCAGTATTTGCTTGTTTTGACGGAAGCGGCCAGGGAATTCCACACCTGAGTGACAGTGCGGAAAGTGAATTTAACCATATTTCTTCTAAATGCGGGTGGCACCTTATTTATGCTCCCTCTAGTGTTGTGGTTATACCTGTCATTAGTGTAATATTTCCCTGCCTGGCTTGTCCTAACTTTTTGTTGTTCTTTGAAACACTGCCTAGTGCAACCTAGAACACTAAACATATTTTTTGTTACACCATCACTAAACACATGGTATATTTTACCCAATATAAAATATTCCATAAAAAAATATTTCTCATCAAAATATATTGCAGTACAGCAATACATGGCAACTTGAGGTACTCTTCTTTAATATTTCATCATGACTTTTCACAACACAAAAAAAACAAAAAATAGATTTCATGGGGGGGCACTATCATGGGGGGAAAAATCGGTGAAAAACGTGCATGTTATTTTTAAAATATTCCTAAAAAAAGAGAAATGAAGTTGGGAACTTCTCCTTTGGTCCACCCATTCCTAAGACATGTGAGAATGGTCTAGTAGTGAATAATAAAATACAAAAATTAAAAAGTCCATTGTGGGTATTGGACTTTTCTCTATCACACTATCACTAAACACGGGTGAAATTCACCCGAACACCTGCCTGTAGGAAAAACCAGGTATGTGGGCAGGGAACAAAACCTAACTTCTATGATGTCACTGAGCCTCATGAAGGTACTGAAAGACCCACCCACCTCAGACATCAGCAACATCATGAAAATTGCAAAAAATATAATCGTCCGGGTGAAAATCACCCATGTTTAGTGTTCTAGGGTTAAGTGCATTAAGGGCAGATTCACACTATGGTCCCAGATGCGCACTCTGGACCACTTGATGTGGTTGATGAACCTACCAGATGTGGTAGGTTGAATGCTGCGTACCGTTTCCCAGAGCGGATCACCCAACCATTCCCGGGACCGCATGGAGGTAGTCTCTGGAACGATTGAAGTGAACTCAGATAGGCCTATACGGATTGCTGCAATGTGAAAGCATTGAATACAGTTGAATGAAGTGTACTCGAGTGCGGAAGAATCAAGGCCAACGGGACCAGGCAATCATGTTCGGGAACGGGTTGAACCCTACCCCAAAGAAACTATGGAATGAACTTCCCATTGCAATCAGAACTGCAGACTCACACCCAATCTTCCGCAGTAGTCTGAGAACTCACCTCTTCAGACTCCATCTTAGCCTGCAGCACTTCATGCCGTAGCACTTATGCCCTATCCTCGACAAATTTACAGGCGTATGCAAAGGCTAAACTTATTTAATTTAGATAGCATATTTGTAGTAGCACTCTAGTGTATACGTTTTATTGTACAGATATTCTACTGTTAGACGGATGTTAGGTTCTATTCTATTTCTAGGTATTTGATGTAGTATGTGTTGTTCTTGCTTACTGTAAATCGCTCTCGATTAAGAGCGTCTGCAAAATGCCTAAATTGTAAATCTAACCTGATTGACATCGCTTTAATTCTAAATTAATTTAAACTGAATTGAACCGAATTTGAATCCAAAAGGTCACTGGAGGTCAAGCTACGGCAGCCCGAAGACGGCGGTGACGTCCCGCCATTACCCCATAGGTGTTCCGTAAGGTCCCACACCGGGCCTCCCGAAGAAGTGTCCTGCGATGTCTGCTGTGGAGACACCAAGCTGAAGGCGGTCAGGTCGTGCTTGGTGTGCCAGGCGTCTTACTGCCAGAGCCACCTGACGCCCCACCAGAGGGAGGCCGCCCTGCAGCAGCACAGGCTGACCGACCCCGCCACCTTTCCCAGCCAGGGTCTGTGCAGGAGGCACAAGAGACCGCTGGAGATGTTCTGCAGGAACGACCTGTCCCCGCTGTGTGTCACATGCACAGAGACGGACCACCAGGGCCACGACACCGTGCCCATGCACAGGGAGAGCGTGAAGATGAAGGTAAGGATTGATTGATTGATTGATTGATTGATTGATTGATTTATCAATGGTCAGTCTTTTGTCTGCCATGTAGTGTATTGCATTCATATGACTTATAAGTTCTAATGTGACTATTTGTTTGTTGACCAGAGTTCATGCTTACTCTGCTTTTCCGAATGTCTTCTAAATGCATACATTGTATAATTGTAATTGTAAACAGCATTTTACATGAATGATATCTTAACATGAAATAACAAAAAAAATCCCACCATGTTTTTTTCCCTTTATTGGTGGTAATGTTTCGAGCCGGGAGGCTCTTCCTCAGACCTTAGTGGTGTGCAGATTATTCTGGTGCTGCAAGACCAGGACAGGATGTATACGTGCTTTTTGACACCTTTTTCCACTTGGGAACCTACAGGCTCAGCTGAGGAAGACCGAGGCAGACATAAAGCGATTTGTTCAGTCCAGACTGAAGAAGATGGAGGAGGTCAAACACACCCTGGAGCTGAGCAGAGTACGTTTTACGCAGCAGTGCATTCACGTTAGCTACATTGTTTGTATTCCAAAAGCCCAGAAAAAACAACAACTTCATGTTATCGATATGTTTTTATAGAATACATTTCATGTGGTGTCTTCTTGTTCATTGCTTTTATCTTGACAGAGGCTAGCTTGTAGAGCATGACAGAACAGCCATGGTTAGGTATTTCATTCACAATTTACAATTTAGACATTTAGCAATCCAGAGCGAGAATAAAAAAGCATGGTAATTGGTAATACATCAAATACATACGAAGTAGTTATCATGAATCATACATAAGCTAAGAGCGTAACAGTGGAAAATGTATATAATGAAACTATGCATATAAACTATACAGTGCTATGTCAGCATTGATTGATTGATTGATTGATTGATTGATTGAAGTATTTATTAACAGTTTGCAGAATTATAGTACATTTCAAGTACAACTTAATACAAAAAACTGTCAACTGTGAGTGGACGACACCATAAAGTATTACACTTGTTTACAAGAGGGTCCACCATTTTCAAGTCATAGGATTTGTCACACACGTTACCGCAGTGAAATTTGTTCTCCGAATTTGATCCATCTCTTGGAGCGGTGAGCCGCAGCCAAGGAGCTGGGAGCTGCAGCCGTGCCGCGCTCGGGAATCATTTGATTAGTTGATTTGACCCCCCAATCCAACCCATTGATGCTGAGTGCCAAGCAAGGAGGCATTGGGTCCCATTTTTACAGTGTTTAATTGGTATGACCCGGCCAGGGATCGAACCTCCCAGTTTCAGGACGGACACTCTAACCACAAGGCCACTGTCTGGTATCAGAAAAATGATATAAAAAAAAGATACTATCAATAATGTCTGGGAACTCGGGTTTAGCAGTAAAACTGTTAATATTTCACTTGTCTCGTCTTACTTGGTCAGAATAGTGTGGAGTCCGAGATAGCAGGCAGCGTTGAGGTGTTCAGTGAGCTGATGAGCTCCATAGAGCGGAGGCAGGCGGAGGTCATCGAGGAGATGGAGGAGAAGCAGAGGGAGGCAGAGAGGAGGGCAGAGGGCCTCCTCCGAGAGCTGGAGGAGGAGATCACTGAGCTCCAGAGGAGGAGCGGAGAGCTGGAGCAGCTGGAGCACACAGAGGACCACCTCCACCTGCTGCAGGTATACGGAAACATAATGTGTTTCTGTCTGGATTAACTGAGGACCTACCTGTAGATGTTGCTCTAGATTAACTAAGGATGGAGAATCGGAGATGTGGCTCTAGATCAGTGGTTCCCAAACCTTTCAGGTCGAGACCCAAAAGAGAGATTAGGAGATTGCCCGGGATCCAAACTAATGAAAATAGCAGATTTACAAGCACCCAACGCGCACTGCTTCACGTTGTGAGCTTTTGAAACATTTTCATTCATGGAATTTCTTCAATTTCTTCAAATCATAAATTAATTTTCCTTTAAAAAACAACAACAATAATAATCTTTTGAAATATATATATATTATGTTTTTCTAAATGTAGTAAAAGTCATGACCCATAAAAATTGGTCTGTGACCCACCGATGGGTCCCGACCCAGAATAGCCAAATGGCATTGATCACGCCTCCAGGTCTTAAGTTAAGTAATAAGACCTGGTACTTAAGACACGCAAAATACAGCCCTATATGTGGCATGTGCCTGGACCGCTAGGCCAGCGGGCGACTGCAGATCTAGATGTGGCTCAAGAATAATTGAGGACGTAGGCATGTTATAAAAGACAACCAATCGGCAAAAAGTAAACTAACATCCATAGAAAATCTACGGATCTACACAAGCTCAAAATGTGTTAATAAAGTCCATAAAGTATCGTTGAATGATAATTGGGTAAATGTGTCTCCTTGTGTTTCCCGCTGTAGAGTTTACCGTCTCTCAGCACCCCTCCTTCCAACAAGGACTGGTCTGAGATCAGCGTCCACACATGCCTCTGTGTGGGGACGGCCAGGAGAGCCATCTCTAAGATGGTGGACATCTGCAAAGAAATGGAGAAGAAATTGTCTGTAGAGGGTCAGTAGTATATATTTTAATTAGAATAGATTTATTTATTTGTACAGGCCTTTTCGAAATGTACAAAGTCCTTCAAGCACGAACAAAAAGGAAAATGACAGAATTAACATTTATATATAACAGTTAATACAGTCAAAGCTTTGATAACTTCAAATGGTTATTCTCGTTGTATGACCGGCTAACTGATTGACACATTGATTACATTTTTGTAACTATCAATATAGCCTAGATTTTTTTGTGAAAATCCATGTTGGAAAATGAGCTGAAACACAAATGTTTTTCCATCCTCTTATAGAACTAAAGAGGATCCAACAATATGCAGGTATGCTATGCATGCACACGTGCTGTGCACTGCATGCAGACACACAAACACGGACAACACAATGTAGACATGAACACTTCACTCCTCAATGCAAGGTCTCCTTTCATTCATTCAATCCTCTTTCTTTGTTATCTGTCTTATACCAGTTGATGTGACTCTGGACCCAGTTACAGCTGCGTCCTGGCTCGTTCTGTCTCCTGACGGGAAGCAGGTACAGTACATTCTGAACTTAGCGTTAGAATTCTCCACAATAAATGACCAAATCTATTCCAGCGTTCTCACAATGTTCTCAAAGGATTATGTTATAGCTGTAAAACACCGTTTTTATACCACTGGAACCTATAGTGTCCCTATTCTGGGCATGTCGCGGCTAGATGAACATTTGGCCAAAATAGCCATATTAAGAGCTCACAACGTGTTGCAACATGATATGTTATGAGCTTGTAGATTGGCTATTTTCGCACAACAGATTAGGCATAGAGGGAAAACATTTGCTTGCCAAATAGGTCAATGAATGGCTTAAGTGTTTCTACTTTTGGTAGAAACACTTCGCCCAATGGCTGGGCGAAGATCCATCATGCCCCCTGTGTTCAACACGAGCTACACTAAGACACATCCTCGTTGGGTGCAAAGTGAGCCTCTCCCAAGGACGATACACCTGGAGGCACAACCAAGTACTCAAAGGCTTGGCAGCAACTCTGGAAAGCAGGAGAACCACCATCAATGCCTTGCCGCCCAGAGTAACCAACTCAGCCAACCCAATCGCGTTTGTTCGAGAAGGGCAACAAGGACAGCGGAAGTTCCCACCAAGGCCCAGGTTAGGTGAACTGGAGGCAGCCAGAGACTGGCAGATGCTGGTGGACGTGGGCCAACGACTCACAGTTCCACCAGAGATCGTCATCACCAACCTGAGGCCTGACCTAGTCCTGTGGTCCAACTCACAGCGCAGAGTGTACTTTGTGGAGCTTACAGTCCCTTGGGAGGATGCAGTTCAGGAAGCCTTTGAAAGAAAGAAACTGCGATATTCAGATCTTGCAGCAGAGGCAGAACAGCGGGGCTGGAGAGCAAAGGTCTGTGCTCAAGTCTTCGATCCTTAGGTATGCGGTCAAGTGCAAGCCTGGCTCAGGGAGTAGGACGCCCCTGCCTTGCAGAGTCCCTAGGCACTTATGGACTTAACATCATGTCCTGTGTTTTCGAAATCATTCACTCTGGATTCATCCAGTGACTGCCTTGAATAGAATGGCTGACAACAAGGGAAAGACCATGTGGCTGCTGGAAAGACAGCTGACAGGAGGAAATAGACCCCACTGGGGCAGGTATGGGCTAGCTACCCATATCAGCAGGATCCAATGCTAGTTAGTATTTGGAGACACCCGCAAATTGCTACGAATAGAATACAAGAAGAAATACCCCTAGAGTCTGCGAGAGTGGGGGCGGAAGAAGACTCACAGACGGATAACTCGGCTTTAGACCCTGGAACGGAAAAGACTACGAGGAAGACATGTGCATCATCATCATCCGAGAAAACGCTTCAGGTCTGTCCCTGCGGCTGGAGGAATGTGACATCTTCAAAGGGCCTGAAAATACATCAAGGAAGAAAGAAGTGCTTGAAGGAGGGAAAACAGGGACCTCGCATTGATTCGTACTTCTTGAGAAGTCGATCAAGTCAGTCGAATGAAGTTCAGCGACTGGAATCTCACCAAAGTTCGCAGAACATCAGCCCCCCTGAAGAAGGAAACTCAAGCACAGTGGCGGAGGCAGAGGAATGTATGGAGCCCATCCAGCCAAAACCAGCAATGGAGAGGAAGATCAGTGGAAACAAACCCCAGGTGAAATGGCCTGGAGCCTCGGAGAAGAAACAATGGGAGACAATAAACAGGGACCTGACCAGTGTCCTACAAAGCATGAGCGGCACAGTTGAAAGAAAGCTTGACAAGATGGGAGACATCATCTACTCATACGGAGCAGAACGGTATGAAGTAAGGAGCAAGCAGGCAAAACTACCAGCATTAGAGAACAAGTCCAGGCGACAACAGGAGATCGATCGGCTCATCCGGGAGAGAAGGCAACTCAAGAAGCTGTGGAGGAAGGCTTCTGATGTTGAGAAGGAGGGCATCAACATCCTCCAGGGAAACCTCAGAGGCCGGCTAACAAGTCTGAGACGAGCAGAGAACTTGCGAAAGTCACGGAAAAAGAGAGAACGTGCAAGATCACGCTTCTTCAAGGACCCCTTCAAGTTCGTGAAAACACTATTCACCAAAGAGAAGGGAGGAAACCTAAAAACATCAAGGCAGGAGCTGGAAACCTATCTGGAAACGATGTATGCGGATGACAAGCGGCACGAACAGATAGCTATTCCATCTGACATTCCACCAATTGAGGAACCTGAACATCAAATGGACATTAATCCTCCCAAGTGGAGGGAGGTGGAACACGCAGTGAAGCGGGCGAGAGCTTCATCAGCCCCAGGGCCAAATGGAGTTCCGTACCGAGTCTACAAGAATGCTCCAGATGTTCTTCGTTTCTTGTGGAAACTAATGAGAGTAGCCTGGGAGAAGGGAATTATACCTAAAGCATGGCGCAGGGCAGTAGGAGTCCTGATTCCAAAAGAGAAGGAATCCACGGATATCAGCCAATTCCGACCCATCAGTCTGCTTAATGTAGAGGGTAAGATTTTCTTCAGTGTCATAGCTCAGAGGATGTCCAGCTATCTGGAGAGAAACAACCTTGTGGATACATCAGTCCAAAAAGCAGGCATCCCAGGGTTCTCTGGATGCCTTGAACACACCAGCATGATCTGGCACCAAATTCAGTCTGCTAAGAAGGAGAAGAGGGATCTCCATGTTGTTTTTCTTGACCTCGCTAATGCGTTCGGATCAGTCCCCCACAGTTTCATCTGGGCATCCTTTGACTTCTTTAGGATACCCGAGACCATCAAGCACCTGGTCAAGTCCTATTTTCAAGACCTTCAGCTCTGTTTCACCACGCCAGACTTTACCACCACATGGCATCGCATGGAGATTGGCATAATGGCAGGATGTACCATTTCACCATTGGCATTCACCATGGCGATGGAAGTCATCATAAGAGCCTCCAAGTGGGTGGTGGGCGGTGAGCGGCTAACCTCTGGAATCCGGCTACCACCCATCAGGGCCTATATGGATGACATGACAACCATGACAAACACAGTACCTTGTACCAGGCGCCTCCTAGGAAAGCTCCAACAGAACATCACCGGGGCCAGAATGAAATTCAAGCCATCCAAATCAAGGAGCATCTCCATAGTTAAAGGCAAACTGATGGAACAAAGGTTCTTCATCGATGAAGAACCTATCCCAACGGTCACTGAAAAGCCAATCAAAAGTCTCGGAAGATGGTACGACTCAAAGCTTAAAGACTCTGATCAGGCACACGAACTCAGGCAAGAACTCATCAAAGGCCTGGAGACCATTGACAAATCCATGCTGCCTGGCAAGCTGAAAATCTGGTGCCTGCAGTTCGGCCTACTACCCCGCCTTATGTGGCCACTAACCATGTATGACATCACACTCACAAGAGTTGAGAAGATGGAGAGGATGATTAGCTCTCATCTGAGAAAGTGGTTAGGGGCCCCTCGATGCCTAAGTAGTGTGGCCCTGTATGGCCAGGGGCTACTCCAGCTGCCCCTCTCTAGCCTCACTGAGGAGTTCAAATGCACGAAAGTGAGATTAGAGATGACCCTGACAGAATCAAAGGACACCGTAATCCGAGCTACTGCCCCAACCCTGGCAACAGGAAGGAAGTGGACTGTTAAGAATGCGGTAGAGCAGGCAAAATCTGCTCTCCACCACAGTGACATCGTGGGCCAAGTTCAACATGGAAGAAGTGGCTTGGGGTTGGGTGAAAAGCGACCCTGCTGGAGCAAAGCAGCCTCCCGGGAGCGGCGTAAAATGGTTGTGGCCGAAGTCCGCCGACAGGAGGAAGCAAGCAGGTGTACCAAGGCTGTGTCGCAAGTAAAACAGGGCCAGTGGATGAGATGGGAGAGTGTGGAAAAGCGAAACATCAGCTGGAAGGACATGTGGGAGATGGAGACCAGCAGGATAAGTTTCCTTATTCGATCCACCTATGATGTCCTCCCTACCCCTACAAATCTCAACCAATGGCTGGGCGAAGATCCATCATGCCCCCTGTGTTCAACACGAGCTACACTAAGACACATCCTCGTTGGGTGCAAAGTGAGCCTCTCCCAAGGACGATACACCTGGAGGCACAACCAAGTACTCAAAGGCTTGGCAGCAACTCTGGAAAGCAGGAGAACCACCATCAATGCCTTGCCGCCCAGAGTAACCAACTCAGCCAACCCAATCGCGTTTGTTCGAGAAGGGCAACAAGGACAGCGGAAGTTCCCACCAAGGCCCAGGTTAGGTGAACTGGAGGCAGCCAGAGACTGGCAGATGCTGGTGGACGTGGGCCAACGACTCACAGTTCCACCAGAGATCGTCATCACCAACCTGAGGCCTGACCTAGTCCTGTGGTCCAACTCACAGCGCAGAGTGTACTTTGTGGAGCTTACAGTCCCTTGGGAGGATGCAGTTCAGGAAGCCTTTGAAAGAAACTGCGATATTCAGATCTTGCAGCAGAGGCAGAACAGCGGGGCTGGAGAGCAAAGGTCTGTCCAGCAGAAGTTGGATGTCGGGGTTTTGTGGCAACATCAACTGTGAGGCTGATGAAGGACCTTGGCATCAGCGGACAAGTCCTACGTCGGGCCATCAAGGAGCTATCCAGACTGGCAGAGTGGAGTAGCCAGTGGCTCTGGCTGAAAAGGAAAGACCCTAGCTGGTCTCCCAAATAAGCAGGCTGGGCAGATGCAGAGGGGGGTGCTTCTGGGACGCCAGAATGCACTGCTGAGCCTACTGGAGACGTCGTGGGGTTAAATCAGCGAAACGTTGGTGAAAGTAGGACCCCACTTGACAACCCCTGTGAAGTGTCTGTCCAGCTGTCTCGACATCACAGTGCTCAAGTCTTCGATCCTTAGGTATGCGGTCAAGTGCAAGCCTGGCTCAGGGAGTAGGACGCCCCTGCCTTGCAGAGTCCCTAGGCACTTATGGACTTAACATCATGTCCTGTGTTTTCGAAATCATTAGTCATTAATTAAACAGATGATGATGATGATAATGATGATGATCATAATGATTGACAGGTGAATCTGGGGTACAAGCAGAACCGCATCACAGCTCCTGATGATCCCCGGAGGTTTGACTCGTGTGTCTGTGTTCTGGGGAAAGAAGGCTACAGCAGTGGACGTCGCTACTTTGTGGTACAGGTAAGACCTAATATTATAAGTCACCATGACCATGGTCCAGGTTGGGAATAATAAGACAAACTGTGAGCTTGGCGTACACCAAACTATCTGATTCAGATCCATATTTTCCACTATAGTGCAGTATGGCTTACAACCTTTTTTCCTTGAAGATCCCCCTTCTTACATCTGGCCCCCTATTTAGGTAACTTGTATGTCACCGTAGACACTTAAATCCTTAATTATCCCCCAGAGTTAGTGTCGAAGTGTCCTTCCTCCGCCATCGGTGTATGAATGTGTGTGTGAAGGGTTGAATGTAATGCACAATCTATGTAAAGTGCCTTGGATAAAGGCGCTATATAAATGCGCCATTTACATTGTGTATATTTTAATTCCAGGTTGGAGACAAGACGGACTGGGACGTGGGCATGGCCAGGGAGTCGGTCAACAGGAAGGGAAGCATCAAGGTGAACCCAGACAGCGGCTTCTGGGCCGTCTGCCGCCGGAAGGCCGGCAGCCTGAGCGCCTGCGCCGGCCCCTCCGTGACCCTCCCCCTGAGAGACGCACCCCGGAAGGTGGGCGTGTTCCTGGACTACGAGGGAGGGACGGTGGCGTTTTACGACGCGGAGGCCAAGTCGCACATTTACACCTATCGGGGGTGCGCGTTCACCGAGGCCCTCTACCCGTACTTTAACCCTTGCCTCCACGACAACGGAAAGAACGTCGCTCCGTTGATCATCTGTCCCGTCGAAATAACGGGAGGAACCGGCGGGGTGGCAGGACATTTTGGACAGGAAGTTGAGACTGAGGTCCCGCCCCCCACCACACCTCTACAGCGGCTGCCACCGCCGGTGCCACCCCGGACTCGCCAATCGTCCGTTCGCTCTTTCTCTTTGTCACGTGACACCCTGTTTTGAAGGAATCTCCAACTAAAGTGGTAGACTATGGGCCAGCCAGGAACCATGGGCACAATGTAACCATGGGTAACCATGGGTAGACTATGGGCCAGCCAGGAACCATGGGCACAATGTAACCATGGGTAGACTATGGGCCAGCCAGGAACCATATATGGGCACAATGGTGGAATCATCTGGTGTGTTTAGAGTAGGGTTGAACAAACCCAGAGCATTTGGACCTC